>NC_056748.1:78665767-78970767 GCF_019279795.1 Protopterus annectens | reverse complement strand
GCTACTGAGAAGATAGTTTTCCACAATAGAAATTTTAGTTCACAAGATGATGCAGGCTCAGAAGGAGGAAGAATGATGCGAGATAACATAAAATTCAAATTCCAGGGAGAGTAAGGTGTCTTCACTGGAGGCCTCAAGTGAAAAGAACCTTTTAGAAAAGCCTTAGATAGTTGGTGAGCCATAATATTCAAACCATCAATTCCTAGATGGAAATTAGATATAGCAGCTAATTGCACTCGCACCGTAGCAGCCGCTGTTCCTTTGTTGAAGATTTCTGTCAAGAATTGTAAAACAGAAGACAATGGTGCTTGGTAAGGGTCAATGTTGTGAGAAGAAGTCCAAATGGAAAATGTCTTCCACTTACTACGATACAATTTTCTAGTGGAAGGTTTATGGGAAGCCAACAAAATTTGACTAGTGTCATGGGAAAGATTATAAAACCTGAATATGCGGGGAACTGGAGCAGCCAAGCGATTAGCTTCAGTGTCTGCAAGGATGGATGAAGATCCCCTGACGGATGTGTCAAAAAGTCCGGAACTGGGTCCAGGATCCATGGTTCTTTCAGAATGTGATGGTAAAGAAACAGAAACCAAATCTGCTGAGGCCAATGAGGGGCTATAAGGATGATCGTCTGTCCCAGTGACTTTGCTTTCTGTAAGAATTTGGGTATCAGGGGAATTGGTGGAAATGCGTAGAGGAGACCCGGGGGCCAATCGTGGACAAGAGCATCCCTTAGGGAGTGACCTGACGTGGGAATCAGGGCAAAATAGCTTCTGCATTTGTTGTTGATATGACTGGTGAACAGGTCGCAGGAAGGCTGGCCCCATTTGCGGAAACTCCTGTCCGCAATCTCATATTTGAGGGACCATTCGTGGGGCAATAAAATTGCCCTGCTCAGTCTGTCCGCTATGACATTGGATTTGCCCAGGATGTGCATTGCTAACAGAAAACACTGGGATGACACTGCCCACTACCATACTCTGAGGACTTCTCGGCAAAGGGGATAAGACTTGGTCCCGCCTTGCTTGTTCAGGTACCAGACCACTGACATATTGTCTGTTTGTATTGCAATTGTCCCTAGAGGAAAAGAGTCCTGAAAGTATTGCAATGCTAGACGTACTGCTCTCATCTCCAGGACATTGATATGCAGATGTGATTCTTGATCTGTCCATGTGCCTTGGGCAGTCTTTCCCTGAACCCCCCTGCCCCATCAGGGAAGCGTCCATGGTCAACCACCACTGAAGATCCTTCTTGCAGGAATTCGTTATCAGGATCATGTGACTCATTGGAAGTTCTTGGTAAGACCATTGTGTGAATAGAAGCCATTGAAGGATTCTCATATGCATCCTTGCTAACGGGATTTCTAAAATAGCTGCTGCCATCAATCCTAGAACTTTCAATACCTCTGCAGCTGGTGCTCTGTTTTTTGATATCAGGGACATGATGTGTTGGCGAAGAATACAATTTCTTTCTGGTGGAAGACGAGGAGTGGTGGTTTACATGACTAATTCTGTCCCCATAAAAACAATATGCTGAGATGGCAACAAGGCAGAATTTTTGAAGTTGACTGTAATGCTTAGCCAATCGCAGAGTGTCAGAGTAGCCTCTCTCGCTTGAAGAAGTTGATGCCTGGTGGTGGCAGTAAGGAGCCAATCATCCAAATATGGAAACACCTGGAATCCTCAATGCCTCAGGTGAGCCGTGACTACTGCCATGCACTTGGTGAACACTCTGGGGGCCAAAGGGCAGAGCTCAGAATTGATAATGACTGGCTCCCAGTCGGAAATGCAGGTGATCTCTGGATGGCCTGGCCATCTTTATGTGGTAGTACGCATCCTTGAGATCGATCGAGCACATCCAACTGTCCTACCCTAGAAACGGAAGTATGGACTGTAGCATGACCATTCGGAACTTCTCTTTTCTCACAAATTGGTTGAGTCTGCTGAGATCCAAAATGGGTCTCCAGTCCCCTGTTTTCTTCGGAACCAAAAAGAATCTTGAGTAAGTTCCAAATCCTGTTTGGTCTGCTGGGACTGGCTGGATGACTCTTTTTTTCTAGCAATCGGCGTACCTATATTTTTGCTTGTCCCATGTGACTGGGTGGAACATCCGGAATTTTTTTGACGGGAAGGGGCTGGGTGGAGAAAGGTATGAAATACTCTCTGGAAATTATACTTTGTACCCAAATGTCAATTGTTATATTTAGCCAGGCTTTTGGGTACAATGACAAGCGACCCCCGACTGCCTCCAGAGCAGGACAGCCGGGCCTACCTTCAGGAGCGCTGGTAGGACTGACCAGAGAAGTGATCTCTGTCACCCTGGTGTTGCGGACCCCGTCTGCCGCGAGGGTGGCGTCTTCCATTGAAACCCCTCTTCTGCCTCTGGAGGGGAGCTCTACACGTGTGTCTTGAAAGGCTCCTTGGGCTTTCCGCAACCACATCTTTCCTCCCCTCTGACCTTTAGGAAAGGGTCGAGTGGGAGTGGAAAAACAGACTGCGACGGCAGACAGAGTCTTTCCTTCTTGCACACACCTGATCAAAGTCTCCTTCACCTTTGGCCCAAACAAAGATGAGCCGTCAAATATGGTATTAGTAAAGGAAGACTTGAAGGGTTCCGCGAAGGAACAGAGTCGCATCCAGGCATGGCTACAAAGAGCAATTCCTGTACCTGCAGCTCTACTCGAACCATCAGCTGCATAAGATACAAGACGCATGGACGAGTTGACTATTGAATTGAAGGTAGAGAGCTGAGTGGCAATCTTGTCAGATACACTCGTAGCTACAGCACCCTGAAGAGTATCTCCCAACTCCTTAAGGAGATCTCGCTGTAGTCTGGTAAACTGTGTCAAGTAGTTCAGTGATCTGAGTGAGAAAGTCGCTGAACTGAACATGCATTTCCCCTATCTATCTATGATCCTAGATTCTCTGTTAGGAGGCTGGATAGATGAGGAAGTCTCAGCCATTTCCTTTTTGGTGGCTGCTGCCACCACCATGGCATCAACAGGAACTCCCTTGGTCAAAAAGGACTTATCCACAGGGGCAGAAATAAACTTATTAGGCCTCCTAGGAACAGGTTCCATAGATTCTGGTGACTCCCACGCCCTACGAGAGACCAGATCCATAAGCTCATCATAGGGTGGAGATACCCAAGAGGTGGAAGGTTGAGACCCGAATGCCTTCAGGAGAACTGACTTATCCTCAGTAGGGCTCTTGAACTGCCAATCACCCCTCTGCCTAAGAATTTCAAGAAGCTCCGCAAAGGAGATGTACTCAGAGGGGGATCTAAGGGACCTTTCTGATTCATCCAAGTCAGTGTACAATGTGAGAGACTCCTGTGGGGAGTCCAAATGCCTCCTCTTGCATAATCTCTTCCTGGGAACCTCTTCAGGGGGAACTTCTGGAGAGGTCTCAGAAGAGCAGGGAGCACCCTGTGGGGCTACCTGAGGCTCAGGGTCTCTACACTTGGGATGACTGGAGGAAACAGAAACTGACACAGGCACTTTAGGGGAAGAAGAGGCCAGACCTGGAGATGAGGAAGTCATAGGAGACAACACTCACCTCATGGCTTCAAATGCACCTCGGCTCCGATGAGAAGGAGTCAACGGATCCGATGGAGCTGCCATCTCCTCCCACACTGAAGCCGTGAACTCTGTTCCCAAGGTAGAAGCTGAGCTCACCCGAGCCGAGGCCCCGAGAGGAAGAGTCGGCACTGACAAGTCGGTGCGACTATCCTCCCCGGACTCGACTAGAGAGTGTCAGCTCCTAGAGTACCCGGTCAGCTCCGAGAATGTCCGACCAGATGTAGCCGATGACACTGGAGCAGGTGTCGGCTCCAAGTGATCCATAATCATCAGGTCGGCCTCCTCCGGATCTGAAGGTCCAGCATGGCTCGGAGGAGGAGCAGACAATTCAAGAGTAGTGGTCTTCGGCTTAGACGGTTGGGTCTGAGCCGACAGCAATTAGCTAGGCCTGGTGCCTTTAAGAGTTTCTGAACCAGCCGGTCCATATCCAGATCAGAAAGGCTGACAGGAGACCTGGAAGAGTGAACAGATGGAGCCGAATGGAGCAGTATCGATGGAGGTTTTTTGGCAACCATTTCCAGAGCAGTGTCCCGGTTCCGAAAAGAACAGACTGTCGGCTCCGAAGGCAGTGGAGTCAAAGTCACCACATTTTCTGACCTTTTTCCTTTTTTAGTCCTGGATTCAGAGGAAGATTTGGATGATTTGTTGGCCCCATCCTGGTCAGACAATGCCTCAGAAAAAGGGTGTTTGATAATACCCCTATCAATTAACTTCCTTTTCCTTTCTGCAAGCACTCTGGTGGAAAAGGAGTGACAGATACTGCATGACTCTTGCAGGTGCACCTCACCCAAACAGTAAACACACTGCACATGGGCATCCATGATGGACATTTTCTGTCTGCAGTCTGGGCATTTTATAAACCCAGACTTTGGATGTTTCTCCTTATCTTCAGACATTTCACAATATCCAATAAAATGGATCACACTGTTTAACTATGAGCTATTTAAGAAGAAATCTAACTAACTCACACAATACACACACAGCCCAAAAGGACAACTAATAACTATATCAAGATAAATATGATTAAGTAATCCAATAACAAGAATCCCAAAAGGGAACACTGACTAACAACTATAAGAAGAGCTCCTAAGGCCAAAGGGCCGAAGGCAAAAAAAGATTTTACTGCGGAAAGGGGGATGAACACAGAAAACAACTATTTACTAGCTAGTAATATCTAGTATTGTATAGTAATCAAAGATATATAAAAATTGAAATATAAAACTTGCTGAAAGTTGAAAACTCCCAATAAAAGTCTCGAGCAACGCTGGAAACCAAGAGATATGTGCCGCGGCAAACTAGATCTGAGGTAATTCCAGAAGTGCATTGTGGGATAAGGGGTTGGGTCTCGAGCTACTAGAGAACTTTGAGCTTGCTAGTCGGCCATGTCTGAGCTGAGGATCGGCTCCGAAACCATCAGTGAAGAATGAACAGCGAGATTGAACAACTTCACATCAGCTAGTACCTACTGCTCAAAGAACATGTAGCTGCAGTACCCTAGCTGGAAGGTGCTATACCCCTGGCCATTTAGTTTGTTGACCTTCTGCTTCATTTTTCTCACAATCTACCTGATTTATTGTCCAGGTTGATTATGGGTGGGATGGTGTACAAAACCAACAGATGTGAAAGTGCAAAGTGTATGAAATAATTGCAATGTAAGGAGATGCTGAAGTTTCTAGTGGTGGCAGCATGAGGCATTTTTTTTCTACAATGCTGGCACTGGCTAGCAATCAGATATATTGGCACTGGCAGGCAACCAAATATGGGCAGTGTGTGGCTTTTCAGGAATGGGTTAACCATAACTCTCAGCTATACTTCGTTTTGAGGAACATTCCTCATCCACCTGCTCCATGCTGAAACAGTCTGTCACCATAGCCTTCGGCTGTCTCTTATTTCACAGAATGTCCCTGATTTTGCCTTATACTGTTTAACTGCTATTCATAAAATATGTGTTTTTCTGGTAAATTGATGGGAACTTCAGTCACTAAATAACAGCAGACATTTGAGTTTCAAATTTTATTCCTTTCAGAAAATACATGCCAATGCAAAGCCCATTATGGCTGCAACTTAAGTACTTAAGAGTACTATTTAAATCTGCCCCTCATTTGGGGCTTTTGTTTCCAATTATTTTTGTTGGATTTGTCTCTGATTCTTGACCTAAGAGGTCAAGAGGTATATCTGTCACACATTCATTATTAAAATTATTTTAGCAAATATCTATGGTAAGTAATAATGACTCACATTAATACAGGGAATAACTTTTTGTAAGTACGTATAAGTATGCAGAAACAGTTATTAACCATTAGTGATAGCCAGTCAAGGGCCTGTCCAAAGGAGTCACACATGTGGGAGCCTAATACCCAGATAAGGGCAGGTCAAAAACCAAAAAGGCAGGGTTCCAAAAGGAAGACAGCCTAGAGCTAAGTCAGATGCACATGCAAGGAAGGTCTGAACACTCAATGAATGTGAATGAGGACAACTTTGTGTTATTGAACATTAATGAACTATTTATATTTTGTAAGTTTGAGAATTATTATCTGAAAGCATCTCGCAGAGTAATCAAACTTGCATGTTACTGTTAACAAGTTTATTTCAGTAAAGGCAAAATTTAATTTATAAATGTAGCCTGTGTGCATTCTGTGAAAGCCAATGTTTTGTAATACATGTGCTTTATGAAGTAAAATGAAAGAATGATGATGGAAAATTGTGCTGTCTGAAGGAAATTCCTTTCCTTAATATGTATCTTCGGTACGGACTCAAAAGATAACATAATGATGTATCTTTTTCACATCTCCCTGGGTCCTGAAAGGAATTTTTTGTACAACTACATCAACAAATTTGCAACAATATGCTTCACATCTGGTTTATCTATTGTAAAACAAAAGTCAAAGTAAATTATTTAAATTTGGTACTGGATGGTTTACTCTGAAATAATGACTAAATTATTTAAAGAGAAGTTAGTTGTAGCAACTTCCTACATGAAGTAGCTGTCACCCCCTCTACCTTTTTAAGCTCATGCCTTTTGATGAGTTTCTAAACAGTAAGTACTCGTACAATAGATGGATCATAGACTTAGCGGGTAGTTTTACTGTAAGAGGCTCTGACAATCGGTCTGAGTTCATCCATCAGATAGCCAGCACAAGACAAGAGTGATTGATTAGCCTAGGGCAGGACTTGTGTTATTAGGAGTCCTGTGTTTAGGGGTTATAATAAAAAGAAAATATGTACAAATGACTTACTGCAAACCATGTGCCAGAAAAAGGCCATAACTTTTATTTAAAAGTAAGACCAAAAATTGGATGTATAATCTCAGTAATAATTATGACCAGTTATTATTATTGTGCATGAGTGTGTGTGTGTGTGTGTGTGTGTGTGTGTGTGTGTGTGTGTGTGTGTGTGTGTGTGTGTGTGTGTGTCTGTGTGTGTGTGTCTGTGTGTGAGAGAGAGAGAGACAGAGGGATAGAATCTCAGAATAAATTAGTGGAGATAGCAAACATAATTTGACATTTCTGACAAAAGCTAAAGCAAGGTGATGGTTTAGATAAAGGTATAGAATGGTCACTTCTTACTTCTTTTGATAATGCTCCGAGTCTGTGTAAAATATTGGTGCACAATCATTTTAAACACCCTAAACAAAGTAATATCAGATTCAGGAATAAGAGTGGCATATACCCTTATAGTCAGTGAAAAATGTTTACAAGCATATTATATCAGGAGAACTAATATACATGCTAATAAGAAACAGTTATGACTAAACAAACTGCACATTGTAGCAGTGAAATATTCTGTGCACTGCTATGCTCCTGTGGTGAAGCATACAAAGGGGAAACCAAAGAACACATTTAAAAAATACTAACAGCCCTGTGGTTTTATACTGTCAGAATTTTAATTCTAGAAATACTAATCTACTGCGGTTGCAATTCTACTTAAAATATTAAATGTTAAAGAATGAAAGAAAGCACTTTGATTGTAAAACAGTGTTAAAAGAAGAAGAAACCCCTACTTATTTAAACATTGCTTACCTTAAAGTACAAGATTTTGTTTCCATATGGGATTAGTGGGTAGTTTTACTGTAAGGGGCTCTGACAATGAGTCTGTCTGATCAATCACAGAGCCAGCACAACACAGGACTGACTGATTAGCCTAGGGTAGGATTGTGCCCAGCCAGATGTCATACTAGCATAAAGCTGAATGATCAGCCAAAGTGAGGGCATAAATAACCAGTCAAGAGGCAGGTCTGGCGGATACACCAAAGGGACAGCACAAGATAGGACTGACTAACCAGTCAAGATGGCCCACCCAGCAAAGATCTGACTGTCAAAGGACTGTTTGTTTTCTTCCAGTTAAAAGGATGCGATAGGAAGTGGTGAAGTGTGAGTGCCACTTGCTGGATATGACGGGGTTTGGTCAGGTAGTGAAGCTGACTGCTGAGCAAGCTGCAGTAACAACTGAGGTGAGTGTGTGCTGTGCACAGTGCTGTGATATCTCTGCTTGTTGCAGTTTAGTTCATAGGTTCATAGGTGTGTACTAGGCTCATGGCCCTGGAGCCTTTACAAGCCTAGCCCATAGGATTACCCTGGCATCATGCCACCCGACCTTAGTTCCCAGTGCCTCTGTCGATTATATATTATATATTATAACAATAATTAATAATATAATACAATTATAATATATATATATATATATATATATATATATATATATATATATATATATATATATATATATATATATATATATATATATATATGTATATATTATTATTAAAGCAGGATTATGATGCATCCCGACCATATAGTGTATTAGACAAATCCCAGCACAACAATGGGGTTGCCAGCAGATTGTGTAAGGAGTGTGACATCCAGTTGCAAAGAGGTGATTCATCTAATAACAGGACTCACCAACAGAAGCACACAAGCTATCACAGGAGAAAGGAAGGTATCCATGTATGTATGTATGCATAGGTCTGAGGACCACAAGTTTAAGCTCACCAGCTAGGGTTGGGGTCGGTGTTGGGGCTTGGAGAACATTATGCAGCATAAATGTTAAAAGGTAGATAAAAGAAATAAATCTGCTGGGAAACCATGCATTATTCTGCCGCAAATATGGTTTGATACACAGCATAGTATCTCCTCAAAACAAAAAATGGTAATGTAACAGTTACATTTTGCCCCTTCAGTACATACAAAAACAGATTTTCTGAATACATGCTTTCCCTAAATAACACAGAAAATCATAGATTTTTAATAAATAAACTGTCTAAATGAGAAAACATTCCTGCAAAGAGTAAAATCTATTAATTGTTATTCGGGAGAATATCTCTTCAAAGAATTAACCTTTACCTAGCATTAATTAATTCAGTTAAATAACATAGTGCAAAACTGCTTGATATATTTTTCACTAGAAAATAGGTTTTATGTGTGATGTCAGACTCCCAGAAAGCTGCTTAATGTGTGTGATGACACCCACAGATGCGTGGGTGCTGTGTGATGCCCCTGCTGTGCATAAAGAGGTAAATGTATTCTAGCCAAACACTAAAATTAGCAGTGACCCAGACTTGCCTTGGTGCTTTCTGCTTAGATACATTTACATTTCCATACAGTGTAAGCCCATCTAAATGAATGATGAGCTTTAGGGATGTATGCATGTCTGCTGCATCATGTCCAGCTGGAGATCTTTACTGAAGTGTGCACCCCACGCACAGACACAAAGCACAGAGATGTGCACACACACATGACCCCAACAGGTGTGCGAACACACACACACACACAATAATAGTAAGCACAGATCTCAGGTAGAATTTGAAAGTATTTGGGGTCAAAACAGAGATTTCAACAATAAGGGGAATCTCACAATACAAATGCAGTGTGCTAAAAATAAAACAAGGGTTGTACTGTTGTCTGACACTCTAGTTTCCAATCAGCAAAGTGACTCCATTTATATTTTTTGTGCTTTATAAGGAAGAACCTGCATTTTTTTTCTGTTTGCATGCAATAAAACATCAGTATTTTATAGATTGGTGGATTGTACTGTATTTTATACTCCACAATGCCTGCATGCAGTGACTATAATTCCAAGACTCTTCAGTGTGAGTCTTGGATTAGAGTGCTGAATTTGCCAAAATAAGAGACTGTTTTGTCTGTTTCCTTTTTGTCTGGAGAACTTGGAGTTAGTATATATAAAAAGTGGTAATGTGGGGGTTGCACAGGGGGCTTCCTTCCTATGAAAAACAGCTTTAGAGGTGAACAGAGATTGTGACATTCTCTGTTCTCCTTTAGTTTAATATTTTTTTATGTAATTCTAGACACTCTGTTATGAGTCTCAGAAATACAGTGGGGAGCCCATACATACAAAGACATATACCTATGTATATGTGTGTATAAATCTCTCTCTCTCTCTCTCTCTCCCCCTGTATACATACATATATATATATATATATATATATATATATATATATATATATATATATACATATATATATATATATATATATATGGATTCACTTCAGAATGCTGAAAGCTCATAATCTTGAATCCCATAAGACTGACACCCAAAATCCTGACATTTAAAAAGACTGAATCTTAGAATAGTGAAAACACACAGGATACAAACACTTACTATATTCCAGTACAAGGATATAGAGAAACAAAGACAAACCATATTATTTTACTCCAAGTATAAGCAGGGGGGCAAGCACACCAGCACCCCCCCCCCTTTGTGGGGCTGTGCCCTCACACCCCCCGCTACTTAAATATATCAACTCTGACATCGCACTCCACAGAACAAAATGGCATACATACCATTACGTGTTTCATGACTGCTTGTTGTAAACTTAGTAATGTTCCCTTTTAACTTGCTATACTACAATATAACTCATGTTAGTGCAGTAAACATAAAAAATATATTGGAGAAAGAGCATCATTTGTACAACAGGAACCCAGGAATGGTTAAATGTGAAGCACGTAACTACTGCAGGTACATAGATATAGGTAAGGACTATACAATTGCTAACAGACATTTTTCACTCACTGCTAGATATGACTGTAATTCTAAAAGCGTGGTATATTTGGCAAGATGTCAACTCTGCCCGGAGTTTTATATCGGCAAAACTGATCGTAGGTTCAAAGAAAGGATCAATGAATACATTTATAGTATAAATAGAAACATAGAAAATAATGCTTTGGCCAACCACATTAGGGACAATCCTGGACACCACTTTAAATTTAAGGTCATCGTTCTTATAACACAATATTTTATGTAGTTATAGGTTTGTATGGATGCACCTATTTGATTGTTTTTATACATTACTAATGCTACACTTTGTGCTTAAAAATTCTTTTACAGTATATGTAAATATCTTTATAAATATGTATATGCCTTTAACAACCAGTTTTAAACTTGTGATGCAATACATTTTATTGGTCATGTGATTTCATGGTTATATAAGGAGGGGTTTTACTGTTGAATTTGTCTGAAGAAGTTCATTTGATTTGAGTGAATGAAAGCATTCATATATTAAAGGTTTGGTTTGCCTTTGGAGCTGTGGCGCTTTGTTACTTATTTTATAACTGCAATTGAATGCAACAGCATTCCCTAGGTTAAATGACAGCGTTTCAATTAATACTGTATTGAAGCTCAGGGTAGCAAAGTTATGAAAATAAGAAGTTATGTACCTACCATAACGTTCCATGTTAGTTGTCTTCTCTCGCCTTCTTTCTTGCTTGATGGGTTCGGAGCCGATCCCTCGGCTCCGACTCGGCACTTGCTTTAGCTCGAGAACTCCTTTTACCAGCTCGAGGCAGCCCCATATCCCATGATGCAAGGCAGGAAGTATCCAGATCTCGTTTGTTGACAAAAGGGCAATAACACCAAGCATAAAATACTTCCCAAAGGAAGAAGAAACTTACAGATGGAAAAAGGACCAGGTTTGAATGGTCTTTAGCATAATAGTTTCTTATACAAGGTCTGTCCAGGCCAGGGGAAGGAGGGAGGGTGCAAGAAAGAAGGCGAGAGAAGACAACTAACATGGAGCGTTATGGTAGGTACATAACTTCTTAATGTTAAGTTGTCAATCTCGCCTTCATTCTTGCTTGATGGGACGCGTCCTAGCACCTCTATCCTGGGTGGCTCAATGGAACAAACTCTTGAGGACTGTAGAGCCAAAACTGGCTCTGTCCCTGGAGGCCAAGTCCAATTTGTAATGGGAAACAAAAGTGTGAGGAGTGGCCCAAGTGGCGCTGCACAAATAGTGTCCAAAGGCAGTCTAGCTTGAAAAGCTGTAGAAGTAGCTAAACTCCTAGTTGAATGTGCTTTAGGTTTTGAGCACAGCTGTTTTCCCCTGAGCATTATAAATTTCAGTGATGACCGAAGAAAGCCATCTGGACAAAGTCACTTTAGAAACAGGTAGGCCTTTTTATTATCCATAGGAAACAAAAAGTTGATCAGATTTTCTAAATTTTTTTGTTCTGTCCAAATAATATCTGAGCTGACGGTGGGCGTCAACATAATGTAGCTTTTGTTCAGCTCTATCTGAATAGTTAGGAAAAAATACGGGGAGATCAATGGATTGATTCAGATTGTTTTTTGAAGCGACCTTAGGTAAAAAGGATGGATTAGTTCTCAAGGATACTCTGTCTTTGTGAAAAATCAAATAGGGGGGTCGAACTGAAAGAGCATGAAGTTCAGACACCCTCCTGGCAGATGTAATAGCCACTAGGAATAAAGTTTTCCAAAAAAGATATTTCAGGGAACAAGAAACAGCTGGCTCGAAGGGGGGAAGAATCAAGGATGTCAGCACTAAATTTAGATCCCACTGCGGAGGAGGATTCCTGATTGGAGGCTTTAGTAGGAAAATTCCTTTCAAAAAGGCCCTGCAAAGCCTATGGGACATAATATTATGATCTGCTATCCTGACATGAAAATTAGAAATAGCAGCCAACTGAACTCTGACTGTTGAAGAAGAGGAGCCTGCATGAAAAATCTCTGCTAAGAAGTCCAGAACTGCCTGAACAGGGGCAGTAAAAGGATCAATATTTTGGGCCTTAGCCCAATAAGAGAAACGTTTCCATTTGCTTGTGTAAATCCTCCTGGTAGAGGATTTTAGTGAAGCTACTATGATATCTCTAACTGGGTTAGAGATCAAAGGAAGCCTGGCTAAGGAAGGAAGTGGAGCAACCATGCTGTGAGGTTGAGAGAATGGATTGACCGGTGCAGCTGACCGGATTGGTGAATCAGTAGATCTGGCACTGGGTCCAGATGCCACGGCTGCACCAAAGGTGACGATGGAGGAACGGAACCAAACTTGTCGAGGCCAGTAAGGGCAATGAGAATCAATTTGGCTCTCAAAGCGGTAGCTTTCTGGATCACCTGAGGGATCAGAGGAAATGGAGGAAGGCATAAAGAAGTCCCTGGGGCCAATCCTGGGTCAGAGCGTCTCTGGGGGATGGCCTGATAGAGGAAGAGGCTGAAGAAGTCTGGACATTTGCTGTTTTGGGGAGTAGCAGAAAGATCGCAACATGGACGACCCCATTCCAGAAAAATCTCTTCCGCTATGGATTGCTTGAGAGACCACTCGTGAGGCATGAGAATAGCTCTGCTCAATCTGTCCGCTATAATGTTGGTTTTCCCAGGGATATGCGTTGCTACCAGAAACCGATGAGAGGAGATCGCCCATTGCCATAGTCTGAGCGCTTCTCGACACAAGGGGTAAGACTTGGTTCCGCCCTGTTTGTTGATATACCAAACTACAGACATGTTGTCTGTGAGGACTGCAATTGTCCCTACGGGAAGAAAGTTGTTGAGGGCTTGCAACGTTAAAAGCACTGCTCTCATCTCCAGGACATTTATGTGCAGATGGTACTCGAACGGTTGCCACGTCCCATGAACCATCCTGCCCTGATAATGACTCCCCCACCCGTTCCAGGCGGCATCCGTGGTGACAGTGGCTATCGGGGACGGAGGTACAAAGCACCTGCCTTGGTGAACCTGAGAGGATGTGATCCACCAAGCAAGATGTTCTTTGCATGTTTGTGTCACCAGAATCTGGTGACGCATTGGGAAGTTGCTGGTATGACCACTGTGTGAACAGCATCCACTGAAGGAGGCGCATGTAGAATCGAGCCAGGGGAAGAAGAGTGATGGCCGCAGCCATGAGACCTAATACCTTTAGAACCATTCTGGCCTGTACCTTCTTGCTGGCCAGAATGATCCTGACATGAGTCTGAATGTCTGAAACTCTTTGTTCTGTAAGGGTAGCTGACATCCGAACAGTGTTTAAGTTTGCGCCTATGAAGGTAATAGACTGGCAGGGCGATAAGGATGACTTTTCGAAGTTGACTGAGATGCCCAAATGAGAACAAAGGTCTATTGTGTAATCCCTGGCTTGTATAAGCTGATGCCTGGTGGTGGCTGACAGGAGCCAGTCGTCGAGATCTGGAAACACCTGGAATCCTTGGCGTCTCAGGTGAGCCGTGACCACTGCCATGCATTTGGTGAACACTCTGGGGGCTGTAGTGAGACCAAAGGGCAGGGCTCTGAACTGGAAATGACTGGACCCCAGCCGAGCGGAGAAATCTCCTGGGCGTCTGTGAATTTTGATGTGATAGTACGCATCCTGAAGATCTATTGAGCACATCCAGTTGTCCTTCTGTAAGAAGGGCAGAATTGACTGAAGAGTGACCATTCGGAATCTTGTCTTCCTGACAGACTTGTTGAGTCTGCTGAGATCCAATATTGGTCTCCAGTCTCCCGTCTTTTTGGGGACCAAAAAGAACCTTGAGTAGATTCCGGGCTCTGAATGGTCTATTGTAACTGGCTGAATGGCTCTTTTTTGCAGTAGTTTTGCGATTTCTAACTCTGCAATGTCCCTTAGACCGGGTGGTACATCTGGAAGAGAACTTGAGGGGAAGGGACTTTCCTCAAAAGGAATTATGTAACCCTTGGATATGATCGACTGTACCCATCTGTCTTGAGTGAGGGAATGCCAGGCTTCTGGGTACAGTGATAATCTTCCCCCGACTGCCTCCAAGGAGGGACAGCCGGGCAACACCTCAGGGATGCTGAAAGGGCTTCTCAGGAAGAGACTCCCTGTTGCCCTGGTTCTTGGGACCCCCTCTGCCTCTAGAGCGGCGTCTGTTGTTGTTACCCCCTCTGCCTCTAGGGGTAAACTGACCACGTGAATCCGGCGTGACTCCTTGGGATTCTCGGAACCACATCTTCCCACCCTTCTGTCCTTTGGGATAAGGCCTAGAAGGGGTGGAAAAACGGACTCCAACAGCAGAAAGAGTCTTGCCGTCCTGCTCACACCTGGTCAAGGTCTCCTTCACCTGAGGGCCAAACAAAGCTGACCCATCAAAGGGAGAATTTGTGAAGGACGCCTTAAAGGGATCCGCAAAATCACATAGCCGCATCCAGGCTTGGCGTCTAAGAGCCACACCTGTGCCTGCGGCTCTACTCGCTCCATCCGCAGCATAAGATATCAGCCGCATGGAGGAGTTAGCAATGGAATTGAGGGTTCCTAGCTGCGAAGCAATCTTTTCTTGGGCCCCTGCAGCTGTAGGATCCTGAACTACTTCTCCCAGCTCCTTCAGTATATCTCTCTGGAGTCTGGTGAAGTGACAAAGATAATTCAGCGAGCATAGCAAAGGTCGCTGAGGAAAACATCCGCTTGCCGTACCTATCCATGGTCCTAGAGTCCTTATTAGGAGGATGGACAGGCACGGAAGGATCTGCAAGTTCCTTTTTGGTGGCCACAGCCACCACCATGGCATCAGCGGGGACACCCTTGGTAAGGAATTGTTTGTCACTAGGGGCAGTGATAAATTTAGAAGGCCTCCTAGGGACTGGCTCTACAGAGTCAGGAGCTGTCCACGCCTTCGTGCAATAACCTGCATAAGGGGTCGAAGGCGGAGACACCCAGGAGGTGGAGGGCCGAGATCCAAACGCCTCTAGGTATACTGACTCATCCTCAGAGGGATTGTTGGTGGGCCAGTTTCCCTCTGTTTCAGAAGTTCTAGGATGTCTGAGAAGGAGACATCCTCAGAGAGGATCTAGGGGATGCCTCTGACTCATCAAAGTCAGTATCCGAAGTGACAGACTCAGGAGAGTCTACATGCTTCCTCTTACAAGTCCTCTTCCTAGGAGGATCTCCCGAAACATCAGGAGAATCTTCGGAAGAGGGGGAAATTCCCAATGGGGAAACCTGAGGCGGAGGATCTCTGGGTCCTGTAGCAAGAGAAGTGGCAGAGATGTCAACAGGTACAATAGAGGGAGGAGCTACGGGAAGAGACTGCTGACTGATACCAGTGGCCAGTACACTCTTCATCACCTCGAATGCTCCCCTCCCAGGCAGGTCCGAGAGAACCCGCTCCGAAGAGCTAGGAACTCCAGGGGCCACCGAAAGGGAAGCCTCCGAGGCAGATGTCGGAGCCGAGCTCACCAAGGCTGAGGCTCCAAGGGGAAGAGCGGGCTCGGACAAGGGTCCGATGCCACTCACCCCCTCGGAGGAGACCATGGAAGCCCGACCACGGAATCCCTCTAAGGAAGAGGAGATAAGAGTAGGGGCTGAAGGGACAGAAGGAGGTATCCGTGCTCCAGCCGTAGTAGTAACCATGCCGAAGACTCCAACTCCAAACTCTGGGGTAGAGTCGAAGGAGGAACTGTAACGGGTGTGGACCAACAGTCGTCTGCTGAGACGGACTGTGTAGCATTTGGGCCAGTACCTGTGACTTGAGCAATCTACTGACCACTCTCTCTAGGTCATGATCTGACAACCTGGATGACCTTGAAGATCGGCTCCGATGGCTCCGTTCGATAGAAGAAGCTGGAGCGAAAGTATCGGCTCCAAGGAAGGAGACCTCGACCTCTTCCTGGAATGGGCCATCGGAGCCGATACTACTGATCCTGTCGGCACCGATTTCGGAGCCGGCAGAGCGTCTCGATGTATCGGCTCCAGCGAGCCGATACAGCTACCAAATAGCGGTGTCGGAGCCGATCGGAGCCGACACCGATGCCTGTGCCACATGGGTGTCGGAGCCGATCGGAGCCGACACGATGCCTGTGCCACATGGGTGTCGGAGCCGATCGGAGCCGACACCGATGCCGATTGCGTGGGTGTCGGAGCCGATCGGGCCGACACCACAGTGGTCAAAGCAGATTCGGCACCGATAGCCATTGGCGCCGAAGCTTTGTGGATCCAGAATCGTCTCCAGCGGGCCGATCTCGACTCTATATGAGTCGGAGCCGAGGCCGCAGGCTTAGAAACAGAAGCCTGGGCCTTGGCAGTTTTGGTTGATTTTTGTGGAGCCGACTTAGCCGGAGAGCCCTCCGGCTTAAGAAGACCCCTGAGAATCAACTTATTGCGTCTCTCCTGCAGGACTCTCTGGCTGAAGGAGTGACAAATAGCACAGGAGTCCTGCAGGTGAAGAGGGCCCAAACAGTACAGGCAAGAAGTGTGACCGTCTGTCAGAGACATCTTCTGACAGCACGAGTCACACTTCTTAAAACCTGAAACCCTCTCCTTAGACATGGTGCCTAAACACAACACACACACACACCAGTCAAAATAAATTAAACTAATACCAAGAGGTATTTAGTAAAAAACACCAACACACACACCCTAACAGGGGGGGGATGGGATAGGGAAAATTGACTGACTAAAAAAAAATTAAAAGAGACAGGGATTTCTGTCAGAAAAAGGTTAAAATTAAAATTAAACTATCAAAAAATTAGTTTTAACTAAAAGAAGGGGCTTAAATATCACAAATGTGAACTACTTACCAGGAGCTGGTAAAGAGAAGACCTCCCAAGCGAAGCGGCAAACGAGATCTGGGTACTTCCTGCCTTGCATCATGGGATATGGGGCTGCCTCGAGCTGGTAAAAGTTCTCGAGCTAAAGCAAGTGCCGAGTCGGAGCCGAGGGATCGGCTCCGAACCCATCAAGCAAGAATGAAGGCGAGATTGACAACTTAACATCAATTGTTATGAATAGATTAGTCCAGTATATATTTTTTAAAAATATTGCATCGTTAGGTTTATATATAAACATGGGCATGTTTCAACTTTTTAGAGTTTATCATTTTAAAATGTAATCACCATACTTGATAACTAGTTACTTATTCCTATTTTTATGGAGTATTTTTAAGTGTGGTTAACATTCTAAGTATTTGTGTTGGGATATCATATGGGATGTAATTATGTAACAGTTTATTATGTATTGTCTTCTGTCATGTGCCCTTGCCAGCTGACATTGTGAGGTATTTAAAGAGGTATGATTTTAAGATTAGTTGGTTTCTGAAGTAGTCCTAGATCAAAAAGGATGAAAACACTTAAACTATTTAATTTTCTGTACTATAAAATATTTTTTCTCCAGGAAAACACATCCATTGTGTGTTAGTTTTTGGTTTGCATACCCCACCATTTCTCCAGTCAGCCTGGTTGACTTGGGCATCCGGAGACAATATAGCAATTGTCTCATGTACACAGACAACCAGCTTCTCCTAATCCACACAAATTCAGTGTGAGAGAGATGCATCTCTATTAAGAACCTAGAATCCAGACTTTCTCATTCACCAGTCAGTACACCAGACACAAAGCAGGTTGTCAACCTACACACCTCATCTCCTCCACAAACCACACCACCAACACCAAAACCTACATATGTGAAGGTCCTCACCAGTAACTACCTAAGGATCAGAGACCTCCCAAACACAAACACGCTTCACATACTACATTGTCAGTAGATCACAGTACGCATAAGAACCCATGCACCAGTGTCTCACTGAACAAGCCCATAAGCCATAACACTAAATCTAACATACTAGTCATAGATGACTCCATTGCGAGACATACAGATGTCCCATTCACTAAGCTAGATAAGAAAAAGGGCACGGTTAGCTGCCTGTCAGGTGTTAAGATCCGATATATCTTGCACGCACTCAAATCTCTCAACAACAAATACTGTTATGAATCTGTCATGATCCATGTTGGTGTGAATGACTTAAGATGTACCTCACTGGACTATATGAAGAGAGACATGATTGAGCTCTCTGATTATGTGTCCCTGGCAGGTATGTCCCTAACCTTAGGCAGCATACTACCTTCGTCTAGGATGATGCCACTATACAGACAGAAAATTAGTGATTTCAACAATTGGCTTAGTTACTGGTGTCATTCTAAGGGAATCCAGTACTTGTCAGCCTGGGATGATATGGTCGATAGACCTAGATACTTTGCCAGAGATGGTCTTCACTTGTCACCCCTGGGATTTCTGTTACTGGCAAAGGCTCTTGCCTCCCCATAGTGCATTTTTTAAGCAAGGTCACAAGAACAAAACTCCTGATGTAAAAATATCCTCAAAAAACAACCTTTAGGTTATGCTGCTAAATGCTAGGAGTCTAAATCTGAAACTGCACTACCTGAAAGCAGTCCTCACCTTAGAAGATGCTGACATCTGTGCAATCACAGAGACTTGGTTTAAGGCCACAGAAAGTACCCCGGCCATACCAGGTTACAATGCCTTCCACATGTTTAGACCACTAAATGAGAGTGGGAGAAATAAAGGAGGTGGGGTATCAATATTTATCAAGGATAAATACATCTCCAGATATTTTAAACAGAACAATTCCCTTGAACTACTCCAGGTACAATTGACCATAGGCAAGATCCCTCTCCAAGTTATTGCCAGCTATAGGACCCCCTCCGTGAACTAGGATACCCACACTGCCTACCTGGATCTACTTGAGTCACCCAAGATATAGCCAAACAGCCTGGTTATAGGAGACTTTAATACCATCCATAGATTGGGCAAACTATATCAGTACTAATGCACTTGCCCAAAGGTTTTTGAACTTCATTAACTCCAATGCCCTGGACCAGTTTGTTTGAAGCCCCACAAGGGGCTCAAACATTCTGGATCTGTTGCTCACTAACATGGGTGACAGTTACACCACCCCAAGTATGCAGCCCTCCCAGGTGAGGTCTAATCATAAAGAAAAAAAAACATAGAATGCAGAATTGCAACACACCCACAACGCAGGTACAACAACCTGAAGGAAATATTGGGAGGTGATGGTGCTTATTATGGTAGTATTAACAGAGTGGGCACACGAACTTGTGGTCAATGCTCAGCGTGTTGTAGGGTTAAGAGCCTGAATGGGTGGAAGATTAATGGGAAGTTGTATAGGGCCACAGAAGCTTTCAACTGCAGTTCCCAAGGTGTTGCATATATTATTGGATGTGATTGACAACAAACCATGTGGTATGTTGGCAAGACCAAAAGAAAAGTTAAGATTAGAATTATGGAACACCTAGGGGATGTTAGAAATTGCAGGACTGAGAGCCCATTAGGCTATCATTTTACTTCTGTAGATGAGGGTTCTACCAATAGTTTGTTTTTCAGTGTGTTGGCATGTCCACATTTGAAATTTGGAGGGAGTTTTAAAGAAGCATTAAATAGGTTGGACTGCAGAATGATTTTGAATTTTAGGACACTTTTCCCTAGAGGCATGAATATTGACAGCAATATAACACTATAGTGAAAAAATATTATTGCTTAATATATTTATAAGGTTGTCATGTATGTGTATATATATATATATATATATATATATATATATATATATATATATATATATATATATATATATATATATATATATATATATATATATATATATATATATATGTCAGGTAGATACATACATACACACACACACACACACACATATATATATATATATATATATATATATATATATATATATATATAGATATATATATATATATATATATATATATATATATATATAATATGTGAATGTTGATTTCATGGTTTTTGAACATGTTTCGAAATGTTTTTCGAAATGTTTTTTGAAATGATTATTTGTCTTTGCTGTTATAAGGAAGCTATGCCTTTAAAAGGTTTAATTAGGGAATAAGTAGAGCTCTTAATTGCAGTGATTGAACAATCATGTATTTGTTGGCACATATATATATTGGGTGAAATGTTATGCTAATTTATTTCTTAGAAGGCAAAGGGCCGAGGTACCAGAATAAACTTTTTTGGGATTTACACCAGTCGTTGCGTGTGGATGTGTTGCAGTTCTGCATTCTATGTTTTTTTTTTATGATTCATGCTGGTTTACATTATGTCGAGGTCTGATCATAAGTCAGTGTCATTAGAAGTAGGTGACATCTGATCATAAATAAGTCTCATTAGAAGTAACAATTACATCTGACTTATCCTTAGCAGAAACTAAACTAAAAAAACTTCTCCAAAGCCAAGCATTAACAGCTTCATAGCTCCTGCCTTCACTAACGGCAAGGACACCTGTACTGGGATATACATTAATGCTTTGTATAAACATCTACACAATTGCATTGACACAGCCGTACTGGACAGGATCAAAGCAATATCTTCAAAATGAATAAACCAGTCCAGTGGACATCTTCCATAAACAGGTTATACAATAGGAGAAAGAAATAGTTGTCTAAGAGCAGGAAGGAATGGTTTCATAATTGGAAGCACTCCCTCCTGTGCTTAAATAAGCAAATAAGACACCTTGTAAAGCAATCTAAGCTAACTATGAATTCAAATTAGCCTCCATATCAAAGGGTAACCATAAGGTTTAGCTACATCTGTAACCTTAAAGGAAAAAAACAGATTTACACAGAACTTGTTGTTAATGGTACCACATATACTGAACCCATGGAAATAGCCACATGTGCTCTACCAGTTATTTCTAAGGAGCAGGTCTTAAACACCCCCTCCAAATCCAAACACACAGCCTCTATGGGACCTGATAACATCCCTGGCTGCATTCTTAACGGACTAAAACAGAAATTAGCTACAGTGCTGGGCACTCTTTTCAACCACAGCCTAAAAACTGGTCATGTCCCTGTGGGATGGAAAACAGTTAAAGTCATCCCTTTACATTAAGGAGGTGCATCTACAGACCCTGGGAACTATAAACCCATACGTCTTGCCTTATCTTCAAGGCCATGGAGAGAATCATCATGGACCTTATCAACAAAGATATAGGATACCCACTAATGCTTGACCTGACCCAGTTTGGCTTCATTAAAGGGAGAATGTGCCTAATAAACTTGGTGGACTTCTTTGAGATGGTCAGCAAAGCCCTGGATGAAGATAAGTATGTGCATATGGCTTATTTAGACTTAGCTAAAGCTTTTGACACTATTCCTCACTCTGGCATCATTGATAAACTCACTCAGCTGGGGATTAATCTGTATATTGTCAGGTGTACTCAAACTGGTTCACCAATAGAACACACAGAGTCAAAAAAGGGGACTCAACCTCCACCAGCAGACCTGTAACCAATGGTATTCCACAGGGCTCGATGCTGGGTCCCCTCTTATTTGGAATCTACTTCTCAGATACACAGGCAAAAACAAAATGTCAATGGTTGACAAAGTTTGCAGATGACTGCATAGTAGGAGCAGTCATAGAGTCCTCAAGTGATGTTGACATCCTACATAAAGGTCTTGCAAAGACCAGTGATTGGTGCCAAAGTCATGGGCTCAAACTAAATGCAAAAAAATGCATCATCATCATCCCCTTTGGCAAGGGTGACATCCCTGCAAATTACCTCATTTATAACAACACCTTAAGCACTCAATCTGTGGTGAGAGATTTGGGCACACAGGTTGACAGCAACCTCTCCTTTGACCACCATGTCTCTACAGTGGTAAGAAAGGCTTTCTACATTGCCCATCTCATAAGTAAGGGCATTGCTTCTAGAAAACAAAGAAGTCATAACCCACCTGTACTCTTCCCTCATCAGGCCAATATTAGAGCACAATGCTCCATTTGGTATGTAACTTATCAAGCACCTACAGCAATTGGAAAGATCTCAAAGGTTTCTCACAAAGAAAATTCAAGGCCTTCAGCACATGTCATATGCTGACAGACTGAAATCACTGTCTCTTTACTCTCTGTTGTACAGATAACTCAGAGGAGCTCTGTGCCTTGTATCTAAAGCAATCTCATATCCTGCTTTAATGGAAATGTTGCACATCCATAAGTCAAATGGCACTTGCACTCATTCTAGGGACCTTAACCTAGTAAGTGACATCAACAGGATTTGCTGGAGAGACAGATTAATTTCCCAAATGTTACATCTCCTCTCGAACAAACTTCCAATTCAAGTGAAGCAGAGCCCTTTGTTGACCCTATTTAAGCATAATTTGGATGATTGGATGGGAAACTGTAAATTCACCCTGGGGGCCTTACCAGCATCCCTCCTGGATAGGGGCAGTAAGTGTTGATTTAGCTCTGCTTGAAACACTGCCACTCTAGACAAAAAGGTTGAAACTTGGCTAGGCTTCTAAGGGAACTAGGGCCATCAGCTTAGTGACCTCCTATGATCCTATGAATGCAACATTCTCTTCCTTCTGCTCCCAACCCAAAGCCCCATGGACAAGAAAAACAAGGTGTGAGCATCTTATGCTAGCATCCTAGACTACGTTTTAGTTCTACACAAACAATATCACTTGTCTTTTACTGACATTAATGTGGAAAGGAGCAGACTGCATCAGTCACTGACTTTACAAATGGATTTAAACAAAGGAACAACCAAAATCTAAGTGGTATCAACATCAGAAAAGATGCAGTGAAGTAACAAGCTCAGTACTCTGATGTCTTTATTCAGAAAAGAACACTTACAATTTGCTGTATTACATCCGTTTTTCTTAATCAGAAAGTAAGCAATGGCAGTGCCTAGCCCATGATTTGTTGTCAGCTGCATTTTAATCAGTGAAATGAAATGATTCAAGGTTTACTCAGCATACTACATAAGAGGACTAGAGACAGTGATGTTTGGGAAATGTGGTGTGTGATGCTCTGAAATTTAATGAAACTCTTGGTCTAAGAAGGATCTGTATGTGTATGCAACATGCAGATGCTAACAGACTGTGACAACTCAGCATCCCAAAAAAGTCTTAAATGCATTACCAGTATTTTATTTTCCCACTAAGTGCTTGTTAAATGCAGGGATATAGTTTTAATCACTGAAGGCATTTAACCTAATTGATTGGCAAAGGTAAATAGCTGTAATTAGCATGTTTAGCATTCATCCTACTAAGCCAATTAAACCTACTGCAGCATCAGACCAGACATATAAACACTTACTTAGAGCAAACCAGAATTAAATTAATGAAGGCTGTGACACAGCCTTTTCCCAGGCTTCCACCATCAACATCCCTTGACATTTCACATTCCTTCAGAAGTACCACTGCATGCTAATGTGACTACATCTGACTTGCACTCCTGAGTCATATAACCACACCTTATTTTCCGCCTATGCAGTAGCTGAAGGTCACAAACTTCTTTATGGCTCTTCAAGGGTACATATGTTTAACACTGTCTGGCTTTCCATGTTGATTTTAGTCAAAATGCCACTGTGTCTATCTTCTACATGTGTGCAGCAGTGTAACACCTTTTCCAAATCAGATATCAGTAATGAACCCATTTTCAGATTTGGTAGATGTGCTGTACAAAAGCTATTTGTCGGGCAACCATTAGTCAGTCCATACACAATGAGCTTGTAATGGATTTGATTTGAATTAGGGATACTGCTGCAAAGGCTAAGGCGAAAAGTCACATGACAGCCAAGCATCCAGTGAGATGATGATTACAGAGACCTACAGAGAGCTTAGATGTAGAGGCAAGGTGTCTAGATTTCAGAAGTTCCTCTGTTTAAAATTCTCTTTTATGAATACATCAGGAAATAGCTGGTATAGGATGGATGTCCTGATGTGATATAAAAACAAAGGACTCAGGCTCACAGGCAATGCGTCTTCTTTCAGCTTTTCCCAGTTAGGGGTCGCCACAGTGGAACACCGGTCCACTAAATGATTGGCAGTGGATTTTTATGGTGCCGAGTTGCCAGCCCGACGCCCAGCCTACAAGGGAGTCACACCCATTCACGCACGCACCTACCTGCATGTCTTTAGATGTCACTCGACCGCGGGGAGGACATGCAGACTCCACACAGGAGGCGCTCCAACCGAGAATCAAACGGGAGAATCTCTTGCTCATTAAATCCGACATCAGAATCAAGAAAGTGAAACAATGTTAAGAGGCAAAGGCATAGACAACACTGTTATGCCCATAGTAAGCGATAATTAACAAACTTTTAAAAAGTAGTCTACAAAAAACACAAGGTGATGTAACAGCAAAGAATGATACAGAAGTGTCACATTGAAAAAGAAGACAGGAACTAAAGTAATACACAGGCATATGATAAAAAAGTTGAACCAATCCATTATGAATGGGACAAACTAGAAAATAGAAGTTATGTACTTACCATAACGTTCCATGTGGAGTGTTCATCTCGCCTTTGTTCTTACACATGGGTTCGGAGCCGATCCTCGGCTCCGTGCCGGCCTCTTGCAAGCTCTGCATCGAGAAGAAGCTCGAGACAATCTAATACCCACAATCCCCCTCTGCCTTTACCTCAGATCTAGTTTGCAAGCAAACCAATCTACATAACAGCACATTCATGCCATACATCTATATATACATAACAGACACATATAAGTATATGTGTATACCAACTATGTACAGAGAATAAAGACAGTAGCAAAAATGCTTCTGGCCAGGCATCAAAGAACGTTCTTCCTAAGGGTGGGAGGGTGGGACTGTAAGAACAAAGCGAGATGAACACTCCACATGGAGCGTTATGGTAAGTACATAACTTCTATATGTGATAGTGTTCAATCTCGCCGTTTGTTCTTACACATGGGTAGCGTCCCTAGCTCCTAAATCCTGAGGAACTCACGGGAGGACGTTCTTGAGCACAGTGGAACCAAAGGTTGCTCTGTCCCTAGAAACCTTATCTACTTTATAATGAGAAATAAATGTATGTGGCTTAGACCAGGTAGCAGCCGCTGCACAGATAGCATCCAGAGGTAGGCGAGCTGCATGAGCCAAAGACGTGGATATTGATCTTGTGGAATGTCCCTTGGGTTTGTTTAGAAGGGGTTGATTTGCAGAATCGTATACATAGATTATACAATCAGTTAACCACTTTGAAAGAGTTCTTTTGGTAACTGCAAGTCCTTTCCTGCTATCAGCAAAAGCCACAAAGAGTTGATCTGTTTTCCTGTGATCTTTTGTTCTATCCAAATAAAACCTTAGCTGTCTGTGAACATCCAATTTGTGCAACATATACTCCATATTGTTGGAGTGGTTTTGAAGAAAGTGGGTAATTCAATGGACTGATTAATGTTGTTAATAGAACACACTTTAGGGAGGAAGGATGAATTGGTACGAAGAGAAACTCTGTCAGAGTGAAAGATTAGATAAGGGTGCTTGATGGAGAGAGCCTGAAGTTCAGACACTCGTCTAGCAGAAGTAATGGCTACCAGAAAGAGAGTTTTCCAGGACAAAAATTTTAATGGGCAAGAAGAGGCAGGTTCAAAGGGGGCAACATTAATTTAGATAGTAACAAGTTTAGACTCCAAGGTGACGTAGGAGATCTGACCGGAGGTCTAATATGAAAAACTCCTTTTAAGAAGGCTTTACAAAGTCTGTGAGCCATGATAGGAGCTCCACACTCTTCCACATGGAAATTGAAATGGCAGCCAACTGAACTCTTAGAGTAGCAGGAGAAGCACCCTGATGAAATAAGTCTGTCAAGAACTCTAAAATCTTATTCAAAGGAGCTGTGAAGGGATCAACGTGGTGTGTATTCGCCCAGAATACAAACCGTTTCCATTTGCTAGTATATGTTTTAGTAGTGGAAGCCTTATGCGAAGCCACTAATATATTCTGGACTGCTGGTGACAAGAGATCAGACCTGGCTAAGTTGGGAATTGGAGCAGCCAAGCTGCTAGATGGAGTGACAGGAGCGGGATGGGGAACCCCTGACGAGTGAGTCAACAGATCCGGCTCTGGGTCCAGAATCCAGGGTCCCCGAATGCAGTGAATTTTCAGGAGGGAAACCAAATTTGACGAGGCCAGAATGGAGCAATGAGAATTATCGTCCTGTGAAGGTTCCTGGCTTTCTGGAGAAATTTCGTATCAGAGGAAATGGAGGAAATGCGTACAGGAGTCCCGGGGCCAATCGTAAACCAGTGCGTCCCTGGGGACTTCCCTGGAGGGGTAATAGGGCAAAGTAGCTCCTGCATTTGGCGTTCATTGGAGACGCAAACAGGTCGCAGGAAGGCTGGCCCCATGTGCGAAAAATCCTTTTCGCCACTGACTGTTTCAGAGACCACTCGTGCGGTAGCAGAATTGCTCTGCTCAGCCTGTCGGCTATGACGGTGGATGACCCGGGATGTGCGTTGCTATTAGAAAGCGACCCGTGGACTCTGCCCACTGCCAAATTCTCATGGCCTCTCTGCATAGTTGATAGGACTTGGTTCCCCTTGTTTGTTTATGTACCAGACTACCGACATGTTGTCCGTCTGAACTGCAATAGTCCCTAGAGGAAGAAGGGGAGCAAAGTGTTGCAACGCTAGAAACACTGCCCTCAACTCTAGAACATTGATGTGCAGATTGTACTCCAAATTGGTCCATTCGCCTTGGACTGTCTGTCCCTGAAAGATGCCCCCACCCTATCAGGGAAGCGTCCGTGGTCACCGTAACTGTGGCGTGGGTAGCACAAACGGCCTCCCTGGGAAAGGTTGCACGTTTGGAGCCACCAGTTTAGATCTGTTTTGCAAGTCTTTGTTATGAGAATCTCGTGTGTTAGAGGTAGTTGTTGAAATGACCATTGAGCAAACAGTAGCCATTGTAGAACTCTCATGTGCAGCCTTCCCAGGGAATTGCAATAAGGGAGGCTGACATGAGGCCCAACACCTTCAGTACTAGTTTTGCAGGAGATTTCCTTGACAAGAGTAGAAGACGTATGTGAGTCTGCAGTGATAAAATCCTTTCTGGGGGAAGCCTCAGAATTAATTGACGTGTGTTTAACTCCGCTCCTATGAACAAGATATTTTGTGATGGCTGAAGTAAGGATTTTCCGAAATTTACGGAGATCCCTAGGTGAACACACAGTTGAAGAACATAGTCTCTGGCCTGCAGTAGTTGATGCCGGGTGGTGGCTGAAAGGAGCCAGTTGTCCAGATACGGAAACACCTGGAATCCCTGATGTCTCAAGTGAGACGCTACCACTGCCATGCATTTGGTGAAGACCCTGGGGGCTGAGGTCAGACCAAAGGGCAGGGCTCGAAATTGAAAGTGACTGGCTCCCAGCCGGCGCATAAATGATCTCTGGATGCCCTGGCCATTTTGACGTGGTAGTATGCATCCTCTAGATCTATTGAGCACATCCACTCGTCCTTCTGTAGAAATGGAAGGATCGATTGAAGCGTGACCATTCGGAACTTTTCTTTCTTGACGAAAGTATTGAGGTAACTCAGGTCTAGAATGGGCCTCCAGTCCCCTGTTTTCTTTGGAACTAAAAGAACCTTGAGTAAGTCCCGAATCCTTGCTGGTCCGCTGGGACTGGCTGGATGACTCTTTTTTCTAACAACTTTGAAATTTCTAAAACTGCTGGCTCTCGCAGATGGGGGTACATCTGGGAGTCTTTTCTTTGGAATGGGATAGGATAGGAAGGGTATGGTGTAACCTCTGGTAACTACGCTTTTACCCAATTGTCTGTAGTTATATCTTGCCAGGCCTGAGGGTAAAAGCTAGCGACCCCGACTGCCTCCAGAGCAGGACAGTCGGGCCTCCTCTCAGGAGTGCTGGAAAGGTTTACCAGGGAGTGTTTCCCTGTCACCTTGATGTTGCGGACCCCCTCTGCCGCCAGGGCGGCGTCTTCCACCTCTGCCCCTCCTCTGCCTCTAGAGGCATCACCCTGTGTGCCCGGAAAGACCCTTGATTTTGTTTCCGAAACCACATTTTCCCACCGCGTTGCCCTTTGGGGTACGGTCTGGTTGGGGTGGAAAAACGGACTCCGACAGCAGACAGAGTCTTTCCCTCTTGTTCACACCGGGTAAGGGTCTCCTTTACCTTGGGGCCAAAAAGAGTGGCACCGTCAAATGGGGCGTTGTAAAGGAAGACTTGAAGGCTTCCAAAGGAGCATAGGCGCATCCAGGATTGTCTACGAAGAGCAATCGCTGAAGCTGCTGCCCTACTCGAACCTTCGCCGCGTGAAATCAGCCTCATGGACGAGTTAACAATCGATGTTAGGGTATTAAGTTGCGCTGTCACTTTTTCTGAGACAGCTGCATCTGTAGAACCCTGGTATCTCCCAACTCTTTGACTAGATCCCTCTGCAGACGTGTAAAATGGGTCAAATAGTTCAGGGACCGCATGGAAAAAGCCGCTGAACTAAAAATGCGCTTCCCATATCTATCCATCGTCCTAGAGTCTTTATTAGGCGGATGGACAGACGAAGAAGACTCCGACATCTCCTTTTCGTGGCTGCAGCCACCACCATAGCGTCTACTGGAACTCCTTTAGTAAGGTAGGACTTATCCTGAGGTGCTGTGATGTACTTGTTCGGTTTCCTAGGAACAGGTTCCACTGTGTCAGGAGCCTCCCGCCCTTCGAGCAATAAGTTCCATTAGTTCGAAGGCGGAGTGACCCAGGAGGAGGAAGGGCGAGCACCAAATGCCTTCAGCAGAACTGACTCATCCTCAGAAGGGAAGGGACTGCCAGTCACCTCTCTGTTTCAGGATCTCCAAAATGTCTGAAAAGAGACATCTTCTGAAGGTGACTTAGGGGACCCTTCTGACTCATCTAAGTCAGTATCAGATGTTATGGATTCTTGTGGAGAATCCAAGTGTCTCCTCTTACACAGTCTCTTCCTAGGGACTTCCTCGTGGGGAGCATCCGAAGAAGCCTCGGAGGAAGAGGGGCACCCTCCAGGGGTGGCTGAGACACTGGTGCCCGGCGCTTGGATGTGGCCGAGGGTGCAGATGAAGACAAAGGCCCTTTATGGGGAGGAGAAACTGCTTCCACTGATGTGGTTGTCTGGGTAGACAACACCTTCCTCATCAGGTCTAACGCCCCGGGTCCCGCATCGAAGAATCTCCCGGCTCGAAGAAATGGGAAGAATCCCGACACGGGCACGAAGGCATCGACCCGAGGACGGAGCCGAATCGATCCGTGCGAGGCCCGAGGAGAGTCGGAACCGACACGTCGGTTCGACTCTCGGCCCGGAACCAAGAACAGACCGTCGGCTCCGAGACTCGGTACGGGTCGGCGGAGTCGAGGTGAGGAACAGACCGAGAAAAGGACGGTTCTGGACCCGAGGGCTCCACAATCAGCAGATCAGCCTCTTCCGGCTCCAAAGACTGAATCGGTCTCGGAGGAGGAATGGATGGAGATACAGGAAGGCCTTCAAGTTTCGGCACCAGCTGGGTGGAAACCGAAATAAGTTTAGAGAGGGCCGAATGCTCCAGCAACTTCTGCACCACACGATCCACATCGACATCCGAAAGTTTAGAGGAGGAACGGGTCGAAGGAACCGAAGACGGAGCCGACCTCAAAATGGCCGAAGGAGGGAGCTCCATCACCGGTTCCAAGACTCGAGGCTCAGGAACCGACACCAGTTGAACACTCGGCCCCGAAGTCTGTGGAACCGGTGATCTAACCTTTGAAGAAGAGCTCGGAGCCGATGACTTGGGCTCCGATGTCTTCGATTCCTTAGAGGACTTCGATGCCTGGTCAGAAGCATCCAAAGCCTCTTGGAAAGCTGGTTTCAAAAGACCCCTGTCCATTAGTTTCCTGCGCCTATCTGTCATGACCCTCCCACTGAAAGAGTGACAAATGGAGCAATCCTCTTGTAAGTGGAGAGGGCCAAGGCAGTAGACACAGGAACTATGGTTGTCAGTGACCGACATTTTTTGGCCACACTGACAACGCTTGAAACCAGACTTTGCCTTCTCAGACATTGTAGGTAAACAAGTCTAGAAACAAATACACAGTCAAATACCGGAAAAATAGTCACAATCAGGTAAATGTCACAATCAGGTAAATGTCAAATCCGGTTAGTCACAATCAGGTAAATTTGACTCAATATATTAGTATATGGTAAGGGTGTAGGCCCCGGTACAAAAATACCGATAAAAGGGTTAACGGTACCAAAGAACTACGGAACCACAACACAATCACACAAGGTAATACTAACAATATTAAGTTAAATAAAATTCTCAATAAAATACAACAAAAAGTTATATCTTAGCTTAGAAAACCCTCGAGCTAGCTCCCAACGATGCGAATGCAGCAGCGGCAAACTAGATCTGAGGTAAAGGCAGAGGGGGATTGTGGGTATTAGATTGTCTCGAGCTTCTTCTCGATGCAGAGCTTGCAAGAGGCCGGCACGGAGCCGAGGATCGGCTCCGAACCCATGTGTAAGAACAAACGGCGAGATTGAACACTATCACATCATAAATTAGGTATACAGTTGGTTACCATGAAAAAAAATATATACGCATCGTTTTTTTACTCAAATGATTTTATGTACATTTTATTAATAAAAATCATTTGAGTAAAGAAAATATATTTTAAACAAAAAGGTTTTCTTAGAATTCATAGACAAAAGAAGCATAATGAATAAGAAAAGCAGCACATTCTTTCTGCTCATAGCCTTTTTTGCAATAGGTAAGTCAGTAAGGGGGGAAGTGAAAAAATCAAGGAGGAGGAAGATACCTAGTGAAGTAATAGTTGCATTGTTCCGAATCCTCTTTTATGGGTCACAATAAGTAATCAGTTGAGAGCGACAGATTGTGGGTAGATAATAAAAAAAATGGTACTGGTGGAAAAAAGATAATTTACGAACTGGTGGTGTAGAACATTTAAAAATAACTGCAAAACAGAAAATATTTCATAACATGCCATATGCCTATCTAGGAAGAAAGCATGTCACTTCCAGCATATTTCACTAGTTGATATGGCAATGATCATGCCATGCACTGAATTACTGGCACTATTTAGTCTGTGCCAGTAGTGTACAGGGATAAAACTCTGGCTATGGCCCAAGTAACCTGAGTTTAAATAGTGGCATGGATGCTTAATGGTATAGGATGGTGTGAGCTCTGAGGCACACGCCCAATGGGGATGGTGTGAACTCTGGGACATATGCTCAGTGGTTGAGTTCTCTAATGGAGACCAGACAAACAACTGCACTGTGTCTCCTGTGGGTGGATGGGGCAGTCCTGCTGATATCAACCCCTTGTAGAACTTAGGGGCAATGCATTATTGATGCCTAATTCACATCATACCCATGGGCTGCCACAGGGGTGCATACACTGGTGTTTGGTAAAAAAAGTAAAGCTCTCAAACCACCCATGATGGTTTCCTACATGATTCCTACTCCAGGCTAAAAAATAGGGAAATGAATGGCTGATTTGTAACAAGGGGGCTGCTTATTGGCAGGCAGTGGGGAAAAGCAGAACAAAATTAAAAAAGAATTAGTAATGCTATTTATAATCTGTAATTCATGCTGTACTTTCTTTCTGGTCCAGGGCAGTGCCTGAAGTTGGTCATTCTGGATCAGTGTATTATCATGGATAACAAATCATAAATAAAATAAATAATCTTAGAAATGCAGGTGTGAAGAATATCCATCATCATTTGTGCGTGTTTGATTATTTTTCCTGGTACAACTTTTTTTCTTCTTTGATTGATCTGTAAGCAATCATTGGGGTTTCTCCTTAAGCCCTTTTGTTCCAATAAGCATGCCTGAATCAGCAAAAGTGGCATCGTGTGTGTGTGTGTGTGTGTGTGTGTGTGTGTGTGTGTGTGTGTGTGTGTGTGTGTGTGTGTGTGTGTGTGTGTGTTTGTGTGTGTGTGTGTGCGCGCGCGCGCGCACCTTGCAAGGGTGTAGCTAGGCATACTCAGTATACTCAAATAAGTACATTTTTTCTGAGCATCTCTTGGAAACTTCAACACTCAAAAATAGCAGAATGTTTAGAATTGTGCAAATGAATATTTATAGTACAGAAGTATACAAAAATGCTTGTGTGAAAGGAATACAGCTCTAAAAACAGCTTTTTATGGGAATAAATGGTAACAGTTGAAAATAACATGTCACCTTCCTTTATGCATTGGGGGTAGCACTTTGAGGATTGAGGACATTTTTAAAATACTAAGTGGGTAGTACGGGCAACAACATGAGGTTTCAGAACAAAATGTAGATTTATGGCTACGTCCCATGTACAGTGTGTGTGTGTGTGTGTGTGTGTGTGTGTGTGTGTGTGTGTGTGTGTGTGTGTGTGTGTGTGTGTGTGTGTGTGTGTGTGTGTGTGTGTGTGTGTGTGTGCATGCAGAGAGAGAGTGGAGAAGGCTTTGTCACCCATTTCTACTAGTGAAGATGTTCCCCATCAGTCTCCCTCAGCAGGCAGATGCCTTTTTCAACATTGATCTCCACTAGGTATTTAGCAATAAAGCATGCATGCCAAGAGAAATACCTCAAAACCTCCCACCTGAGAGTGGCAAGCAGGCTCAGCCTATGTATTTATATTTCAGCCCTGCTAGCTATTACAACATCAAGGCCACTAACCAAACCTAGAACTTAGTTAAGGCACCATCAATCTATACATTTGCACAATCAGTTCCTCACTAATTTGCTTAAGTTGCTTGCACTGCTGTGTTACTCCTAAAAGGGATTCCTGGTCCTAGAGAGCCTACCCACTTACCATACTTCAGTAATAACTACAACCAGTGCACAGATCATGCCAAGACAGCAGCTGTGATCCGCATACATCAGAATTGCTTACTACAGAAAATAAAAAATCAGGCAGTTTAGAGTGTGGGCAAAAAAAATGTGAACTGAGAAATTGAAAAAGACAAAGGAAGAGACAGGCAATCAATAAATAATGCATAAATCTGCTTATGAAAAAAGACATTTTATAAAAAGGAAGATGCTCCTGAAGACAGGAATATGGTAGAAGGACCATTTATCCTAGCCTAAGACTATCTCTAATCTTAGTCTTACACTGTATTATAGCACATAAGAAATATATCCCTGTTGCACTGCTTTTTCATTTCTTTGCATAACGTCCCTTTCTAGAAACACACGTCCATAAAGTTATTTTACATGCAAGTAACATGGGCTGAGATTCTAAGTGTCTAATGCCAAGAGTTAAGCACCTGTGCCCAGTGTACAGACACACAATAAGCTTCTGATTCATAAAAGGAAATACAATTACATGTAAGCCAAGAAATGTAAGTACTTCAGCTGGCTCACTGTGCAGGAGCAAGTCATCTAATTGCATTATTGCTGATCCAAGTCTAGGAACAAATCCAAAGCACTGGTAGAACTGCTATTGGGAAGATTAAAAGATGAAGTGACCTGTGGCTTGCTCACTTTTCTGCTGGAGAAAGTTTGTAAAAGTGCATTCTGTCTAATTGCAGTTATGCAGGGGGCTGATGCAGCCACTATGAAAGGTGAGCTTTAGCTCACACAAATACATTAGGTGAACATTAGCACAGCAATGTGGTTGTGCTGCTTTGGCACCTCTGCATGCACAGCAGTGTAGGGTTTAAGGAGTTAAAGGTCCTCCTTATCAGAATCAGAGTGAGAGCAGATATGAAGACCTTTGCAAAAGCAGGAATAGGCATTCATAGACTGGACTGTAATGATAAGGAAGAGCTGACTCACGGAGGCAAAAAAAAAATCAGATTCATAATACATCTAATTTCTGGCTTCCTACACATGTACATGGTGAAACTGCATAAGTGACAGTAGCCTGCAGAAAGAAAAAAAAAAGATGAATGCCATAACACCAAACACTTTTTCCCCATAGAAAATCATAACAGTACAATTTCTAATCATGCACTGGCAATGATTCACTTTTTAAGGAGATATCTCCCTTCTTCGAGCTGACACAACTGTGGAGTTGGTATATATAAATTTGGGGGTGGCCATCCTGCAAAAACAAGCAAAAAGCTGTTTTTTTTGTCTTTCTGTTTTTGAGCATTTTTTTGCCATTATTTTGGAATGTTGGCTTTTAGGAAGTAAGCGTTTCATCGTAGAACCCACATTTCTCTATAATGGAGACTTAAACCACAGCAAGAAAAAAACTCCAGAAACTTTAAAAGAGCCATGCCCTCTGAATGATCTTTGAATATATACTACCTAGACAGGATGGCATATTGGTTAAGGTGTTTACCTTACAGACAGAAGGTGCAGGGTTTGATTCTCACACGGGGTCTTAAAATGAGCCACAAGGGCAGTTAGCCTAGTACTAATATACAAACCTAAGAAGTAATATAACTAGATGCAGTATATCCTAATGGTCATATACCAAAATGTAAATTAGGGCTGTTATTAACTCCATGAGGTTGGCATAATGGTTAATGTGTTTACCTTACAGATATAAGATGCAAGGTTTGCTTCTCACAGAGGGTAATAAGCTAAGCTTAAAATGGCCCTCAAGGGCAGTTAGCCTAGTACTAATCTAGGAACCTATAAAAGGGTGACAAAAATAATTAAACAAAAGTCATATTTCCCTGTACTCTCACAAAGAGGATCCTAGGCATTAAACACAGCCGTACACGGACAGACTCAAAAGACTCCAGCTATTCTTTGTCTCATATCGCCTACTTAGAGGCAATCTCTGCTTGACTTACAAAGCCATGTCTGACCCAGCTCTGTTAGAAAAGCTACATCTAAAGAAATCCCAATCCGTCCACACCAAATGCTCCACAGACCTCAACCTCATTACCACAATCAACAGAACATGCTGGAGGGACAGGTTCCTCAACCAGAGACTGCCCATGCTCTGGAACAGACTTCCCATACATGTCAAGCAGAGAACCTTGCTGCACCTCTTCAAGAAAAATCTTGATGAGTGGATGGGTAATAGAAAGTTCACCCCGGGCATCACTCCAGTGGCTGTACTTGATAGAGGCACTGGTAACTAACATCACGTGGCACAATGCCAGGGTAATTCTATGGGCTAGGCTTGTAAAGGCTCCAGGGCCATTAGCCTAGTACATACCTATAAAAAAAAAGTTATGTATTTACCATAACGTTCCATGTTTATAGTCCATCTCGCCTACATTCTTGCTGGATGGGTTCGGAGCCAATTCTCGGCTCCGACTCGGGCCGATACTAAAGCTTGAGAGCTTTTACTGGCTCGAGGCTAACCCTTATCCCATGGTGCCTCACGGCAATTCCCCAGATCTTGTTTGCAAGAAAATAATAGGTACATAATAGTAAACTATCAATAACTATACACATATAACAGAAAAAGAAGTTATGTACCTACCATAACATTCCATGTTAGTTGTCTTCTTCTCGCCTTCTTTCTTGCTGGTTGGGTTCGGAGCCAATCCTCGGCTCTGACTCGGCCATCTTCAAAAGCTCGAGAGCTGTTTACTGGCTCGAGGCCCCCCTATATCCCATGATGCCTGGTGCTAGATACCCAGATCTCATTTGGTAAGTCTAACTGCAGACATAATAATAATGGAATCCTATCCTAGAATGCATAAATCCTACTGGAGAGACTACTAGTCAGAAAGGAATAGCCAGAGAAGACTCAGCCAGTGAAAAATCAAGAAGAACTCTTCTTGGTCCACTAGGATAGGGGGATGGAGGGTGGGACGCAAGAAAGAAGGTGAGAAGAAGACAACTAACATGGAACGTTATGACAGGTACATAACTTCTTTATGTTAAGTTGTCTATATCGCCTTCATTCTTGCTGGTTGGGACAGCGTCCCTAGCACCTAAAATCCTGGGTGGCTCATCAAAAAAGACTCTTCAGAATAGTGGAACCAAAATCAGCTCTGCTCCTGGAAACCAAATCCAACTTGTAATGCGATATGAAGGTATGTGGGATGGCCCATGTAGCCGCAGCACAAATAGATTCCATGGGCAACCTAGCCTAAAAGGCCACCGAAATAGCTAAAGCTCTGGTGGAGTGACCTTTTGGTTTAACTGGCAATTCTTTATTCCTGAGTTGATATATGAATGTGATGATAGAAGTCAACCACCTGGATAAGGTTACCTTGGAGACCGGAAGACCTTGTTTACCTATTGCATAAGACAGGAAAAGTTGATCTGATTTTCTAATGTCTTTGGTTCTATGAAAATAAAAGCATAGCTGCCTGTGAACATCTAACTGATGCAACTTATATTCTGCCCTGTTGGAGTGGTTAGGGAAAAACACAGGAAGGTCTGTGGACTGATTCAAGTTACTCTCTGAAGAGACCTTAGGAAGGAAGGAAGGACGGATTAGTCCTAAGAGCAACCCTGTCATTGTGGAACACGAGGTATGGGGGATGGATAGAAAGAGCCTGTAGTTCCAAAACTCTTCTGGCTGAAGTAATAGCTACCAGAAAAAGGGTTTTCCAAGATAAGAACTTCAATGAACAAGAAGCAGCAGGTTCGAAAGGGGGCAAAATTAGAGAAGCTAAAATCAAATTTAGATCCCACGGTGGTGGAGGATCTCTCACTGGGGGCCTGAGCAGAGTGGTTCCTTTGAGAAAAGCTTTACATAGCTTATGAGACATGATATTGTTTTCCCACAGGCCAATGTGAAAATTTGAAATTGTAGCTAACTGAACTCTAATTGTAGCGGAAGCGGACCCAGCATGGAAGAGTTCCACAAGAAATTCGAAAATGTTGTGTACCGGGGCTGAAAAGGGGTCTATACTTTTAGCCTCTGCCCAGGAAGAAAAATGTTTCCACTTACTAGTGTAAGTTTTTCTGGTCGTAGACTTGTGTGATGACAAAATGATTTCGCACACAGAGGGGGAGATATCTGGAAGCCTGGCTAAAGTTTGAAGTGGAGCAACCAAGCCCTGAGCTGGACAGAGTGTAGGGATTGGTGCAGCCCACCTGATTGATGAATCAGGAGGTCTGGAATTATGTCCAGAGTCCAAAGCTGCTCGAGAAGATAGCGAAGCAGGAAGGGAACCATATTTGTTGAGGCCAGTAAGGAGCAATGAGGATCATTTTGCAACCCAATACAGTAGCTTTCTGAATTAGGTTTGGGATTAGGGGAAAAGGAGGGAATGCATAAAGAAGTCCCTGAGGCCAATCGTGGACTAGAGCGTCTCTGGGGGAATGCCCGGGAAGTGGAAGGAGAGAGAAGAAATTTCTGCACTTGCTGTTGAAGAGAGTTGCAAAAAGGTCGCAGCAAGGTTGGCCCCATTTGCGGAAGATTTGGTCCACAACTACCTGGTTCAGAGACCACTCATGAGGCATGAGAATTGCTCTGCTCAGTCTGTCTGCTATGACATTGGACCTCCCAGGGATGTGCATTGCAATCAGAAACCGTTGGGAAGAGATGGCCCACTGCCAGAGTCTGAGTACTTCTCGACATAGGGGGTAGAACCTGGTTCCGCCCTGCTTGTTGATGTACCACACTACAGACATATTGTCCATTTGAATTACAATGGTCCCAGTAGGAAGAGAGTCCTGAAGAGTCTGCAACGCTAAGAGCACGGCCCTCATCTCCAAGACATTTATGTGCAGATGGTACTCGTGAGGTTGCCAGGTGCCTTGGACTGTTCTGCCCTGATAATGCCCCCCCACCCGATCAGGGAGGTGTCCATGGTCACCGTAGCAACTGGAGGGGGGAGAACAAATGGTCTGCCGTGGAGCACTGATGTGGAGACCATCCACCACGCAAGGTGCTTCTTGCATGCTTGAGTGATCATAATCATGGAAGACATGGGAAGTTGCTGGAAGGACCATTGGGTGAAAAGAAGCCACTGGAGAATCCTCATGTGAAAATGAGCTAGAGGGACAAGTACGATCGCTGCTGCCATGAGACCCAGAGTTTGAAGGACAAACCTGGCTTGAATTCATTTGCATGCTAATAAAACCTTCACATGCTGATGAATCACTAACACCCTGTCTGGTGGGAGGCTCGCTAACATGTCTTTGGTATTTAAATTTGCACCTATAAAGGTGATAGATTGACAGGGCGACAATGCAGACTTTTCGAAATTTATTGTGATATCTAGCCTGGAGCAAATGTCGATAGTGCAGTCTCTGGCTCGCAGAAGGTGATGTCTGGTGGTAGCAGTGAGGAGCCAGTCATTGAGATATGCAAACACCTGGAATCCTTGCCATCTCAGGTGAGTGGTAACTACTGCCATACATTTGGTAAACACCCTGGGGCTGTGGTGTGACCAAAGGGCAGAGCTTTGAACTGATAATGACTGGCTCCCAGCCGGAAGTGAAGGAATCTTCTGGAGCGCCTGTCCATTTTGATGTGGTGGTACGCATCCTGAAGATCTGTAGAGCACACCCAATTGTCCTAACTCAGGAAGGGCAAAATGGACTGTAGCATGACCATCAGGAACGTCGTTCTTTGTACAGACCTGTTCAGTCTGCTGAGATCCAGAATGGGTCTCCAGTCCCCTGTCTTTTTTGGTACCAAAAAGAACCTTGAGTAAATTCCGGATCCTTGTTGGTCTGCTGGGACTTGCTGGATGGCCCTTTTTTCTTAGCAGTTTTGAGACTTTGTGAACTGCTTGGTCCCTTAGATTGGGTGGAACGTCTGGAAGGGACTTGTTTGACCTTAACGGGGTGCAAACTAAGGGAATTCTGTAGCCTCTGGATATGACGGACTGTACCCATTTGTCTTGTGTTATGTCTTGCCAGGCTCAGGGATGCTGGAAGGGCTTCTCAGAGAAAGATTCTCTGCTGCCCTGATTTTGCGGACCCCCTCTGCCATGAGGGTGGCGTCTGTTATTGTTCCCTCCTCTGCTCCTGGATGGGAACTCACCATGTGTGTCCGGCAAGGCTCCCTGGGATTTCCGGAACCACATCTTTCCACTCCTCTGACCCTTAGGATATGGTCTGGAAGGAGTGGAAAAATGGACACCTACAGCAGAGAGAGTCTTGCCTTCCTGCTCACACCTGGTAAGGGTATCTTTCACCTGTGATATGAAGACAGAGGAACCATCAAAGGGGGTGTTGGTGAAAGATGCTCTGAAAGGTTCCTCAAAGTTACATAGCTGCATCCAAGCTTGCCTCCTTAGGGCCACGCCTGTGCCTGCGGCTCTACTTGCACCATTGGCTGCATACGAAATGAGCTTCATGGAGGAGTTTACCACTGAATTAAGAGTCACCAGCTGGGAGATCCCTCTGATGATGGGTAAAGTGGCACAAGTAATTCAGGGACTGCATGGAAAAGGTCGCTGAAGAGAACATCCACTTCCCATATCTGTCCATTGTCCTGGAATCCTTGTTAGGGGGATGGACAGATGAAGAAGTTTCAGCCAACTCCTTCTTTGTGGCCACCGCTACCACCATGGCATCAATGGAGACACCTTTGGTCAAGAACTGTTTGTCCTGCGGTGCAGTAATGAATTTGGCAGGTCTTCTAGGGGTTGGTTCCACTGTGTCTGGAGCTGTCCATGCCTTCCAAGCCACCACAGACATCAGTGGGTCGAAAGGCGTAGACACCCAGGAGGTGGAAGGTCGGGATCCAAATGCATCCAGGAATACTGAATCATCCTCGGAAGGGCTTAGGGTAGTCCAGTTCTCCCTATGCCTAAGCATCTCAAGGATGTCTGAGAAAGAGACATCTTCAGAGGGGGATCTTGGGGACCCCTCTGACTCCTCTAAGTCAATATCCGATGTGACAGACTCGGGGGAGTCAACATGCTTCCTCTTGCATTTCCTCTTGTGAGGTGGCTCCTCTGAATGATCAGGGGAGGCCTCGGAAGAGGAAGATACACCCAAAGGGGTGTCCTGGAGTGCTGGATCCCCATGCTTGGGGTCTGGAAGATGGGCAGAGGCTAACGCAGGCACCCTAGGGGGAGGAGCCGATGGGGTCGATCATGGGACTGACTCAGGGGCCAGCACACTCTTCATCACCTTGAAGGCGTCCCTCCCGGACGCAGAGAGGGATCTGGTTCCGAAGAAACCAGATCCCCTCCCCGCACCGAGGGGGACGGCTCTGAGGCAGATGTGGGAGCCAAGCTCACCCCCGAGTGGGAGAGCGGGGTCAGACAAGGGTCTGATGCCACTCACCCCCTCAGAGCCGACTAGGGAGTTTCGGCTCCCAGATCTCTCCAGGGAAGGTACCACGGAAGGGATCGGAGCCGACGACGGAACCAAAGGAGAGGGTATCGGAGCCGACGGTTCCACGACTCGAACCCCAACGAACTCTGGCTCCGAGCTCATAGGATGAGTTGGAGGAGGAATATCTACAGCTGTGGACGGAGCCGACACCTGATGAGGGGGGCTGGACAACATTTTGGCTAGGGCCTGTGATTTTAACAGCCTACTGACCACTCTTTCCAAGCCATGGTCCGAAAGTCTACAGGACCGAGAAGAGTGAGATGAGCGATGACTATGCTCTGATTGGAGCAGAGGTGACTTCGGAGTCGAATGTATCGACTCCAGAGAAGGAGACCTGGATCTTTTCCGACTCTCAGATGGCTCCGAAGAATGCGTCAAAGCTGACTGGGAGGGAGGAACATCAGTTCCAGCCAGAGCCGAGATGGATTGTATGGCTTCACCCAACGACAGCTCCGAACTGGGAGACGAAGGTTAAGGTGGCCTGGAAGACTTCACGGGCTGAGCCTTCACCGGTGAATCTTGGGGTTTAAGCAAACCCCTCAGGATCAATTTGTTTTTGCACTCCTGCAGGACTCTTGGACTGAAAGCATGGCAGATCGAGCAAGAGTCCTGCAGGTGCATGGCGCCCAGACAATAAACACAAGAAGTGACACAAGAGACATCTTCTGACAGCATGAGTCACACTTCTTGAATCTGGATGGTTTAGGATCCTTGGACATCTTGGAGGAAAACCAAGGACAAGAAAACACACACAGAAAGGTTAAAGTACTTAACCACTAAAAATTACACATTACAGTTACCACAAACAAACTACAAGCACTACTACAAACAAAAAACTATAGTTAACTATCAAGAAACACTAACAGCGATAATAAAATAATTTTTTTTTAAGAAGATAGAGAGAAAAGGTTATCCTCTAACTTAAACGGAAAACCTTTCTGAGGTAAGGAAAGGGAGAGAAGGGGGGGTGGGGAAACTTTTTAACTTCATAGGTTCATAGGTTCATAGGTTCATACTAGGCTATCTGCCCGAGGGCATTTATAAGCCTAGCATTGTTTTGTGGCTTATGCCACCCCTTAGTTTGGAGAAACTATGCCCATTATTAAGCTGTGCCTCTGTCGAGCAGTGACACTGAGGTAACCCCTGGGGTGTATCTGCGATCTCCCATCCATTGGTCAAGATTCCTCTTGAACAAGGCCAGCGAGGTGCTCTGCCTCACATAAACCAGGATTTTGTTCCACAGCATAGGGAGTCTTTGGGTGATGAATCTATCCCTCCAGCACGTCCTATTAATAACCGTGTCAAGGTTTAAGTCACCCACCCTTGTGGCTCTGAGGGATCTAGATTTTTTGAGATGAAGCATATTCATCAAATCTGGGTTTGACATGGCCTTGTATGTCAGGCATAGGTCACCTCTGAGTAAGCGGTATGCAACTGAATATAACTGGAGTTCTTTCAGTCGTGCAGCATAAGACAGATTTTTGAGACCCTTTATCCTTTTGGTGAGGAACTTTTGTGGCCTCTCCAGCTGCTGCAAGTGTCGGGTCAGATACATTCGAATGGGGCATTGTACTCGATCATTGGTCTGATGAGTGATGAGTATAGGAGACTATGACTTCCCTTGATCTAGATGTGAATCCCTTCATGATAAGGTGGGCAATGTAGAAGGTCTTCCTAACTACTTTAGCAATATGAGTGTCGAATGAAATGCTACTGTCAACCTGGGTTCCCAGGTCCCTAATAACTTCTTCTGTGTTCAGGGGATTGCCACCTATATGGTAGCTAGGGGTAACCTTATTTTTCCCGAAGGGTATGACTATGCATTTCTTGGCATTTAACTTGAGGCCATGGCTCTGGCACCAGTCATCCGTTTCTGTGAGACCCTTCTGAAGGATATCTGTGTCGGATGTGTTCTCAACTACGGCCCAGTTTGCAGTCATCTGCGAACTTTGTCAGCCATAACCCTCCTGTGTTTGCTTGTACTTCAGAAAAGTAGATGCCAAACAAGAGTGGGCCCAGGACTGAGCCCTGTGGGACACCACTTGTGACAGGCTTAGAGTCTGACATGGCGCCAGCAACTCTGACCCTGTGGGTTCTGTCACTCAGCCAGTTTGCAACCCATCTTGTAATGTATGGGTTTACATTTAAGTTGATGAGTTTTTCAATGATACCCGAGTGGGGTATTGTATCGAAAGCCTTCGCCAGGTCTAGGTAGGCTGTATGGACTGCCTTTCCCTCGTCAATGGCCTTGGTGACTGTTTCAAAAAGTCAACCAAGTTTAAAAGGCATGATCTGCCTTTGACAAAGCCAAACTGGGTTGGATCCAAAGTCTGCAAATTTCCTATGTCTTTATTTATGAGATCCATTATGATCCTTTCCATGGCTTTGCAGATCAGGCTTGTCAAGCTAATGGGACGGTAATTTCCAGGGTCGGTGGAGGCACCGCCTTTGTGGAGTGGGACCACAGTCGCTGTGCGCCACTTCCTGGGTACGTATCCGGAGGTGAGACTAAGATTAAACAGCTGTCCTAACTGTGGGTTTAATTCCTCGTTGAGTTCATGGAGCACACAGCCGGGGACACCATCAGGTCCCATGGATGCTGTGTTCTTTGCCTTGGAGAGAGCAGTTCTCACTTGAGCGTTGGAGATGTTTGGGGGGCTACAATCATTTGGTATAGATATCTCTTCTTTAGGCGGGGAGGGTGGGGAGAAGTTTGCACTGAACCTGTCAGCCTAACCTGTTAGCCGTCTAACTTAAACGACTTTCTTGGGGAAAAGTAATCGGGATCTAGAGAAAACTAGCTACAATACAACAGTCTAATCTAACGACTAATTCTACACTAAAAACTAGCAGTTTTGACAAGAAAAATACAATAATAATAAAGTTTTATATGACCTGAGCCAGTAGAACAACCTCGCAGCAGAAGCGGCAAATGAGATCTGGGTATCTAGCGCCAGGCATCATGGGATATAGGGGGCCTCGAGCCAGTAAGCAGCTCTCGAGCTTTTGAAGATGGCCGAGTCGGAGCCGAGGATCGGCTCCGAACCCAACCAGCAAGAATGAAGGTGAGATAGACAACTTAACATCACTCTGTTTTACTATCCATGCCAGGAGGACAGACAACTACAACCAGGTCAGACAGCATAATGGATAGTCCACCAGTTCCTCCAGGAAACAGGAAGGGGGAAGAAGGGTGGGATGCAAGAATGTAGGTGAGATGGACTACAAACATGGAACGTTATGGTAAGTACTTAACTTCTTTATGTTATGTAGTCCTATCTCGCTGTAATTCCTGCTGGATAGGACAGCGTCCCTAGCACCTTTATCCTGGGTGGCTCAAGCAAAGAGACTGTTCAGCATAGTGAACCCAAAGGATGACCTGTCCCAGGAGGCCAAATTCAATTTCTAATGATTGACAAAAGTATGAGGTCTTCCCCAAGTAGCTGATGCACAAATGGTATCAATTGGGAGTTTAGATCTAAAGGCATATGAAGTTGATACTGCTCTGGTTGAATGGCCTTTTACTCTGGCTGGTAATTGTTTGCCAGCAGCTTTGTAAGCAAATGAAATGCAGTCTGAAAGCCATTTAGACAAGGTGACCTTAGAAACAGGCAAACCTTTATTTTTGTCTGAAAAAGAAACAATTGATCTGATCTTTTAAATTCTTTAGTCCTGTGCCAGATAAAACCTGAGAATTCTGTGGATGTCCAATTGGTGTAGTCTATATTCTGATTTATTAGTATGATTTGGGAAGAAAACTGGTAGTTCGATAGTTGTATTGAGATTATGCTCTGAACATACGTTAGGGAGAAAAGAAGGATTAGTTCTGAGTGAGACTCTATACTTGTGCAAAACAATGTAAGTAGGTCAAATGGTGATGGCTTGCAATTCTGAAACATTCCTAGCAGATGTTATAGCCACTAAGAACAATGTCTTTCAAGACAAGAATTTCAGATCCGATGAAGAAGAGGGTTCAAAGGGTGGAGAAATTAAAGATGTAAGAACTAGGTTTAGGTCCCAGGGCTCCAGTGGTTGCCTGATTGGAGGTCTGAGAAGTAGGACTCCTTTCAAAAAAGTTTTGCATAAAGAATGGGACATGATTGGGTTTTCCATGCAGCCAAAATGATAATTAGAGATGGCAGCTAACTGAACTCTAATAGTAGCAGCTGCAGCTCCTTCATGAAAAATGGATGCCAGGAAGGACAGGATAGACTCTATAGGAGCTGAGTAGGGATCTATGCCTTGGTTTTCTGCCCAAATGGAGAACCTTTTCCATTTACTAGGATATAATTTCCTGGTGGAAGGTTTGTGTGAAGAAACCAGAATGTGTTTGACTGTAGGGGAAAGGGAAACACACCTGGCTATATGTGGAACTGGAGCAGCCATGCTGTCAATTTCAGGGTTTGGATAGTAGGATGGAACTGCCCTGATTGATGAATTAGGAGGTCTGGAGATGGTTCCAGAATCCATGGTTCCTCCAAGAGATGGGGCCACAGGAAGGGGATCCAGACTTGGCGAGGCCAGTAAGGAGCAATGAGGATCGGGGTACTCTTCAACAGTTTTGCTTTCTGAATCACTTTTGGTATGAGAGGAAAGGGTGGAAAGGCATAAAGGAGTCCCGGAGGCCAACTGTGGATCAGAGCATCCCTGGGTGACATCCCCAGATGGGAAATTAGGGCAAAGTAGCTGCTGCATTTGGTGTTCGTGTACGTGGAGAATAGGTCGCAGCAAGGCTGGCCCCAATTGCGAAAAATCTCTTCCGCAACTTCTGAATTCAGGGACCACTTGTGAGGCATCAGAATTGCTCGAGTGAGGTTTGTCTGCTATCACACTGGACTTCCCTGGGATGTGCATAGCTACCAGAAAGCATTGAGTGTCCATCGCCCATTTCCATACTCTTAAAGCCTCTCGACAAAGTGGGTAACATTTGGTTCCCCCTTGCTTGTTTATGTACCACACTACAGACATATTGCCTGATTGAATCACAATAGGCCCAGTGGGGAGAGAACTGTGAAGTGCTTGCAACGCATATAGCTCCGCTCTCATCTCCAGAACCTTTATGTGCAAGTGGTTCTCGTGATCCTGCCAAATACCTTGGATCATCATTCCCAGATAATGCCCCACCCCACCCTATCTGGGAGGCATCCGTGGTCAAGACTGCAGTTTGTTGAGGGGGAGCAAGTGGGCAACCTAGATGAAATTGATTCGTATGTGACCAACATGTTAGATCCTTCTTGCAAGAGTTTGTGAAGAGTATTTGGTGAGACAGGGGGAGATCCTGCATTGACCACTGGGCAAATAGTAGCCACTGAAGTACTCTCATGTACAGATGGGCTAGGGGAACTAAGAAAATGGTAGAAGCCATAGTCTCTAGTACTTGAAGGATTATCCTGGCATGTATTTTGTCTTACTTCAGCAAGGATCTGACTTGGTTGTGCAATGATTCTATCCTTTCTGGTGTCAGTTTTGATGTCATGGTGGTTGAGTGTATTTCTGAGCCGAAGAATACAATGCACTACAATGGAGATAAGGCTGATTTCTTTAGGTTTATTGTAATGCCTAGTCTGGCGCACAAGGATAGAGTTGCATCCCTAGTTCTGATTAGCTGGTGTTTGGTGGTAGCAGTGAGGAGCCAGTCATCTAGGTATGGAAACACCTGGAATCCTTGACGTCTCAGGTGAGCCGTTACCACTGCCATGCATTTGGTGAACATTCTGGGGGCTGTAGTGAGGCCAAAGGGCAGTGTTCAAAATGGAAAATGACTGGCTCCCAGCTGAAAGTGTAGGTGTCTTCTGGGGGGTCTGTCCATTTTGATGTAGTAGTACGCATCCTGAAGATCTATTGACCACATCCAATAGTCTTTCCCAATAAAGGGAAAAATCAACTGCAGAGTAATCATGCAGAACTTTGATTTCTTTATAGACTTCTTGAGTTTGCTGAGATCTAGAATTGATCTCCAGTCTCCTGTCTTTTTTGGAACTAAAAAGAATCATGAGTAAGTTCCGGATCCTACTTGCTCTGTGCGGACTTCTTGGATGACTCTTTTTTTGAAGCAACGAGATGACCACTGATGTTGCACGGTCTAACTGAATGGGTGGCACATCTGGTAGAGACCAGTTTACAGGGGAATTGGAAACAAAGGGAATCTGGTAACTTCTGGAAATTATGGTTTGTACCCAATGATCTTGGGAAATTTGTAGCCAGGCTCTTGGGTACAGTGAAAGACGACCCCCGACTGCCTCCAGAGATGGACAGTCAGGCAACCCCTCAGGGGTGATGGAAGGGATGATCAGATAAAGTTTCTCTATCTCCCTGATGTTGCAGACCTCCTCTGCCATGAGGGAGGCATCTTCCATTATATCCTCCCCCTCTGCCTCTAGGGGAGGGTTGATCTTGTGCCTGAGGGAAACCTTTTTGGGATTTAAAGAACCACATTTTCCCTCCTGTATGACCCTTGGGATAGGGTCTAGAAGGAAGGGAGAAATGGACTCCGACAGCAGATAAGGTTTTCCCTTCCTGCTTGCACCTGGTCAAAGTCTCTTTTACCTGCAGTCCAAAAAGAGTTGAACCATCGAAGGGGACTTTGGTAAAGGAAGACTTAAAGGATGCCGTAAAGTTACATAGACGCATCCAGGAATGTCTCCTAAGATAAATTCCTGCTGCAGCTGCCCTGCTCACTCCATCGGCTGCACAGGAAATCAGCCTCATGGAGGAGTTAGCTATAGATGTAAGGGTGGAGAGCTGTGCAGATATCTTGTCCATGGATCCCGAAGCTACTGAACCCCTGAAGGGTGTCTCCCAACTCCTTCAGGAGATCCCTTTGAAGTCTAGTAAAATGGGACAGGTAATTCAGCAATTGTAAGGTAAATGCTGCTGAAGAGAAGGTACGCTTTCCATACCTATCCATTATCCTGGACTCTTTATTAGGAGGATGGATATTAGAAGATGTCTCGGACAACTTCTTTTTTGTGGCCACTGCTACCACCATAGCATCCACAGGAACTCCCTTAGAAAGAAAGGACTTATCTTCCAGAGCAGTCATAAATTTGTTTGGCCTCCTCGGAACAAGCTCCACTGTGTCTGGGGAAGTCCAGGCTTTCCAAGATATGACCCCCAAGAGTTGGTCATAAGGCGGTGCCACCCAGGAGGTGGAAGGTCAGGAACAAAAGGCCTCAAGGTACACTGATTCATCCTCAGTAGGGTTAGAGGTCCTCCACTCCTCCCTCTGTCTAAGGATTTCAAGGATGTCAGCAAAAGAAACATCCTCAGAGGGGGATCTAGGGTACTCTTCTGACTCATCCAAATCAGTGTCTGACATGACAGACTCAGGTGAGTCAATGTGCTTCCTCTTACAAAGTCTCTTCTGAGGGAGCTCTCCAGTGGGATAATCTGGGGAGGTCTTGGAAGAGGCGACACCTCCAATGTGGCTGCCTGAGTCTCTGGTTCCCTATGCTGAGGGGTGGGGGAGAAGACGTTGCTGCTGGCTGCTGGTGGGACATTGGGTCCAAAGGCAGGGCTTTGGCATTGGACAAAGCTTACTCTATTGCTTCAAAAGCCTTTCCACCCCACTCCAAAGAAGACCTCCACTCCGAGGACACAGAAGGTCAGCTCTGAGCAGGAGGGACAGGTTCCGAAACAGACTGGGAACCGAGCTCAGTCAAGCCAAAGCACAGAGAGGGAGGGTCAGTTCCGAAAAAACCTGGGTGACTATCCCCCACGGAGTCGACTTGAGAGCATTGGCTCCCAGACCCCTCAACTCCAGACTGAGCCACTGAGGATAGAGTTATTGGTTCCGAGGAAGCAGGAAGAATTCTTGGAACCGAAGGATCGAACACCGAAGGACCTGAAGTGTTCAACTCCGAAAGCGAAGCAGTCAGAGGAGGAGCAGTAGTCTGGAGATGGGACAGCTCCAAAGCCTTTGGGTCTGGAAGAGCTAACATTTTGTCCAGAGCCTGGATCACAGAGCAACCTCTTCACAACCCGCTCGATATCCTCATCTGAAAGTGTCCTGGAGGAATGGGTGGAGACAGCAGATCTCCTCCTTTCTAAAATAGGAGACCTCAAGGTCGGAGAAATAGGGTCAATAACTGGTGAGTGTCTTGGTACTGAAGGTTGTCTCGGCTTCTCTCTTCACAGTTTTTGGAGCTGTCTGACCAAGTTCCAGCTGTTCCTGGAAGGAACTGGTCATAACACCCCTGTCTATTAGTTTACATTTTCTCTCATTAAGTACCCTAGTACTGAAGGCATGGCAAAAAGTAAGGGTTCTTGTAAATGAGGCTCTCCCACACAGTACACACAGCTAGTGTGACTGTCACTCAATGACATTATTTGTGAACACTTGTCACATTTTTTGAACCCAGAAGGGCGGTGTTCCTTATGTTTTCTGTCTTTCTCTTTAGACATGCTGACAAGAAAAAACAAGGCTAACAGCAATTTCAATATTTACAACACTAACTATAACCAATAGCAAAGTTATGAAGAGGAGAAGTGAGGAAAGGGCCTCTAATTTAAATGGGCAACTACAGCCCTCTAACTAAAATGGGCCGTACAATCCTAAAAAGTGGACTAGGGGATCAAGCACTCAACAACAATCACACATGTAATAGATAATAAATATAAAAGCAGAAATATGAAGAAAATATTCAAGAAATAATAAGATTTATCAAAAAAATCTTCTACTTACCCAATGAGCCAGTAAGGAGACAACCACGAAGCTTTTGCGGCAAACAATGTCCGGGGAATTGCCGCGAGGCACCATGGGATAGGGGTTAGCCTCGAGCCAGTAAAAGCTCTCGAGCTTTAGTATTGGCTGAGTCGGAGCCGAGAATCAGCTCCAAACCCATCCAGCAAGAATTACGATGAGATAGGATTACATAACATCTATGAACCTGAATAGCCCAGCCTCAGAAACAATACTGAGAAATGTATGACTATTCTACACATGATACAATGCAGCATCAGTATTTACAAGACTTTACTTAAAGATATATGACATTTAGTGTCAACAAAATGGGACATGGCAATATGTACTGTTAACTAGGGAGACCTCCTGAAATAATATTTAAAATAAATAAATAACTGTGTGGTAAATACACTGAGTTACAATATCAATGCTTGTCTATATAACTTGTAATTCATAATTAACCAATGAAAAGTTTACAAAAACCAGCCTGCTGCTAACCTACAACTATATGAAGCATGTTAAGAAATATCAGTACAAGTGCTAAGAAAACAGGGTTGTGGTGTTTGCTATAATCAGACTCACCACAGTGGTGTAGTAGATAGCAACTGCCACAAAGTGACAGACTGCAGTGCTCCTGTCCAAGCTAGCATGGACAGCCAAAAAACACCAATAGTACAACTTAAGTGCACCACGCAGGTTGTCATGCATATGCATTGTTCAGTTATTGCTTGGCCCATTCTAACAACTGCTGAATAACAAAGATAAGTCTAGGTAATGACAGCACAGATGGTGTTTATCTGCATGAAAGAGACAGAGATGCACAATGTAATATGGAGGCCAAAGAGGATACATATGCATACTGTAAAGTGTACAACACTGCACATAGACAGTCTGAATATGGCATGTTAACATACCTGTGAGGGAGAGACTCTACAGCCAGGGTCTAGTTAACCTTTTTTGTGCAGATACATAGACTACCAATACATGTCCAGTATCCAACAATAGATAACACACATCAAGCTGCAGTGCTGCACATCTCCATTCACTAACAGAGATGCGTGATGTGAGGGTCTTGCACAACACCTTCCCCCACGGTATGGTCTGCTTGACAAAAAACATATACTGTATAGGGCGCTGTAATTTCAGTACAGACACACCTGCTATCTTTGAGAATCTCACCATCAGGTTGGTACATGCTGTTTCCTGCAGCTGAAAATGCTTCCTTTTCATTGGGGCTTCATGGTAATGCATCTCCACCAACACCATCAATTCTCCACATATGCTGCTGAATCCCCTTGGTCTTACAATGAGAACTGACATGCATGTCCACCAGATGACTGACCTGCTCCATGCTACTCACCTGTATAAAGATGGAAAATTTCAGTCTGTCCCTAGCCTTAAAATGTACAGAGGTCCTATATGCTCATCAGGTGTCTGACCATCTCCCATATCATTCACCTGCATTATGATGATGGAAAACCTCAACATGCTCCTGGCCTTACAATATGCACAGGTCTTAGGTGTCTGTCAGGTGGCTGATCCCTCCAATACTGCTTACCTGCATAACGATTAAAAACCTCAGTCTATCCCTATCATATTAGCAAAGTATCATATAGAATAACAGGCTATTGACCCAAGGGACCTTTTATGCCTAAACATACTTCCCAATAAAATTTGATTGGTATTGGCTTCCATGGGTTTTGTGTGGATATAGGTAATTGGACATGGGTGGCCAAGTATTTACAAGCTTCCTCTTTCTAACAGAAACATATGTGCCAGACAAGGGCTATATTTACAGTTTCCCATCCACTGATCCAGCCTTCCCTTTAGTAAGTGCAGGGAAGAACTCTGGTTCACATGGATAAGAAGCCTGTTCCAGAGAAAGGGAACCTCTAAGACATGTAACTGCCCCCTCCAACATGTCCTATTTATGTTTTAGGCAAGGTTTAGGTCCCCGATGCTGTTTGTTTTATGGATGTGCAGCAGGCCCGTTAAGGCTGGATTCGAAGATGCTCTGAAGGCCAGGCATAGCTCTCATCAGCATGTAAGAGGCAGAATATAAAGACAAGGCTTTGAGGGACTCCTGCATAGGACATGTTTTCCATACCATATATTCTTTTTGTGAGGAATCTCTGAGGATGCTTCATTTGTTGCATATGTATGGCTAGGTACATAATGAAGGGGGCATTGTACTTAGTGATTGATTGTATGAGAACAGAATACAACAGAATAATTACATGTTTGGATCAAGATGCCATAACCCTGCTTATAAGTTGAGAAACATAGAATGATTTCCTCACTACAGTAGACACATGATGGTCAAATGCCAAATCACTACCTACAGGCATTCCCAGATCCCTAACTACAGAGTCTACGCTTAGGGGCATATTGTCAATCTAGTAGTTTACTAGGCTGGCTATCATTCTGAAAGATACTATGATGAACCTTTTTGCTTTTTGTTTTAGACCAGGATTTTGGCACCAGCTATTAGTCTGTGTCAGGCCTTCTTGGAGGATATTTTTGTCTTGGGGGGGATTTAATGACTGGACCCAGTTTGTAATCATCTGTAAACCTGGTCAGCCAGGCCCTTGATGTCAGCCCTGACCTCAGAGAAGTAGATGCCAAACAGGAGTAGCCCAAGCACTGAGCCCTGAGACACCCCTCTAGTAACTGGAATTTTTCTGGAGGTAGATTCCCTCATTCTAACTTCTTGGTTCCTATCTGTATGTTAGCTGGCTATCCAGTGGGGGCTTTATACCTATATTAGTGAGCTTTTGCGGTAGTGTTGTCACCTCACAGCAAGAGGATCTCTGGTTCGATTCTCGCCTGGAGTGCCTTCTGTATGGAGTCTATATGTCCTTCCTGTGTTCATGTGGGTTTCCTCTGGGTGCCCCGGTTTCCTCCCACTTTTCAAAGACATGCACCTGGAGCATTTCTCCCTGGGCATCCACTGAAAATTGGCTTTGTTCCAAGTTGGACTTTTCTGGTAAACAAATGTTAAATAAATAAAAAAAATTTCTATAGTGCCTGAGTGTGTTATTGTGTAAAATGCCTTGGCCAGGTTGAGTTAGGCAGTTTATGACATTTTGTCTTCATCATTACTTTGGTGACCTCCTTGAAGAAGACCACCAGGATGAGTAGGAAAGACCTGTCTTTGATAAACTTGAACTGATTTGGGTTCAATCTTTGTTGGTTACTTATGTCATCATTTAAGACATCCATGATTATTCTCTCAATAGCTTTGCATGTCAGGCTAGTCAGGCTTATTGGTTGATAATTCCATGCCCATGGATGTCTTGTCCTTGTGCAATGGGATATCTGTTATTGGCCTAAATTCATTTGGCACAAAGCCTGTTCAGAATCTGTAGTTAAATAGTGATTCTAGTGATCCTGACAGTTCATGTCTCATGCAATTAAGGAGTGAAACATGCTCAAAGAGTGAAACAATATTAATTTCATGAACTTTAATCATACCTTGATTTAGAAATGAAGTCCATTCCCATCATGGTATTAGAAACGCAAAAGATTTGGAGAAATTAAAAGAGGAATGGTTAATGAGAGGCAAATTCAAACCAAGAGATGAAAGGTTAACATTGGCCACCCAAGACAGTGGGCTACATACATGCTGGTTTACAAATCCCATTGAACATGTGGGAGAAACAGACAAATGTAGGTTTTGTAAAACCAAATTGGAAACATTTGCACACCTCGTTGCTGGTTGTGACATACTAATGGCAGAAATACTGTATACTGAAAGGCATAATAATGTGGCATGACTGTTGCACTGGGGATTGTACAAACATTATGGTATTGAAGTGTCTGAAAAACACTGGAAACCTGAACCACAAAGCATCATAGAAAACGATGAAGTTTACATCACATGGGATCACCCATTACCAACATGTCAAAAGATAGATGCTAGAAAACTGGATACAGTGGTCCATGAAAAGAAGAGAAAAGCAGCATTGATCATTGAAATCTCCACACCCAGTGGCTACAGTGTCTTGCATACAGAGAGACACAGAGCCATAAAATATCTGGATCTACAGGCAGAAATGAGAGCAATGTGGAAGAAAGATACCCAGACAGTTCCAATAGTAGTAGGAGCAACGGGTTTTATAAAAAATAATTTACAATCATATTTAGATATGTCACCAATACATGTAACACCATACGAATTGCAGAAGGAGTCATTACTGGGCACATTGCGGGTGCTGTGAAGAGCACTTTTGGCTGACATCAAAGATTGAAACAATACTAATTTCATGAACTTTAACCAAAATTTGACTTAGGAATGGGGTCCATTCCCATCATTGTATTAGAAACCCAAAAGATTTGAAGAAATTTAAAAAAGAGGTATCCTGAGATATTATCAGGCCCTGACTATGCAGTGTTCTTGGCCTTGGAGATTATATTGAGTACCTGCTGTCTAGTAATAGTTGGGGAAGTTATGGATGTGAGTATTTCCTGAAGGGCATCTGGCAGAGAGAGGTAGGTAAAACTGGAGCTAAATTTGTCATCCTGGAGGTTCGCATCTTCTGGCTCCCTATAGGTGGCACCATTTCTAATTAATTTGATATGTTGCTATGTATTGCCTTTGAGGGTATGGAAATTGCTGAAGAATGCTTTGTGATTGTCTTTGACCTGGGACACTAACTGTACATCACATTTGTTTTGGTGGTCTTGATTATCTCTGAGTTGTTTGTTTAGGTTGATGAGGGATTGTTTACCCTGCTGTGCATTGCACCTCCTAATTTTTGCCATGAATTTCTTCCTTTTGTTATACAGCCTATTGATACTAGGATTCCACCAGGGTGGCTTGTTTTTTAACTTGCTCGTGCTTAATCCAGGTAAGTACAGCTGTCTCTACGCAGCTATTAATATAAATATACATTGCTTCAGTAAATAATTCCATATAAGCAGTGGTGTTCTCAGGGTTGGCAGGGTTGAAATTTTGCCAAAATGTCACTTAGTAGTAGAAAATTTGCCCTAAAATAATTTCTAAAAGTTCCAAAGTTAGCTGGTGTCCTCGGTTTTACCTTTACTTCAAAGAAGGAAGCTTTATGGTCTAACCTGACCAGCGAGGACATTATGCTAGTGGGAGTACAACATTCCACTATGTTTGTGGGTACCAGGTCAAAGATGTTTGCGTCCCTAGTTGGAATACATAGTAACCTGGTCCAAGGTGTTTGCGTTTACAAAGTCCAGGAACATCTTGGCCTGTATATTAGGGGCGGTGTATGATTCCCAGTTTATATTGGGGTAGTTAAAGTCACCCATGAGTATAGTGTTAGGCTGAACTGGGAATGTCTGCAGTAAATTTTAAGTATGCATTATTGTTTCCCAGGGTCATAAATTGGGACCTATAGCTTGCAAGGATATGGTATGGGACTATGTCTAAGGTAATCTGGATATAGAAAAGCTCAAGCATGTTATACTGATGGACCAGCCTTGAGGTTTGCTTGTTTTTAATGTAAACAGAAACACCTCCATCTTTTGTCACTTCCTGTACAGTAGTTGGTCTAAATGTTTGTGAGGCATTGTAGCCCTGCACTGGTGCTCTCCAAGGCTTTAAACCATGTCTCAGTAACGCAAAGACATCTACATTCTCCAGGGTGAGGAGAGCTTCCAGGGGGTGGAGTTTCTTTTTTAGATTCTGCCATTGAGCAGTAACACCTTTAGGTTTTCATGGGCTGGTTTAGCCATGTCATTAGGTCTATCAAGGTGCCCCAAAATGGCAGTATTGGACTCTGTTTTAACCAATATTCAGAGTCCCAGAGGGGACAGGTGCAGACCATCTCTGGGAAAGCAGTGTGGTGTGTTGACCATATCCCAGGCTAAAATACTGTACCCCCTTCAAATGGCACTGTACTCTAAGTCTATCATTAAAGTAAATTATTTTCTGACTCACACTGTGGCATCACCTTGGGAGAAGGTAGAATGCTGCTCAATGCTAAGCTCATACTGGTCTGGAACATAGTCCAAAAGCTGCACCATGTCACTCTTCATTTACACCCACATGGACTATGACTGGGACATATTGGTTCTTGTGGTTCAACAACCTAAGTGAATGCGTATCTTATCTCTGAGGTAAACACCTTAACCATTTTATCTGTGAGGTAAACACATTAGCCATTATGCCAACCTCCTAAAACCTATGATGCACTCAGGTTCCATATCTCCAAAGGGTGCACAACTCTAGCTCATGTCATTCACCTGCATAATGACATAAAACTTCAGCCTGTCCCTGACTACCTGAAAACATACATAACTGAGGAGATATATGTCTATGCTACCTTACTGCCTCTGTGAAGAGAGCCTTCCCTACTCAATGATGCTCTTGTCTGACTGCCAGGTTAACCAGCTATAATGGACAGCAGCAAAAAGACAGGTGAAAACCAGAGATGCCTTTCATCTGTCAAACATACTGGTAGCCAGACTTACAAATGTGTTCTGAGCATTATATATTTGGATACTATGTTGATTCAGCACTGAAAGTTTCTGCTTTACAGTTCACCAGTCCTGGATTCAAGTTTATTTTTGTCTTTATGAAGTTTCTAAGTTCTCATCATATCTGTATGGGTTTTCTCTGGATATTCTGGTTTCCTCGTACCTCCCCTAAAACATGCTACTCTAAATTGTTCATGTGTGTGTGTGTGTGTGTGTGTGTGCGTGTGTGTGTGTGTGCGTGCGTGCGTGTGTGTGTGCGCGCATGTGTGTGCGTGCGCGTGTGTGTGTCTGTGTGCTCGCACGCGTGTATGCGTGTGTGTGTGTGTGTGTGTGTGTAAGAGAGAAACACCTGTTGTAGGGGTGGCAGGTGAATAGAATGATGGAATGCTATCATTGTAGCAACATCCACCTCATTAACAATGTTTCTGCTGAAGTACAGAAAAATAATTACTCACTCCTATTAGTACACCTGTTGTGATGCCCTTCATATTCCTGTTTGAACTGCAATGGTGCTGCTGTTTATGATGTGTACCTCATGTGTCTATAACTGTTCACCAGCAGCCATCTTGGTGCATAGTAACATATTACTTCTCCAGCTCTGATAAGCTGGCATCTCAAATCATGCACAGCCATTTCCATGCCTTTTTCTGTTCATTAGTTCTATGCAGTGCATACTATGTCTGTGAAACCTACCCTAACCTAATGAATATTTACAGGTACACAGTAACTCACATACAGCTACATTACAAAATGTTTAAAACTCTTACTCAGGCATTAATGTAATGGTAAGATACATGGCCATCTTTCAGTGCAAATGCAATATGCACCCTATATATATATATATATATATATATATATATATATATATATATATATGGTTTCATATGAAACCATCGAAGTAACACAACATCGAGTCTCACATCATCGAGACCAAAACATCGTAAAGTGAAACCAGCGAAAACGGAAATCATCGAGTTGCACAACATCGAAATATAAAACACGAACACGCACAACACCCTGTGACAGTCCCAGGCAGTAAATAAACAATAATCGGCGGCACACGTAAATACCCCCTGTGGCATCATGGTAGCATTACCTACGAAACATGCCAATACTAGAAATGTGACAGTCCCATGCATCAGAACGGAATGGAAACATGATGTTCCCTTCATGAATATGTTTCCATTCCGTTCTTATGCGTTACTTAGAATACGGGTGAATAAGTCTACTTTTGCAAAACATTTCTAGTATTGGCATGTTTCGTAGGTAATGCTACCATGATGCCACAGGGGGTATTTACGTGTGCCGCCGATTATTGTTTATTTACTGCATGGGACTGTCACAGGGTGTTGTGCGTGTTCGTGTTTTATATTTCGATGTTGTGCAACTCGATGATTTCCGTTTTCGCTGGTTTCACTTTATGATGTTTTGGTCTCGATGATGTGAGACTCGATGTGTTACTTCGATGGTTTCATATGAAACTATATATATATATATATATATATATATATATATATATATATATATATATATATATATATATATATATCACTAAGCTCTACAAGTATTAAAAGGAATTAGCCATAGAGAAGACTACACAGTGTTTTGCACAATATTGGCACACTTCCACATGCACAACAAGCTGCCACATATTTTATAAGCAGAGTTCTTAAAAACTCTGGCAATGCAATTCAATGTACACCTAGTATTATAAAACCATGGTCAGTACTCCGTGTGGTAGAAAAATGGATTCCTATGGCAGATAGTGTCTTTCCATCTTGTTCACTACAAGAAAGTGCCTCTTTAACACTGGGAGCAAAAAAGGAGGATCCATCAAAAGCAGCATTGATGAATGATGCTTTAAAGGGCTCCATAAAGTTTCACAAGCACATCCACGCATGCCTCCTGTACCTGCAGCCCATGAAGAGCCTTCAGCTTCTTGAGATATTAACATCATGGACACATTTGATATGGATTGTAGGGTGGCCAGTTGCAAAGAATAAGCTTTTGTCTTCTCTGTCGACATGAATCCATGGGTAGAGTTAGAGAGTTCCTTCATTAAGTCCCTCTGTAGCTTAGTAAAATGTGCCAGGTAATTCAGTGATCATAAAGCAAACATCACTGATGCATATACTCACTTCCCATATCTTTCCAAGGCCCTAGAGTTTCTGTTAGGGAGTAGAAAGTTGAGCTCTATTCACCTAGGTTCTATGGCTGCCACAACAACCATAGCATCTACAGGAATACCCTTGGACCAATGTTGCTTGTCTAGTGGTGCACTGAGGATCTTGTCCAGACATTTAGGGATGAGGTCTAGAGAATATGGCTCCTTCCATGCCCAACGGGAGACAAGGCCGACAAGCTCATCCACCGGGAAGGTAACCCAAGATGTAGATGGACCAAACTCAAAAGCTTCCAGGAACACTGATTTCTCCTGAGAAGGGTTCTAAGACAACTATCCACTTTTTTGGTGCAGGATTTCTAAAATGTCGCCAAACGAGATGTCTTCCAGTGGAGATCTGGGGAACCCTTCTCCTTCATCAAAATCAAATTTTCTGTCAATGATTCCTAAGGGGAATCCTAATTCCACCTTTTGAATTGTTTCTTTCAAGGAACCTCCTCAGTAGGATACTCAGGAGAGGAGTTGGAAGAAAGAGGAAGGCCCTGTGCAGGGACTGCCTGGAAGCTCTTACAGGTTGGCTGTCCCTCTGGAGTAAGATGGTAAGACTTAGCAGTCACATCCGGTGAAGGGATGGGAATAGGATCTGAACAGGTGGTAGGCAAAGGACCCCCTGGATGGGAGAAAACCCTTTCCACTACCTCAAATGCAGAAGATCCAGGAGAAGTGGAAATCAAACTGCCCAAAGCTGAAGCTCCCAGATCAGCCAAGCTTCCACTCCTCCCGGGTTCTGCCCCCATGGAGGGAATCAAACCCAAACTGTCTAACACCAATGTCCCAAGGGGAAACAATGGCTCTGAAACCCTTGGAGTCAAAGCCTGCCCCCTGGACCCGATGCCAACACTTTGGTTCCGAGACTCATTCTGCTGTGAAATACTTGGAGTCGAATGGATCATGGAAGGGGTTGGAGTTGAGGATGGTAACATTCTTAGATCTGACACCTCAATTCTCAGGATCCTTGAATCAGAGAAGGAGTCACTAGAGAGTGTGAAGGCTGCGGACGTGGATCTGATAGGGGAGAGAGCCTGAAGCACCCCCATTTGGATCTGAGCTCTAAGAAACTGTCTCATTATCCTATCCATATCGTATTCTGAAAGACTCTGGGAAGACCTGATGGAGAAGGATGCTGAGGGAGGATAAAAAGTCTTTTTAGGAGTCTCCTGCAAGAAAGGTGACTTCAATCCCAGAGAAACCAGCTTCAGAGAGAAGCGGAGAGACTGAATCCCGGGAGACAGATCCGATGATGTCAGACCCAAAACCTTTTTAGCCTTACCAGTAGTAGGGTCCAACAAGGTCGGATCCGAGACCATTTTTATTTTAGATGGTGGCTCCAAACATGGAGCTGAAGAAGGAAATCAGACAGGAGATCATTTCTTATACTCCTGAGACTCTGAATTTTTTTGACATCTCGAGGGAGTTTGAGCCCCTGAAGTAGAAGGAACTGTAGATGAAGAAGCAGGCATTACTGCATCTACCACTTATAGCCCTTTCAGCTTTCCTATGACCTCATCAGCACAGCATATGTGGATTATCTGACTATACTAAAGACACACAGGTTCTTTACACCCAGCTGATGTTCATAACCATTAAGGTGTCTGCATAATATCCCAACTAACATCCAAAACCAAAAAGTAAAAAAGGTCACACTGACCAACCAATTAGTAAAAACTACAAGAAAAACCTAGCCAAGCTAGACTTTTCACTGTGTAATACCTTAAACCTCCTGTAATAGAGGCCAATAGGATATATGCAGGTGACTCTTTAAGATCGACAGCTAGTGGGGTTTGGTGAGGTCAGAAGAAAGCAGAAACATGCATGTCCACATCTATTGGGGATTGGCTTTATTGGCCTGAATGCATCCATAAAGACTTAAAAAGAAAAAAGTCATGGACATTCAGAAGCCATATAGCCGAAACACTTGATGTCCATAAGGGGTCATTTGCATATATCCTATGGGCCCCTATTACAGGAGGTTTAAGGTATCACAAAGTGAAAATTCTAGCTTGGCTAGGTTTTTCTTGTAGTTTTTACTAATTCTGTGTGACTCTAAGCAAATCACTTAAGCAGACAATGCTACCAGGACAATCATGAGAAGAGGGCTGTGCCTACTGGGTTTACCTGGTTAATAAATGAATAAGATAAACAAATTAACTATGCATTTTCAAAAATCAGTTTACCATGTGAAATTTTATTCATTTATTTATTTATTTATTTATTTATTTAAATTTGTTGACCGGGAGTGTCCGACTGGACGTGGGTCCATTTTCAGCGGAGGCCCGGAGAGAAAAGCTCCACAGTAAAATAAACAGACAGTAGTTACATTGGATTACATAGTAATTAACAATTTAACATAGAAATTACTTACAACATATTTACAGATGAAGAACATAGTACATCAGTAGACAACTAGAATCTTTATCTGTGAAGTACATAACAGGCATTAACAAATGTAACAATGAGAAGTTCCTGCTGTATAATAAGTACTAGGCTTATGAGCATCTGAGCTTGCTATCATCAAGGTAGTTAGTGGAGGTGAAAGAAAGGTAGTAGTTGGATGGGGTGGATGATATTAGAGTGGGAGTTACAAGGGCATAGCCAGCATGTTTTTAGGTGCGCTTTTAATAAAGTTTTGAAGTTGGTGCATGATGGTACGGAGGTAATTGTGGGTGGGAGTGAGTTCCATAATTTGGCTATAGCACAAGAGAATAGTGCTTCACCAGCAGAGTTATTGGCTTTAGTGATCTGCAAGTGATTTTTGTTGCTGGATCTTAGTGGTCTGGTGGTGCGATAGGGTTGGAGTAGATTCTGGAGGGATGGGACATTTAGTGATGGTTTACTAGTTTGTGGGCGAGTGAGAGTTGATACCACTAAAGGAGGTGCGATGGCACTGTTTAACAAAGACTGACCATTTTATTTCACATGATGAGATGTTTTTGTTTCTAGATTTTAAAAAGTTTTGTATCATCTGACTCCTATATAGTACCCATTAGAGTATGTATTATTGCAAAGTATACTAGCACTAAAACAGTGAGAGAAATCAATTAAATCAATGGTGCTTAGGTCACAGTTTTATGACTTCTGTGTCGCTTATGCACTCATTTAGAGAATTTTTTTTCAACCACAATAAGTAATATTTGGGTTCAAGATGGTCTCTGTTTCTGAGATTAACACAACCAAAGCAAATGCACTCAAAATGTCAACTGATAATCTGCAACATCCAGAACACAACATGTATGGGCAGTGAAACAGAGAAAGAGTAAAAGAAGAGGACAGAAATTGGGGGTACCTAAAGAGGGGATGGAAAGAAAACACTAGAATTTGAGTGAAAATCAGGTTAGGTAGGGGCAGGGATGAAATAATAACTGTAATGGCCCTCTGTAAAACATACGGTGAGGATTCTCTACTACATTAAACATAAAACAAATAACAAATGGCAATAACAAAAGCATCTTAACATAATACTTTCATTCATGAATAGAGTGGTCTCAATTCCAAAAGACTTGTTCTCATTGTAAGTGACCGCTTACACTGAGAGCAGGTGTTTTGGTATCTGGACCCAAGTGTAAGCCTGTTTATAGATAGGCCTACACAGAAGTAAGTCACTTACACTGAAAGCAAGCCTTTCGGAATTGGGACACACTTACTCTGAGTGCAACTCTTTTGGAATCTGGGCCAAAGTGTGCATGTTTTAAGTTAACTGTTGGGTAGTTTGGCAAATTTCAGTCCTACAGTCTCTCATTTGTGGAGATGACGGAATGTTGGAGGTAGTCCCAGTTTTAAGAATAATCTGTGATGTTAAAAGAGTATAATCTGATGTGAAAGTATAAGCATCTTAATGAGTGAATTAATGAAAAAGAATAATAAAGCATGCAATCATGGTTCACTTGACAGAAAATGACAAAATACAGATGTAATATGACATGTTTCACTGAGCCAACAGAGAGTATTGCCTTTTCAAGCATTCAAAGAAGAAGAAGGGTTCATGCAGTCTGAATACTTGACTAAGCTATACAATAAAATTTGTGTTAGTCCAATGAAAGCATTTCGCTTCTGTTCAATCTGCACTCCTAGAGTGACAGAAGTGATTAGGCTGCAATATCTCAACAATTTCTGGTCTAACAAAAGTGCAAACCAAACATAACATCCCTAACTACAATTTCTCCCTATATCATACATATCTGCCAATAGCCTCCTTTAGCTTATAATTTCCTGAAGGAACTGACACTCTTTTATACTTCCTTAAATTTGTTTATAATGGGGTTTTTCATGCATCTGCTTCATCAAATGCCAATTTATTGTAACTATTGTTAACGTGATTTTTTTTTCTTATGTATCATTAAGCATTTTGTAACTTAGAAATTTTGTAACTGTTATTTTGTTATTTTGCAATTCTATTATTTACTATTATTTACTATTTGTATTTCTGGAGCTTATCTCCCCAGGACTCCATTGAAAATGGGCTCCTTGTGGCCCAATGGACCACCCTGGTAAACAAACTGCAAATAAAACAAATTGGCATAGGAATAGCAGCAGGGCACCAGCCATTTCTGGGTGTTATGCTATCCAGAGCTGGTTAGCTGGTTGAAGACCCAGTTTAAACAAAAGTACCACATATACAGATGCTGCATACACACAAACACAAGCACATAAACACCATAAACACAGACATTATTAACAATAACAGTATAAGCAATATGTTAAAATGCTGAATTAAACATGAAAATAAAAACAATATGAAATGTAGGGAATGCATAACTGTTTTCAAAAAATGAGAAAATCATACAATGATAATGTAACTAAGTAAAAGTTAATTCAGTATTTAAACTGTAAGGCATCAAATCATTGGTCTACAGATCAGCAGATTTTCAGTAAAAGAATTTCAGATTCTGAGTAAAACTATCATAAATGGGATCCACTATGATCAATTGCATGCAGTTAGTAGCACATTATTAATCTCTGAAAGATGTAACCTCTCAGAACAGCTCTTAACCAAATTAATGACACTTTAAGTGCCATGGAACACTCCTTACCAATTTTTTTGCCCTCCTTGCAACCTGTATATACCAACTCAAATGTCATATAAACTCAAAGATGAGGGAAATGGTGGAAAATAAAAATAAAAGCCACTTTTCCCTCTTCTCAAAGTACTGCAAACCAGAAGTGAAACCCAAGAATCCGTGACAAAGCCATTTATGACATACTGAAATATCTACTACAAGAACTTGGTAATTTTTCTGCAGCAAGATTCTGAGACTCACTAACACAGTATGTGGCAAACTATCCTTTAAACCTAAAAGAGTTCAAGATCTGTCTACTAACAGCATCTCATGGGATGCAATCTCCCTAATGCTGTCCCTGATTTTTTTATTTTCTGTACAGCAAGACTACAATAAAGTCAGTACCTTTTTTTCACCCTATGAGGGCGTTTCTCTTTTACCCGCAGTTGTGCGACTATGGAGGAAAGGGGGCTATTTTTTGCTTTCTGTGGTGTTACCTGTAGGTTCAGTAGGTATCTTGTTCTAAGTGTTTAAATCATCCAGTTTCTGGTTGGCAGGTTGTGCAGCAAATTCTTATAAGGGAACCCATTAGAGTTCTGGTACCACAAAATAAACTTATCTGAAGATCTAAGGTCTCTTGAGGGGAAACAAGTTGAAATCATTTCTCTCATGGAGTCAGACCTACAGAAAAGCAGCAGTTTACACAATGTCATAAATTGAATGGGTTGAAATTTGCATTTTACATTCATCCGGTCTGAAAGAGATACCAGTTCACAGAGACAATTTGTTCTAACAGCTCACTTCGCTAGTTCTATAGTCTTATAATAAATTGCTCTGCAGAGCTTGCTCCTGTCAGGTACTTGAGAGAAAGCAGAAGGCATGATGTTACGCACCAGAACAGCACACCTGTGTATAAGTCAGGTATACCACATGGTACATTTAAAAATAATTTATTTTATGCAATGAGATGTGCTAGAATTTAAATGTATAAAGTTCTGGTATATTCACCGTGGTTTCATTTTTTAAAGCTGTATGCTTTGTTAAGTGGCTTTTTTTTAGAAACCTTAAAATGTCTATATTTTTTTTCAGTACTGAAAAATTTCTGCTGTTCAGAAACATGCATTGTTGGCTATACTTTGTTGAAAGTTATATTTTGAAAGTTAGTGTAGAATCTGGCATACAGTTTCAAACTTTCTGGCTATACATCTGTTCAGTAGTTCTTTCCTTGCACCACGATCAAGCAAATCAACCAAGTAGTATACCTATTTTCATCTAAGGGCTGTATCACAAATACCAAGATAGAAGTTCTGAACTTGTGGTTCTGTTGATTGTTTTTTCTATATTTTACTATCTGTTTCTCAAGGAGCAGAGAAGAATCAGCCACATACAATTGCTGATGTTATGGCTACAGATTTTACAGTTTCTAAAGATAATGCTGCCAGACTGGCTGTTGCAAATGCCTTCTTCCGGATGTCTTTTAAGACTGAGATCTAATTTTTTTTGTTTTGTTTTGCTGTGTGGGATTATAGCACTGCTGTCTTCCCAGCCAACTTTAAGTAAGGACAAAGGACATGAACATTGCTTCAGGAGTAGCAGCATGACACTGGGAAATATATCAAGTAGAGTACTTTGGTGAAGGCACATCTGTCGGCCTGTTACCCTTTTGCTTAATTTCTGTATAAGCATACTCAGGGTTAGGAGTCTGGGACTGATGCTGTGCAAGAATCACAATTAAATGAGATGAATGTATTTAACTGTAGAGAGTGAATGTGCAAGGTCTACACTACAGAAAGAGAAATATGAAACATGTTTGCTGGAGTAATGGCGTTAAACACAATATTCCCTAGAGACGTCACATTGTAATACTCCTTAAAACAGCAAGAAGCTTTTTTGCAAAAACAGCCTCTTGGGAACATTCTGTTTTTCAAAGTCAATCAATATTTTGTGTTTAGTTGTGTGCATCTAACATCTGCCTAGCTGTGTTTTCATCTGATACAGTTCCCTTTCCTGATATTAATATATGATATCATGATAAACTGGTGCTTTACTTTCCACAGATACATTTTTGGAGTGTTACAGCAAACAAAATGCATTTTGCCTGAAAAATGGTTTGCTTCAGTTACAAGTCTTACTTCATGGATAACTGACCCGCATCATGCCACAGAGAATGCCTTTATTTCCAGAGACATTGTTACAAATGTCTCTTTCACTATTCGTTTACTGATAAGCCTTTTCCCCTCCATAAATGCAGTGCATTATTTGAAGTGAAATATCACATAAGCTTCATCACTTTATGTAAGAACTCACTTTGCCAACAGACAGAATATAAAGATGACTTTTATCAGATATTCACTAAGCACCACTTCCTCCATCAAGTCTGCTCCCTTCCTTACAGAATATACAATTTATTTACTTATTGGCATTGTTTACCAGGATAGTCTGAGTGGGCCTTTCAGCTGAGGCCCAACAAATCTTAAAAGATGTCAAACAATATAATACAATATGATACAATACAATACAGTACAATGTAAAACACCAAGTGTTAAATGATCACACACAAGACACAAAAGTTAGTATATAAACAGAACAGCAGAAAAGAGATAGATCCTAGAAATCATTACATTCCACAGGGTTACATTTCAGTTGTACTAAGTAGTGATAATCATGTTAAGAACTTCCATCAAGTAAACTGACAGGTGCAACAGAATGTGCATTTGGTAACAATTTCTAGGTGTGGCTAAGCTGTTGGGTCTTCTGATAAAACCCCAGAAGCTTGGATTATGTAAGAAGACCAAAAGAACACTACAGATAGATAGACGGCTAAAGCTGTAGCAAGCTACAGATTCTACTTAACTGATGTAGTAAAGTTTGAGAGTTGATGAATATTGGTTGGTAATATACAAAGAGTGCTACTGCACTTTTCAGCTCTTTATGGATATCTGCCTGAACTCCTCTATTTGATCTTGCCTTTCACTATTCACTGATCACTGTCTGGTGTGCCTCAGCTGAAGATAAAGATTGTAGATGTGTGTTGCTGGTGTTGCTGTTTGTGGCCAAGGATTACTAGGCAATTCCCTTGGTGGTCTTTTTGTTGCAGCAATGGTATGGATTTGTGTGTGGTTGATGAATACTTTGGAATTTGTTGGCCATTGCAGAGGACTTGAAGAGTGTTACTTCTGTATTTTTTTTTTTGGCTGGAATGGGAGGACTTCAAGAGTACTGTTTGGTGTTTTAGAGAAATGTCTTTGTTCTTTGCATGGAAATGAGTGGAAGAAATTATGAGTACTGGACTTTGGGCATTGGATTATGGTTGTGGCGTCTCAAATCATTGTTTAGGTGATACTGCTTTTTTAGCAGTGCTGTTTGCAGCTTTGCTGAGAAGCTAACTTAGTTACTCTCATATTGCAGCCAGTGGAATTTTTGCTTATCCAATTAGATTCTGTGATAGTTTTCTCAACAGAATGCTTTTAGAACTTAATTCCATCAACAAATTATTTGCATCAGTAGCTTGATTACATAAAGATTTCATAAGGCTGCTGAAATCGTTTGTATTGCAACAATTGCTGCATGCATTTGGATCCTGCATGCTTGATCATGTGATGTCCATCATGAGGTTCTGTTTAGCTCTCTGTGAGTTGCAAATTTGTAAACAAGTTACACTGAAATTTGTCACAGTTTTTTTTTTACATTTTAACAATCATCTGATATGTTTTTTTTTTCATTAGTTGCTACTTTGTTATCTAACAATGTTGCCTTTCTTCAAGAACTTTTAGTCTGTTTTATACAGAGTTGCTCATTTTCAAATCTAATTATTTTATTTGTTGCTTTCTCTGGTTTGCATTTATTGTATGATATTGCTTGAGTTTATGGTTTGCAAAGAGCTTAGGTAATTCCGCACTATAATAAACTGCTTCCACTATGATAAACTGCTTCCACTATGACTCACTGAATTACATCTGGACAAGGTTAAATCCAATTGAAACTAAATGATTGTAACCTTGTCCATACGGAAAACAGAAAATATTGCATGTTTTGTACAGGGCAACCCACCACTACCACCACCACCACCACACCCCTAACTTGTAGATACTAACTCCATGGCCAAATAAGAAGAGAGAAATATCTCAAAAGAAAGGGATCGCACTGACACTGCAATGGCAGTGATTTCATATGGAAATTGCAATCAGTGAATTCAGCTTCTGCAAGAATAACTCAAGTCAAATGGCACCTTGTCCAGTCTAAACTTGACAAGGTGCAGGGAAGCCAATAAACCTGAATTAACTTAACTGCAAAAAGAATTATATTGTATCTGATATATGATGCATCCTTTAACTTCTTTAGCAGTTTTGACTCATGTATTACCTCAGGAAATCCCTTTTTACACCTAACACTATCCTGGAAAATATACTTTCCCACTTTACATCTGAAATATCCAGCATCTATTTTCAGACTGTGTCTTCTTGTCCTCTTGCACCTTTCTTTTTCTGATGCATCCTGCCCTCTTGTGCTGGTGAAGATTGTTTGTACTGCTCCCTGCCCCAGGAGTAAACATAGCACGCACATTATTTTGGTATCACAACATGCCTTCTGCAGTAGAACTTGTACTATCTTTATCAAGCTCCTATAGACAGTGTAGTTTCATAGATTCATAGGTACCTTACTTGACAATCAGCCTGCAGAACAATACAAGCCTAGCCGATAACCCAAATTCAAAACTTCTCTCTTCTAGCCTCAAGGACTTTGAGACTACCCATCCAATTATCTAGGTTTATCTTGAAGGTAGCAAATGTGCTACTCTGTTTGTAGTAGAAATTTGTTCCAGGAATGGGGATACATTGGGATATGAATACATCACACTTTGTTTTATTTATTTGTTGATTTTGTTCATTTAACTAGATATCTAAGAAACCATTTTGTTCCGTGAAGAAAAAGGCAATCAGAGAGATTACTCAGTCATAACCTGTCAAAAACAGTTGTGAAGCATGGCAGGGTTTTAAAAAGGCCATTTAGGGTTGTTGGCTTAGTAATCATCTGTGAACTGATGGATATATCATGGTTCAAAAAGTTAAACACAGATTCCTATGGAGGAGTCTATAAGGAAACTGAATATAGATAGAAGGTTGCCAGTCTGTCCTGATAATTAATGTTTTTAAGCCACTGAATTTTTTAGTTAGGAATGAACATAGGTTCATATGTACATGTCAGACTAGCTGCCCTTGCAGGCCATTTTAAGCCTAGTCAATTTCCCTTTTTGTGCTCAAAATAGCCAATCCCATTTGGTTATAGACTGATCTTACCCATTCTATGATTGATAAATAGAAGTTATGTCCTTACCATAACGTTCCATGTGGAGTGTTCATCTCGCCTTTGTTCTTACACATGGGTTCGGAGCCGATCCTCGGCTCCGTGTCGGCCGCTTGCAAGCTCTGCATCGAGAAGAAGCTCGAGATCACCTAATACCCACAATCCCTCTCTGCCTTTAACTCAGATCTAGTTTGCAAGCAAACCAGCAGCCAGAGAGAGCACACTCATGCAAAATTTACATAATGAAGAAATCATCTATATACATACATATATATATATATATATATATATATATATATATATATATATATACACATGTACATCATAGAAATACAACCACTGCAAATGCAGAAGGAGAATACTCCAGACCAGGCACCAAATTGAACGTTCTTCCTGAGGGTGGGAGGGTGGGAATGTAAAGGCGAGATGAACACTCCACATGGAACGTTATGGTAAGGACATAACTTCTATATGTGAGAGTGTTCAATCTCGCCGTTTGTTCTTACACATGGGTAGCGTCCCTAGCTCCATGTTCCTGAGGAACTCACGGGAGAACGTTCTTGAGCACAGTGGAACCAAAGGTTGCCCTATCCCTAGAAACCCTGTCCACTTTGTAATGAGAGATGAATGTATGCGGTTTAGCCTAAGTAGCAGCTGCACAAATTGTGTCTAATGGTAGGCAAGCTGCGTGAGCCAAGGATGTAGACACTGATCTTGTAAAATGCCCTTTAGGTTTGACAGATAAGGATTGATTTGAAGAATCATAAATGTATATAATACAATCAGTTAGCCATTTGGAAAGAGTTCGTTTAGTAACCGCTACACCTTTCCTGCTGTCAGCAAAGGCTACAAAGAGTTGATCAGATTTCCTGTGATCCTTTGTTCTATCCAAATAAAACCTGAGTTGTCTATGGACATCCAATTTGTGTAACATATACTCTAACTTAGTGTGATTTTTGAAAAAGGTGGGTAATTCAATGGACTGATTAATGTTATTGGTAGAGCAAACTTTGGGGAGAAAGGATGGATTAGTGCGAAGAGATACTCTGTCAGAGTGGAAGATCAAATAAGGGTGTTTGATAGAAAGAGCCTGAAGCTCAGACACCCGCCTAGCGGATGTAACGGCTACCAAGAAGAGAGTTTTCCAGGATAAAAACTTCAATGGGCAAACGGAGGCTGGCTCAAAAGGGGGCAACATCAATTTAGATAGTAAAAGGTTCAGATTCCAAAGTGATGTAGGAGTTCTAACTGGTGGTCTAATATGAAAAGATCCTTTTAAAAAGGCCTTACAAAGTCTGTGAGCCATCACAGGTGCCCCACATTCTTCCACATGAAAGTTGGAAATGGCAGCCAATTGCACTCTTAAAGTGGCAGGAGAAGCTCCCTCATGGAACAATTCTGTTAAAAACTCCAAGATCTTGTTTAACGGAGCTATGACAGGGTCCAAATGATGTGAATTTGCCCAGAAGACGAAACGCTTCCATTTACTGGTGTAGGTCTTAGTAGTGGAAGCTTTATGAGTAGCCACTAGTATATCCTGAACTGCCGGTGTAAGAGAATCAGACCTGGCTAAAAAGGGAAGCGGAGCAGCCAAGCTGCTAGATGGAGTGATTCGAGAGAGGGGTGAAGAACTCCTGACGAGTGAGTCAGTAGATCTGGCTCTGGGTCCAGAATCCAAGGTCCCCGAATGCGGTGTTGCAACAGAAAGGGGAACCAAATTTGACGAGGCCAGAATGGGGCAATGAGGATTATTGTCCTTTGAAGGTTGTTGGCTTTCTACAGAAACTTTGCAATCAGGGGAAAGGGAGGAAAAGCGTATAGGAGACCCGGGGGCCAATCGTGCACCAGCGCGTCCCTGAGGACTTCCCCTGGAGGGGGTAATAGAGCAAAGTAGCTCCTGCATTTGGCGTTCATTGGAGACGGAAAAAGATCGCAGGAAGGCTGGCCCCACTTGCGAAAAATCATCTTCGCAATTGACTGTTTGAGGGACCACTCGTGAGGCAACAGGATTGCTCTGCTCAGCCTGTCGGCTATGATGTTGGATGACCCCGGGATGTGCGTTGCGATCAGAAAGCGACCCGTGGACTCCGCCCATTGCCAAATTCTCATGGCCTCTCTGCATAGCTGATAAGACCTGGTTCCCCCTTGCTTGTTTATGTACCAGACTACAGACATGTTGTCTGTCTGAACTGCAATAGTCCCTAGAGGAAGAAGGGGAGCAAAGTGTTGCAACGCTAGAAACACTGCCCTCAACTCTAGAACATTGCTGTGCAGATTGTACTCCAAATTGGTTCATTCGCCTTGGACTGTCTGTCCCTGAAAGATGCCCCCCCACCCTATCAGGGAAGCGTCCGTGGTTACCGTCACTGTCGGCGTGGGTAGCACAAATGGTCTCCCGCTGGAAAGGTTGCAAGTCTGAAGCCACCAGGTTAGGTGTGATTTGCATGTGTTTGTAATCAGAATTTCGTGTGTCAGAGGTAGCTGTTGGAACGACCATTGTGCAAACAGTAGCCATTGTAGAACTCTCATGTGCAGTCTTCCCAATGGTATCGCAATGAGAGAAGCTGCCATGAGACCCAAGACCTTCAGAACCAGCTTTGCTGGGGATTTTTTGGATGACAGAAGGAGAGAAATGTGACTTTGTAGTGAGGCTATCCTTTCTGGAGGAAGCCTTAGAATTAAATGATGCGTATCTAATTCCGCTCCTATGAATAAGATATGCTGCGATGGCTGTAGTAAAGATTTTTCGAAATTTACAGAAATTCCGAGGTGAACACAAAGTTGTAGAGTATAATCCCTGGCCTGTATCAGTTGATGCCGGGTGGTGGCAGAAAGGAGCCAGTCGTCCAGATACGGAAACACCTGGAATCCTAGGCGTCTCAGATGAGACGCTACCACTGCCATGCATTTGGTGAAAACTCTGGGGGCTGAGGTCAGACCAAAGGGCAGGGCTCGAAACTGATAGTGACTGGCTCCCAGCCGGAAGCGCAAATGATCCCTGGATGCCCTGGCCATTTTGATGTGGTAGTATGCATCCTTCAGATCTATTGAGCACATCCAGTCGTCCTTCTGTAAGAATGGAAGGATCGATTGAAGCGTGACCATTCGGAACTTTTCTTTCTTGACAAAGGTGTTGAGGTTGCTTAGGTCCAGAATCGGCCTCCAGTCCCCTGTCTTCTTTGGAACTAAAAAGAACCTTGAGTAAGTTCCGAATCCTATTTGGTCCGCTGGGACTGGTTGGATGACTCTTTTTTCTAGCAGCTTTAAAATTTCTATAGCTGCTGGGTCTCACAGATGGGGCGGCACATCTGGGAGTCTTTTCTTTGGAATGGGAGTGGATAGAAATGGTATTCTGTAACCTCTGGTAACCACGCTTTTTACCCAGTTGTCTGTAGTAAGATTCTGCCAGGCCTGAGGGTATAAAGCTAAGCGACCCCCGACTGCCTCCAGAGCAGGACAGTCGGGCCTCCTTTCAGGAGTGCTGGAAGGGTTTTCCAGGGGGTGTATCCCTGTCACCTTGGTTTTGCGGACCCCCTCTGCCGCCAGGGTGGCGTCTTCCACCTCTGCCCCCTCCTCTGCCTCTAGAGGGGGCATCACCCTGTGTGCCTGGGAAAGATCCTTGGGGTTTTCGAAACCACATTTTCCCACCGCGTTGCCCTTTGGGGTACGGTCTGGAAGGGGTGGAAAAACGGACTCCGACAGCAGACAGAGTCTTTCCCTCCTGTTCACACCGGGTAAGGGTCTCCTTTACCTTGGGGCCAAAGAGAGTGGCACCATCGAATGGGGCGTTAGTAAAGGAAGACTTGAAGGCTTCCGCAAATGAACATAAGCGCATCCAGGATTGTCTGCGAAGAGCAATCGCTGAAGCTGCTGCCCTACTCGACCCTTCGGCTGCGTATGATATCAGCCTCATGGATGAGTTAACAATGGATGTAAGGGTATTGAGATGTGCTGTAACTTTCTCTGAAACAGCAGCATCTGTAGTACCCTGGAGGGTATCTCCCAACTCTTTGATTAGATCCCTCTGTAGACGTGTAAAATGGGTCAAATAGTTCATGGATCGCATAGAAAAAGCCGCTGAACTAAAAATGCGCTTCCCGTACCTGTCCATAGTCCTAGAATCTTTGTTAGGCGGATGGACAGATGAGGAAGATTCCGACATCTCCTTTTTCGTGGCCGCTGCCACCACCATGGCGTCCACTGGAACTCCCTTTGTAAGGTAAGCCTTGTCTTGGGGTGCAGTAATGTACTTATTAGGCTTTCTAGGGACTGGTTCCACCGTGTCAGGTGTCTCCCACGCCCTTCGAGCAATCAACTCCATTAACTCATCGAAGGGCGGAGTGACCCAGGAGGAGGAAGGGCGAGCACCGAATGCCTTCAGCAAGACTGACTCATCCTCAGAAGGGGGAAGGGACTGCCAATCACCTCTCTGCTTTAGGATCTCCAAGATGTCAGAAAAGGAGACATCTTCTGAAGGTGACTTTGGGGACCCTTCTGACTCATCCAAGTCAGTATCGGATGTCAAAGATTCTTGTGGAGAATCTAAGTGTCTCCTCTTACACAATCTTTTCCTAGGGACTTCTTCGGGGGGGGGGGCATCCGAAGAAGCCTCCGAGGAAGAGGGGGCACCCTCCAGGGGTGACTGAGACACCGGTGCTCGACGCTTGGATGTGGCCGTTGGTGCAGAGGAAGATGACGGTCCTTTATGGGGAGGAGAGGCTGCTTCTACTGATGTGGTTGTCTGGGTAGACAACACCTTCCTCATGAGATCGAAGGCCCCCGGGTCCCGAGTCGAGGTATCTCCCGGTTCCGAAGAAATGGGAAGAATCCCCGAAACAGGCACCGAAGGCATCGACCCCGAGGACGGAGCCGAATCGATCCGAGGCCCCGAGAGGAAGAGTCGGAATCGAAACATCGGTTCGACTCTCGGCCCCGGAACCAAGGATGGATCTTCGGCTCCGAGACTCCGGTACCGGATCCGACGGAGTCGAGGTGAACGGAGCCGACCGAGAAAAGGACGGTTCTGGCACCGAGGGCTCCACAATCAGTAGATCAGCCTCTTCCGGCTCCAAAGACTGGACAGGTCTCGGAGGAGGAAGAGATGGAAATAATGGAAGGCCTTCAAGTTTCGACACCAATTGGGTGGAAACCGAGATAAGTTTGGATAGGGCCGTATTCTCCAGTAATTTCTGCACCACATGGTCAACATCGGTGTCGGAGAGGGGCCTGGAAGAACGGGTCGAAGGAATCGAAGACGGAGCCGACCTCAACAGTGTCGGGGGAGGGAGCTCCATCACCGGTTCCAAGACTCGAGGCTCGGAAACTGACAACAGTTGAACACTCGGCCCCGAAGTCTGTGGAACCGGTGATCTAACTTTAGCTGAAGAGCTCGGAGCCGATGACTTGGGCTCCGACGTCTTCGATTCCTTCGAGGATTTGGATGCCTGGTCAGAAGCATCCAGAGCCTCTTGAAAGGAAGGTTTTAACAAACCTCTATCCATTAGTTTCCTGCGCCTATCTGTCATGACCCTCCCACTGAAAGAATGACAAATAGAGCAGTCTTCTTGCAGATGGAGAGGGCCAAGACAGTAGACGCAGGAACTATGATTGTCAGCTACTGACATCTTTTGCCCACATTGGCAATGCTTAAACCCCGATTTAGCCTTTTCAGACATGTCACTAATAAAAACTGAAAAGTCAAGTCCAGTAAAGAAGTCAAGTCCGGTAAAATTGTCGAATCCAGTAAGGTAGTCAATCCGGAGTAAGGGGTGGAAGGCCCCGAGGAGAACTCTAAATAAGTTTTAATAAACTTAACGGAACCGAGTATCCCTGAACCTTACCACACACATACAATATAACACTAGCAAACTTTTTATAATAAATTTACTAAGAAAAATACAAGAATAAATTCTTAATCTTATCTTAGGTGCTCGAGCTCGACCCAGTGATGCGAACGCTGCAGCGGCAAACTAGATCTGAGGTAAAGGCAGAGAGGGATTGTGGGTATTAGGTGATCTCGAGCTTCTTCTCGATGCAGAGCTTGCAAGCGGCCGACACGGAGCCGAGGATCGGCTCCGAACCCATGTGTAAGAACAAACGGCGAGATTGAACACTCTCACATTTATATATTACCCTTAATGAGAGTAAATGGAATAATAGCATCAATAATTTGAGGGGACCCATGCATGGGAGAAAGCATTTAGGAGCTGCATCTGTCAGCAGAGGACTCTCCTGGGGTCATTTTTTTTTGCTTCCCACCCATAGTACACTTGAAAATGGACAGACATGAACTTAGTTTTATGTGGATGGGAAGACTGTTCCACAGTAATGGTATCCTCTGTTAAATATACCTGTACAAACAAATCATTCTATTGATGTTGCAGAAGAAGTTTAGATCTTTAGACTGAGTATTTCTGATGCTATTTGACTTGCTGATGTGTAGTAAATCCATCAGTAATGGGTCAGAGGATGTTTGTATGCCAGACACAGGTCATCTCTTAACAGTCTGTAGGATAACAAGTATAATGACAGGGCTTTGAGTCAGTCCATGTAGGACATGTTGTTTAATATCTGATGCCTCTCACCTTGAATGATATGCTTAAACATATATACCAAAAACAGGCTTTCTATTCAAATAGCGGGTCTGATGGGATATGAGAAAATTAGGACTTCTTTGGGTCTACAGGAGATGCCTTTGGAAAAGCAGATGAGACAGAAAGATGGCATTCTAAACTACTTCACTGACATGGAAGATAAAAAAGATAAGGAATTATCAGCAAGCATGCCTAGAGTCCTTATGCCAGTGTCTGATTGGAGGAGTGTGTCACCTGTATAATAAGATAAAATGTTTTGTTTACCAAAATGAATTATATTACACTTTTTCACATTTAATTTGAAAACATTGTACTTGAACCAATTGGTAGCATGGTCTAACCCATATTGGAACAACTGTGAGTCATGGAAGATCAAACAACAACATGTTATTTACAGTTGTCTGCAAATTTAGAAAGCCATAGACCAGGAATGTTGACCTGAAAGTCTTAGATAACGATGCCAAATAGGACATGGTCCAACACCATGCCCTGTAGTATACCATTGCCAACTTTCTTGCTATCAGAAGTGGCACTTGTCCACTTTGTACATGTGGGTTCTGTCAGACAACCAGTTGGCTATCTACTGGGTAACATAAGGGCTTATATTCTGATTTACAAGTCTGTCAACAGTGCCTGCATAGGGAATAGCATCAAAGGCCTTGAACATGTTCAGGTATGTTGTATGCACAACATAAAAGTCATCCAATGGTTTGGTGACTTTTCAAACAAACTGAGGCAAGACCTTCATTTAACAAAGCCAAATAGATCAGGGTCCAGGGCTTACAGATTTTCAATGTCCAGATTAATGAGGCCTGAGATGGTATGTCCCATAACTTTACATATGAGGCTACAGAGATTAATGGGTCTATAGTTACTAGGGTCTGTGGTTAGGTCACCCTTGTCTAATGACATTACAATGGCTTTTTTTCAGGATTTGGGAATATAATAAGTGGAGAGACTTAGATTAAAGAGGTTTAAGTAGGTACTGAGAGTAGTCCATATTAGGCACTGATAATCAGGCAACCTGCTATATTATGATGGGCCCATGTGTGAGATTTTTTGAGAGGGCTGACAGGACTTGTTCCATAATAATTAAAGGGGGTGGCTGGGGCTGTTGAATCTGTCTGTGTAGTAAAATTTGTACTAAATTTATCAACCAGGACATTGGCTATATCCTTTGGGTCACAGTAGCCAGTGTTATCATGGACTTGCTTTAAACATCATTGAATGATAGTTCTTAACTTTTTGACATAGCAATATAAATATGTGCAGCTATTTTTTTTATTATTTTAGTTGCCGTATTACTTTCCTACTTAGCTTTGTGCTTCTTAATAGTTCCCTTAAGCTCTTTACTAGTTTGCTAAAATGTGCTCTTAAGGTAGGTAAGTATAATGAGATTGCTAATAAGCATTCAATAAATTATTCCTTTTGTTGTATAATTTATTTATATGGGTATTCTGCTATAGTTTTTAATTTCTTATTACATTCGATGTCGATTGGGACTTCTTATCAATGCAATTATTTCTGTGGGGGTAGAAGTCAAAGGCATAGGTGGTAGTTTTAACAATGAGTCTACTGGAGGAGGTTTTCAGGGAAATTTATTTAGCTCATAAAGTAGCTCAAGAAGGTTTGGTTTTGAGAAATTCCTAAACACAGAGGTACTTGCAGGGGAAGTACCACCAGTTTTAATGAAAAATGTCACTGATTTACAGTCTAATTTTACAATGGAAGATGACACTATGAAGGTGTGCAATTCACAGCCATATTTGTGAGGACAATATCAAAGGTATTTGGAGCTTCTAGTATGATGGCTAACTATTTATACAAAGGAGTTAGAATTTATACTGTCAAGAAAGCATTGGGCATGCTGACCTTTGGCAGTGCAGGTCACCCAGTTGTTGATGGATATTTGAAGTCCCCATAGAAAAGTGTTGGGGTTAACAGGGATTTCAGCTAATATGTTAAATGACTACCCTGCTCAGAAAGAGGCATACAGGGTGTTCTATAGCTTGCTATGATATCATGCTTAATCTCTGTTAGGATGATTTGGACATCTAGGAATTTAAATTTGGAGTCCTTTGGATTTTGTTGAGAAGTGATGATATCATTGACAAAAACTCATACTTCACAATTGCCAGTAGGTCTGAAGACTTGATAGATATTAGACCCATGAAGAGAGGGCGTACTTTTATTGTTTTGAAACCATGTCTCTGTAACTACACATATGCACATGTGTTCAAGTTACATTTGAGCCTCAAGTTTGACCTTCTATTTTTTTATTTTTATTTTTATTTATTTATTTTTTGTTAAGACTCCTGGCATTGAGTAGAGCACTTTGGAATTTATGGGTTGGAATGTCCAGCTAAGGGATGCTGCCTAAAAAGGCTATGAGCAGCAAAAGCCTTGGTAAGAGAGGGAAAGACTATCTCTGACAAAGCAGAAAGACCTGCCAGCCATCCTGTCCCAAGAACACACATACTGGTTCACCCTACAACAATATCAGCTACAAAAATAGAAGTTATGTTCTTACCATAACGTTCCATGTTAGTTGTCTTCTTCTCGCCTTCTTCTTGCTGGATGGGTTCGGAGCCGACCTCGGCTCCGACTCGGCCACTCTAAAAGCTCGAGAGTTGGTTCCACCGGCTCGAGGCTCCCCTTATATCCCACAATGCTAGGCGAGAGTTACCTCAGATCTCGTTTGTAAGCTAGGCCCAGCCTATAATAGTAGCAGAATAACTAGAAACAACGTCCACCTCTATAAACAAGGGTGAAGAGAAGGGTGACCTACATCCTGATCTAGGAAAATATGCACAGCAGAGCATATACCTAAAGTAAAGAGGTGGTAGAAAGAGAGGTCACAATCAAACTCCTCTAAGTCTGTCCAGGCCAGGGGGAAGGAGGGTGGGACGCAAGAAGAAGGCGAGAAGAAGACAACTAACATGGAACGTTATGGTAAGAACATAACTTCTATATGTTAAGTTGTCTATCTCGCCTTCATTCTTGCTGGATGGGACCACGTCCCTAGCACCTTGTCCCGGGTGGCCTAACGGAACAGACTCTTGAGAACAGTGGAACCAAAGTTAGCTCTATGCCTAGAAGCTAAATCCAACTTATAATGAGAAATGAAAGTGTGAGGAGTAGCCCAAGTAGCCGCTGCACAAATGGTGTCAATAGGCAGTCTGTCTTGGAAGGCTAAAGAAGTAGCCAAAGCTCTGGTGGAATGGGCCTTAGGTTTATTAGGCAGCTTTTGGTGTCTAATTTCATAAACAAAGGAAATCAGAGATGTAAGCCATCTAGATAATGATACCTTTGAAACTGAAAGTCCCTTTCTGCCTTCTGCATAGGAGACAAACAGCTGGTCAGATTTTCTGAATTGTTTGGTTCTATCCAAATAGTACCTTAACTGACGATGAACATCTAGCCAATGCAATTTTTGTTCAGATCTATTGGAATATTCTGGAAAAAACACAGGGAGGTCAATGGTTTGATTTAGGTTAGACGCCGAGGCTATCTTAGGCAAAAAGGACGGGTTGGTTCGTAAAGATACCCTGTCCTTATGGAACAACAGATAAGGAGGTCGACAGCTGAGTGCATGAAGTTCTGAAACTCTTCTAGCTGAAGTAATAGCTACCAGAAAGAGAGTCTTCCATGATAGCAATTTTAAAGAACAGGAGGCTGCAGGTTCGAAAGGGGAAGAATCAAAGAACTAAGAACTAAATTTAGGTCCCAAGGAGGAGGAGGATTTCTTATAGGAGGTCTGAGTAGAAAAACTCCTTTCAAAAAGGCTTTGCAAAGCTTGTGGGACATTATGGCAGACTCTGAAATACCCACATGAAAGTTAGAAATAGCTGCCAGTTGAACTTTAAGAGTAGAAGGAGATGAACCTGCATGGAAGAGTTCAGCTAGAAAATCAAGGACCATTTGGATGGAAGCAGTGAAAGGATCTATGTCCCTTCCTTGAGCCCAATAGGCGAAACGTTTCCACTTACTCAAATAAATCTTTCTAGTGGAAGATTTATGGGAAGCTATCAAAATATCTCGAACAGAGTGAGATATTTGAGGAAGCCTGGCTAAGGTTGGAATTGGAGGAACCAAGCAGTGAGGTTCAGAGAGGGAAGGGAGCGATGAAACTGACCCGACTGATGGATCAAAAGATCTGGAACTAGGTCCAGATGCCAAGGTCGCTCCAACAGAAATTGATGCAGAAAAGGGAACCAAACCTGTCGAGGCCAGTAAGGAGCAATGAGGATCAACGAGGCCTTCTGAGTGATAGCTTTCTGTATCACTTGAGAGATTAGTGGGAAGGGAGGAAATGCATACAGAAGTCCCCGGGGCCAAACTTGGACTAGAGCGTCTCTGCTGGGCTGGCCTGGTAAAGGGAATAGGGTGAAATAATCTCTGCACTTGCTGTTTTGGGGAGTAGCAAAAAGGTCGCAGCAAGGCTGACCCCACTTGAGAAAAATTTCTCTCACAACAGAATCTTTCAGAGACCTCTCGTGAGGCATGAGGATAGCTCTGCTCAACTTGTCCGCGATTTGATTGGACTTCCCGGGGATGTGCGTTGCTATCAGAAACCGCTGAGAAGAAATCGCCCATTGCCACAGTCTGAGTGCTTCTCGACACAGGGGGTAGGACCTGGTTCCGCCTTGTTTGTTGATATACCACACTACAGACATATTGTCCGTCTGGATTGCTATCGTTCCCAAGGGAAGAGAGTCTTGAAGGGCTTGCAACGCTAAAAGCACTGCTCTCATCTCTAGAACATTTATGTGCAAGTGGCATTCTTCTGGTTGCCATGTGCCCTGGACAGTTCTGCCCTGATAATGCCCCCCCCCACCCGATCAGGGAGGCGTCCGTTGTCAGTGTTGCAACCGGAGGGGGGGGAACAAAGGGTCTTCCCAATAAGAGCTGAGGGGAAGACATCCACCACAGAAGATGATTCCTGCATGTTTGCGTGATCATAATGGTGTGGGACATCAGAAGTTGCTGGTATGACCATTGTGTGAAGAGCATCCATTGAAGGATTCTCATGTGGAATCTGGCTAACGGAAGCAAAGGAATGGCAGCCGCCATAATCCCCAATACTTTCAGAACCAACCTGGCTTTGACTCTGTTGCTGCTGAAGATGAGCGAGACCAGTTTTTGTATGTCTGTTATTTTCTGATCTGTTAGCCTCGCAGACATGTTGACTGTGTCTAGAATTGCGCCTATGAAGGTAATAACACGACAAGGCGACAAAACAGACTTTTCGCAATTTATTGAAATGCCTAAATTTTGACAAATGCGAAAGGTGTAGTCCCTGGCCAATAGAAGAAGATGCTTGGTGGGAGCTGTGAGGAGCCAGTCGTCCAAATATGGAAACACCTGGAATCCTTGATGTCTCAGGTGAGAAGCTACCACTGCCATGCATTTGGTAAACACCCGGGGGGCAGTGGTGAGACCAAAGGGCAGGGCCCTGAATTGAAAATGACTGGTTCCCAGCCTGAAGCGGAGGAATCTTCTGGATTGTCTGTTCATTTTTATGTGATAGTACGCGTCCTGAAGGTCTATAGAGCACATCCAGTTTCCTTTTCCCGATAGGGGAAGGATGGACTGCAGCGTGACCATCTGAAATCTTGTTTTCTTGACTGACTTGTTCAAGATACTGAGATCCAAAACTGGTCTCCAGTCCCCTGTTTTCTTTGGAACTAAAAAGAACCTTGAGTAGATTCCGGATCCTTGCTGGTCTGCTGGAACTGGCTGAATTGCTCTTTTTGCAAGCAGCTTTGAAATTTCCAAAGCTGCAAGATCCCTTTGAGCGGGTGGAACATCTGGAAGGGATTTTTTTGATTGGCTTGGAATGTGAACAAAGGGAATGGAATAGCCTTCGGAAATGATGGACTGTACCCATTTGTCTTGAGTCAGAGATAGCCAGGCTTCTGGGTACAGTGACAATCTTCCCCCGACTGCCTCCGAAGGTGGGCAGTCGGGCAACACCTCAGGGATGCTGAAAGGGCTTATCAGAGAAGGCTTCTCGATTGCCCTGGTTCTGCGGACCCCCCCTGCCTCTAGGGCGACGTCTACCATTGTTGTTCCCGCCTCTGCCTCTGGCGGGGAACCGACTCTGTGCGTCAGGCGAAGACCCTTGAGATTGTTTGCGGAACCACATTTTCCCACTTTTCTGACCTTTAGGGTAAGGCCTAGAAGGAGTAGAAAAACGGACTCCGACGGCAGAAAGAGTCTTGCCATCTGTCTCGCACCTAGTCAAGGTTTCTTTCACTTGAGGACCAAAAAGAGATGATCCATCAAATGAGGAATTAGTGAATGACGTTTTAAAGGGGTCCGCAAAGTTGCATAGCCGCATCCAGGCATGCCTACGTAAGGCCACACCTGTCCCTGCGGCCCTGCTCGCTCCATCAGCCGCATAAGAGAGGAGGCGCATGGACGAGTTGGCTATGGAGTTCAGGGTAGCCAGCTGAGTGTTCATCTTGTCTTGAAAACCCGCAGCCGTAGGGTCCTTCAACATGTCACTCGCTTCTTTGATCAAGTCCCTTTGAAGACGAGTAAAATGGCATAGGTAGTTCAGCGAGCGCATTGCAAATGTCGCTGGCGAGAACATCCGCTTCCCATACCTGTCCATGGACCTAGATTCTTTGTTAGGTGGATGGACAGGCACTGAAGGATCAGCTAGTTCCTTCTTAGTGGCAGCAGCAACCACCATAGCATCCACAGAAACTCCTTTTGTCAGAAACTGTTTATCTGCTGGTGCTGTAATGAATTTTGAGGGTCTCCTGGGAGTGGGGTCCACTGAATCAGGAGCCATCCATGCCTTTTTTGCTACCACCTGCATGAGGGGGTCAAAGGGGGGAGACACCCAGGAGGTGGAAGGACGAGAGCCAAACGCCTCAAGGTACACAGATTCATCCTCCGAAGGGTTGAGGGCTGGCCAATTTCCCTCTGCTTAAGGATTTCTAGAATGTCTGCAAATGAGACATCTTCAGAAGGGGAACGGGGAACCCTCGGAATCCTCTAAATCTGTGTCAGAGGTGACGGACTCAGGTGAGTCTATGTGTTTCCTCTTACACTTTCTCTTCCGAGGGGGCTCTTCTGCCAAATCAGGAGAGGCCTCGGAAGAGGATGAGATCCCCACAGGGGATTCCTGAGGAGCTGGCTCTCTGCGGTCCGGGGTGAGAGAGTGAGTCGACTTGACCTGAGGCACCGAAGAGGGGGGGGCGGATGGAGCCGACTGTGGGGTAGAACCAGGTTCTAACACACTCCGCATGACCTCGAACGCACCCCTGTCAGGCAGAGCCAGAGGTCCCCGCTCCGAAAAGCTAAGAACCTCCCTCGGCACCGACAGTGATGGCTCCGAGGCCGATGTCGGAGCCGAACTCACCAGCGCCGAAGCCCCGAGAGGGAGAGCGGGGTCGGACAATGGTCCGATGCCACTCACCCCCTCGGAGCCGACGATGGAAGTCCGGCGCCGAGATTCTTCTAAGGAAGAAATCGGAGCCGACGATGGAGCCGAAGACAATTGTATCGGCTCCGACGCTACCACAGTCTCGGTTCCGAAATGCCCCGGCTCCGAGCTCAACGGAGTCGGAGGAGGAACATATTGAGGGACAAGGGCAGGCATCGACTGATGAGTCGGGCTCTGAAGCATTTGGGCCAGTGCCTCGGACTTGAGAAGTCGACTCACTACCCTCTGAAGGTCATGGTCCGACAGCCTCGATGACCTAGAGGAGTGAGATCTATGGCTCCGTTCAGACAGCAGAGGAGATACTGGAGCCGAATGAACGGAGCCAAGGGATGGTGACCTAGACCTCTTCCTAGATGTCGGTTCCGAAGGTCTGGTCGGAGCCGACAGGAATTTAATACCTCGGCTCCAGCCGGAGCCGAGGAAACCACAGAAACTGTAGACTGAGACTCATCGGCTCCAGCCGGAGCCGATGTAGATGGAGGTTTCGTAGCCTTAGGTCTCGGCTCAGTAGCTGGAGCCGAGGACCTAGAAGCCTTGGAGGGCTTTCCCGAAGAGACAGTAAGGGAACCCTCAGGCTTGAGTAAACCTCTCAGAATCAGTTTATTTTTTCTTTCCTGCAGGACCCTGGGGCTGAAGCCGTGGCATACAGCACAGGAGTCCTGCAGGTGCAAAGGCCCCAGGCAGTAGACACAAGAAGTGTGACCGTCTGTCAGAGACATTTTCTGACAGCACGAGTCACACTTCTTGAAGCCTGAGACCTTTGAGTCTTTAGACATTTTAGAAAGTGTAATCACACACACCCAGTCAAACACACTGATTACACCCTATCCTATTTTAAGCTCAAAAAATAAAACAACTACCAAAGTTTTAAAATTATGAGAAAACACACACACACACTAGGGGAGGAAGAAGGCCAGCAGGCCCGAGGGAAGAACTTATAAGTTCTTGTGGAGAAAAAATGGGATTTTAAAGAGAAAGTGGGGAAGATTCCACTAAACTAAGGGAAACAAGTGTTAAAATTAAAATTAAAGGGGTTTAAGTATACTAACTTTAATTCAAAGTTACTCACCAAGAAGCCGGTAGAAAACCAACACCTCGATCGCTGTAGCGGCAAACGAGATCTGAGGTAACTCTCGCCTAGCATTGTGGGATATAAGGGGAGCCTCGAGCCGGTGGAACCAACTCTCGAGCTTTTAGAGTGGCCGAGTCGGAGCCGAGGTCGGCTCCAAACCCATCCAGCAAGAATGAAGGCGAGATAGACAACTTAACATCAAAGTATTAAAGTAAATTATCTTATCTTTGAATCTTGTAATCATTCTGGTGATAGTGATGACAAGAATACCACTCAAGACCAGGATATTTTCTATATAACAAGCTGAATCATATTCTTCTGCATATCCCTGTGGGTAGAGAGTCATTCACCTAGACATGGACCACTATTAGGTCATCATATCTACCATGACAGAAGGATCCAAAAGTTCTTGTGATCTGGATCATAGCTCTGAAAACACAGCTAAGTGTCACTCTATTCTTATCTAGTAGATGAGAGTAGTGTGTTTGCCTGATGACAGAATCATTTATTACTAAAATATTACCATGTTTACTGTCTATGTCTCTGCAGGGACAATATCTGCACAACTATACAGAATACTTCAGCTTTGGTCCACACTAGCTACCTGGGAAAGGAAACAACACATGTTTATCACTAATTATGGTTATCTTCATGCCCTCCAGTTTCCCATTAGCTCTTCTTGCTACACTCATGTCTACTTCAGAATGCCTGATACAACCACTGTTAGAACCTTTTCTGTTTCTTCTGCCACTTTTACTTCATAAACATAAAAGCTTTCCACAACAAGATCTAACAGAATGGGATTCTCTAAATCCTTTGCCATACCTCATATGCAATGAAATCCACCCCCTTTCACAGTAAAATCAAAGCTTTCTCAAGATATTATGACCTCAATTTTGGTTTTGTTCAGTTCAGAGTTGTATGGGGGGGGGGGGGGGGGTCTCACCAAATAGGAGAATATGGTGAATATTTCTTGCTGAATCTAATTTTGTATGCTGTAAGACTCTCCTTATTTCCCCTTCAGCTGTGTAGTGTCTCTTGTTTTTTTTTTTTTTTTTTTTTCCAGGTATATTACTTTATATTTGTTTCTGCAGATTATAAACTGCACTTTAAACCATTTGTCTAAACTTGTAAAAACTCCTTCCTTTTATTTTATCTCATGTACACTAGGTTTTTGTATATCTATATATCATATAAGACAACACAGTTTTATTTTAAATTTTCTTGTAATACTACTACTACTACTTCTAACTATATTACAAGAATCAAACCCAACACTGACCCACAGTGGTTGAATATCTTTATAAAGGTCAAGTTGTACATTTTATATCACTTCTAGCACACAGAAGTTCTACTTTTTTTCTTCAGCTTTTAGTGAAGATGGAGTTTGCCCTTTTCTCCACTGTTGTGTGACCATGGGGTTTATGCATGCAAGTTATGGGATGAAGTCCCACATGGGATTCAGAGAGGGTTTGCTTCTAGCAAAAAAAATAAATAAATAATTCTTTCAGGTTATCAGAAAGTGACTTTTGGTAATTTTTTGATACTGACGTGAATAAATATCATTTGCAGACTTATCATCAGCCCAAACCTGTAAACAAGGTGAACATTTGCAATCCATACTCTAAACAAGAAATTACAAGGCTATGTAGGCCTGGCTATAAAATGGCAAAGCATGCCAAGAATGTCATCATTCATGTAGCAGGAATGCTCAGAGTCTCAGCAGCAATCACACAGCATCAAACTACATTCTTTTGCAATACTAGTTCCAGATAGTATGTGTGGTGCCATCTGGCACCAATGTAAATGCCACCATTAGAGGCTAACATATCATAATTTCACTGATAAAGACATTATTGATAACTTCAGAGCTGAATGGCACATTTCACATATCTTGGTTGACTTTGGCTGCCCATACATGAAACCAATAGGAAAGCATGTTTTCCCATATCTTTAAAGACCAAAGTTTGTCTAACTCATTCCAGACTAGCTACATGGATCCTTCAGAGACCAACTACCGATATGCAGAATATTTCACTGGCCTCCACTTCTAGACTGCCCAACAATTTCCTTGCTATAATGTTTCTACATGTGGAGGATCATATATGGTTTCCTAACACTGTGACATAGATAACACACACATAGTAATAAAGGGCCCATCTGGCCTTCAGTCATAGACTGTGAAAAGGAGGGATACCATTCTGTGAACTGACAGGTGGTGGATAATTCACAGGGCATCATAACCAATCCTGCATGATGCAAATTGGCACATAAAGTACAGTTTTGTACCTACCATAAATGTAGATGTTCGAGTGTAAACACTGCTGCAGTCATCACACTTGGGTTATCCTACAGTCAGGCGGTCCCGCAGTCGGCCAGAGTTCCAAAGTCTTGGTCCGGCGTCGGTTGCTGTCGCCTCCTCCCTGACGTCAGTGTGACAGGGGATAAAAGATGCAGCCGACGCCATTTTCTTCAGTTTTTCTTGCCCCAGATGTCAGTTGCCTCCAAATAGGTAGGCAATTCAAACTGCTAGTAAAAAATACAAAAGCAGAGCAAACAACCATTTTAGTTACCAGCAAATACTCCCCATAGGTAATAAAGGGTAGATGCCCTAGGTAAGTACCAGAAAGTAAGAGGGGAAGGAGGGAGGGTAACCTGGACTGCAGCAGTGTTTACACTCGAACATCTACATTTATGGTAGGTACAAAACTGTACTATGTTTATCATGTTACACTGCTGCAGTCATCACACTTGGATGGAGTCCCAAAGCTGAGGTAGGGAGGCTGGATCTATAAGGCATTAGGGGTGGCTATAAGGCCCTGCAGTACAGCAGTGGCAAAGCCAGTTCTGGATTTGGAGTATAAAGGCAAATGGTAATGTTTGGTGAAGGTATGCACAGAACTCCATGTTGCTGCTTCCAAAATATCCTTGGTAGGTACTCCTCTGAGGTAGGCAGTTGAAGTGGCTGTTGCCCTGGTGGAGTGAGATCTAATGCTGCTAGGTACAGGTTTCCCATGGTGAGTATAGCAGAAATGTATACAGTGTCCTATCCATTTTGAAATAGTCTGCTTTGAAATGGCTTTTCCCTGTCCTCCTGCAGCATATGCTACCAATAATTGCTCAGTTTTTCTGAAAGCTTTGGTTTTGTCCAAGTAGAAGCATAACTGACTGTGAATGTCCAAAGAATGTAGTAGTCTCTCCCGTTTGTTCTGTGGTTTTGGATAAAAACTTGGCAAGTGAATAGTTTGGTTTAGAGCCACACTTGATACCACCTTTGGCATAAACGTAGGGTTAGTTCGTAAAGACACCCTGTCCTGGTGGAAGATGAGGAAAGGTTCCACTGCCATTAGTGTCTGTAATTCAGAAACTCTTCGTGCTGATGTTATTGCCAGTAGCAGAGCAGTTTTCCAAGAGATGTATTTTAATTCTGCTGTGTTAGCTGGCTCAAAAGGAGGTAAAGTTAATTTTTCCAAAACAAAGTTGAGGTCCCAAGTTGGTGTGGGTGCTCTACGGGGCGGTCTTATGTTTTAGCCCCTCTGAGGTATTGTTTGAGCAAAGGATTAGAAAAAATTGGTGGATCCGTGTTGTAATGAGCAGAGATAGCTGAGGCGTGGCTCTTGATGGATGAAAAAGAGAGGCCCTTGTCCAGCATCTCAGTTAAGTATTGCAGTATCTGAGGAATGTTTGGGACAAGAGGGTCAAGGCTGTGTGCTTGGTTCCAGGCACAGAATCTCTTCCATTTATCCGAGTATGCTTTCCTGGTGCTAGGCCTTCTGGCCTCCAGAATGACATCCATAACAGCTTTGGAGAGAGGCATTGCTTGCTTGGCTAAGGAATTTTTGATGCAGCTAGATCTAAGGTCTTTAGCTGGCTGTGAAGTATCTGATTGTTGTGCTGTGTCAGCAGCTGTGGGATTTGAGGCAAAATCCAGGGTGGTTCTTGTGCTGAGTTCTTTAAGATTGGGTACCAGTGCTGGCGTGGCCAGTCTGGTGGAATCAGGATCATCTTTGGCTCTTCCTGCCTGGCTTTTATGAGTACCTTTGGAAGGAGAGGTAAAGGAGGGAAAGCGTATACTTGTGTTTTTTTCCAGCTGAATGAGAGGGCATCCACTTTCCATGCTTGTGGATGGTAGCTCCTTGTGCAGAATTTTTGTAATTGGCATTTCTTTGGGGAAGCAAACAGATCTATGTCCGGGTTCCACCATTTTTGTGTTATCATTCTGAATATTTGTGGGTTCAGTTCCCATTCGTGTGGGTCCATAATGTTTCTGCTTAGGTCGTCTGCCAGTGTGTTTTTCTCTCCTGGCAGGAATTGTGCTTGCAAGTGAACTTGGTAGTTTAGAGCTGTATTCCACAAGGTCATGGCTTGTCTGCAGAGGGGGTAGGAGTGCGTGCCCCCTTGCTTGTTTATGTACCACATAACTGTGGTGTTGTCTATCTTTAGTAGTAATTATCCTGGATGCAGTAGGTCCTTGAAAGCTATAATAGCATTTTGTACAGCTAGCATCTCTTTTTGATTGATTTGGAGATGTCTTTGCTCTGTGGGCCACTCGCCCTGGATACATTTTCCTGCCATGTGTGCTCCCCAGGCGTAATCCAATGCATCTGTTGTCAGTGTCTGCCTGGCTGTGGGTTGAGTGAAAGGCTGTCCCTTGTTGAGGTGACAAGCTTGTGCCCACCATCAAAACTCCTATTGTAGGCAAGGAATTAGTGGTATAACTGTTTCCAAACTTTGACAGTGTTGAGACCATATGCTCTTTAGGTACCATTGTAGTTTCCTCATATGCAGTCTGGCATATGGAATTAGTAGTATGCAAGATGCCATGTAGCCCAAGGTCTGCATAATTTTTCTTGCAGGGAGTTGGGTCTTTGTTGCCATTAATTGAAAATATTGAGTCAGTTGTTGTTGCTTGTCTGGCATGAGATAAGCCATATGGGCCGTTGTGTTCAAGCTGGCACCCAGGAATATTATCTGTTGTGAGGGAAATAGTTTTGATTTCTTTTCATTTACTGTGTACCCCAGGCAACTTAATAACTGTTTTACATATGCCAGATGCTTTAGTAGAATGTCCTTGCTCTCTGCTTGAATCAGGCAGTCATCCAGGTATAGATAAATTTGAATTCCTTTTTGCCTGCAAAATGCAATTACTGGTGCCAGGCACTTTGTGAAGACCCTGGGCACAGTAGATAAGCCAAAGGGCAGTGCAGAGAATTGATAGTGTATTGATCCTGCTAGAAATCTGAGGTATCTTCTGCAGTTTTGTCTGATAGGGACATGCAGGTATGCCTCTTTGAGGTCCAAAGTCACGAGCCAAGCCTTCTTGCCCAGCATGGGAAGAAGCTGCTGTAGTGTCAACATTTTGAATTTCGGAACATCCAGGTAAGTATTTAGTGTAGAAAGGTCCGGAATGGGTCTCCAGGCTTTGTTCTTTCTGGGAACCAGAAAGAGTCTTGAGTAAAATCCTTGTCCTTGTTCTTGTGGTGGTACCTTTTGAATAGCTCTCATGTCCATGAGTGCTTTAATTTGTTTTTGAGCCTCTGCCCCTTGATTTGGTGGCAGATTTGGCATTCCTTTTAACCTTGGCAAGGTGTGGAAATGGAACCTGTAACCTTGAGATACGATGTTGAGAATGCACTTGTCTTTGGTGATGCAATGCCAGTTGTGATAGAAAACTGCCAGTTTTCCTCCTAAGGGGGCTGCCAGGAGCTGTTTGGCAGCTGTAGTGGAAAGTCATTGAGGCTGTTTTTTATAAGGTTGAGGCCTGTCTTCCCCTTCTTTCTGTCCTGGTGTACCCCATTGTCGAGGCCTGTAAGGGCCTTGTGTCTGACCTCTACCTCTTGGATGTCTGTATCTGCCCCTTTGAGGTCTATTTGTGACTGGAAAGGACCAATTCTTTGTTGGCCAATTTCTGCTAAAACGAGGAGGCTGAACCTGTAAGAAATCTTTCACCATTTGTATAGATTTTGCCTTATCCTCCATCTTCTTTAATACCTCCTCTGCCTTAACTCCAAACAGCACATCCCGCTGCAAAGGTGCATCCAATAATTTGACCTTAACATGATCTGGTAACGTATGTTCTTTTAACCAAGCATGCCTTCTAATGACAGAGCCTGTAACTGCTGCTCTACAGGAGTCCTCTAAGGAATCAAACCCACATTGAAAAGTATGTTTTCCCACTTGTTCAGCTGCATGTAATAAATCCTGCATTTCTTTTAAGTTAGGAGGATCTGATTCTGGTAGCATCTTTTGTTTCAACTGAGACATCAAAAATTGCTGATATTTTAGCATATGAAACTGGCAATTAAAGGCTCTCATTGCTAAAGTTGAAGACGTATATACCTTTTTCCCCCATCTGTCTAATGCTCTGGAATCTCTGTTAGAGGGGACTGGGTTTTTTGCTGATGAGGCCTTAACCCCTTTGGGTCCCTGAGAAATAGTTTCAGGGTCAGCAACAGGGCTTTTGTACAGAAATTTGTGAGAGTCAGGGACTCTGTAATATCTATCAAGTTTAACTGGGGCTGGGGGTAAGGAATCCAGGTTCAAACTGGATTCAGTGTACACATCATCAACAATGTCTAAAACTGGTGGAATAGCAAGGGGTCTGTGTTGGGGCAATAAAAGGAAGTCTCTGAGTCTTTTCTTGGATTCTGAATAATCCTGGCCTTCCCAATGGAAATGTTCTCTCATGGTATGTAGGGTCTCCCCAAAGGAGTAATCCTCAGGTGGAGAGGCTGATGGAATTGATTCCTCAGCATCAGAATCCTCATAAGGGGGTAAAGAATATCCTAGGTCCAAGGAAGAATCAGAGGAGAGGGACACCTGATCAGAAGATTCATCGTCTGCATCCTGCCTGGGCCTTTTATCAGGAGGGGGATGGGACCCCCTGATCAGAGTGATCAGGTCCTCAGCCATTTTTAGCATCTGTTTCTTAGGCATGGAAGCCTGTCCTGGAGAAAGTTGTGTCTGTTTCTTTGCTTTTAAAGGGGGCTTAGATTTAACAGAGGGTTTAATAGTTAACTGGGTAGGTCTGAAAACACCCTCTGTAGCTGTGGAATGCTCAGCTACTTCGGTTTCCTCTGTAGGTTTAGGATCGGTAAACTGAAGGCCTAGTGCGTCTGAAGGCCCAGCCAGCTCCAAGTGGGAATCGGAGGCGGTCTGTGGTTCTGTGGAAGCGGTCGTCAGGGGCTGCATAGGCACCTCACTGAAAACTGGCGACCGGCCTAGAAGAGGCCTCGGCGTCCATTTTGCGCCTCGGATGCCTGTCCTTGTCCTTGCACTTTTTATGCATTGCGGTCATCGGAATTTCCGATGGCATGGTATAATTGAATTTTCTACCAAAATAATGTCGGGCAAAATCAAACCGACGTTTAATAATGCGCTTGTTAAACCTAGCATAAAACTGACAACCAGTGATGTCGTGGTCAGGGCCTAGGCATGGAATACAATAGGAGTGGAAATCCTTATGAGGTATTTGCTTCCCACAAGAAATACAGTTATTAACTTTTACTGACATCGGTCTGAGGCAAGAAAAGGTTTCCCCAAAGGGGTACTTAGCTTTTTTAGAAGACTTCGGTTCTGGATTCGGAATGAAAATCTCAGGAGTTGGCCGACCGGCACTTGCGAACTGCTTCTGCTTCGGGCACCGCGTGGCAAGAAAGACTGAAGAAAATGGCGTCAGCTGCATCTTTTATACCCCTGTCGCACTGACGTCAGGGAGGAGGCGACAGCAACCGACGCCGGACCAAGACTTTGTAACTCTGGCTGACTGCGGGACTGCCTGACGGCAGGATAACCCAAGTGTGATCACTGCAGCAGTGTAACACGATGAACATCTAAGGTGTCCACACAGCACCACTTCACATGATTCACACATCTGATACACATCTCAGCTATATTTCCTTTTCCTGCATACTAAAATTCCACAGGGCACTCTAGCTGTTAAGTGCAGGCAATGAGGCTATGTTAAAGAAAAAGAAGTTATGTACCTACCATAACATTCCATGTTAGTTGTCTTCATCTCGCCTTCTTTCTTGCTGGTTGGGATCAGAGCCGATCCTCGGCTCTGACTAGGTCATCTTCTATAGCTCGAGAGCTGTTTACTGGCTCGAGGCTTCCCCTTATCCCATGATGCCTAGTGATAGCTACCCAGATCTCATTTGAAATAGCTAACCCCGGACATAGCCAGAGAATAAACCTGTCCAAACAAATAGGTTGAGTATACCTGTCATACTCTCTAAGTCAGTAGAGGAAACAAACCAGAGAACACTCAGCCAGTGAAACCAGAACTCCTCTCGGTCCAATAGGACAGGGGGACAGAGGGTGGGACGCAAGAAAGAAGGCGAGATGAAGACAACTAACATGGAATGTTATGGTAGGTACATAACTTCTTTATGTTAAGTTGTCTATCTCGCCTTTGTTCTTGTTGGTTGGGACAGAGTCCCTAGTACCTACAGTCCTGGGTGGCTCATTGGAACAGACTCTTCAGAACAGTGGAACCAAAGTCAGCTCTGCTCCTGGAGACCATATCTAGCTTGTAATGAGAAATAAAGGTATGAGAATTTGCCCACGTAGCAGCCGCACAGATAGAATCCATGGGAAACCTATATTGGAAGGCTACAGAGGTGGCCAAGGCCCTAGTACAATGACCTTTCGGTTTGATAGGTAGCTCTTTGTTCCTTAATTGATACATGAAAGTAATAGTGTGAGACAACCACCTGGATAAGGTTACCTTGGAAACTGGGAGACCTTGTTTGCCTAGAGCATAGGAAAGGAATAGTTGGTCCGATTTCCTTAGTCCTGTGCAGGTAAAAACGCAATTGTCTATGAAGTCTAACTGGTGTAATTTGTACTCTGCCTTGTTGGTGTGGTTAGGGAAAAACACAGGAATGTCTATAGATTGGTTTAAATTATTTTCTGAGCAGACTTTCCGAAGAAATGAAGGATTAGTCCTCAGAGCAACCCTGTCCTTATGAAAAACCAAGGATGGAGGATGAACACATAGTGCCTGAAGTTCAGAGATGCGTCTGGCTGAAGTAATAGCTACCAGAAAGAGTGTCTTCCAAGATAGAAACTTAATGGAGCAGGACGCTGCTGGTTCAAAAGTGGGCATAGTTAAGGAAGTTAATACCAAATTAAGGTCCCAAGGGGGGGGGGATCTCTCACTGAAGGCCTAAGGAGAGTGGTCCCTCTCAAAAAAAGCTTTACAGAGCTTATGAGACATAATGTTTGAATATGACAAACCAACATGAAAGTTAGAAATGGCCGCTAATTGAACCTTGATTGTAGCAGAAGTGGGCCCGGAATGAAAAAGTTGTGCTAGGAATTCCAGAATTTCGTGGACAGGGGCTGAAAAGGGATCTGCGTTCCTAGCCTCTGTCCAACAAGAAAAACATTTCCATTTACTAGCATAAGTTTTTCTGGTTGTGGACTTGTGAGAGGAGACAATTATCTCACGTACAGCCGGGGAAATGCTGGGAAGCCTGGCTAAGGTTGGAAGTGGAGCAACCAAGTTGTGAGTTGGAGAGTTTGGAGGGATTGATGCAACCCACCTGACTGATGAATCAGTAGGTCTGGAATCGGATCCAGAGTCCAAGGCTGATCGAGAAGGTAATGGTGCAGGAATGGGAACCATATCTGTCGAGGCCAGTAGGGGGCAATGAGGATCATTTTGCAACCCAACGATATTGCTTTCTGTATGAGTTTTGGAATCAGGGTAAATGGAGGAAAGGCATAAAGACGTCCCTGAGGCCAATCGTGGACTAGAGCGTCTCTGGGTGAGTGACCTGAAAGCGGAAAAAGGGAGAAGTAGTTGCTGCATTTGCTGTTGATGGGGGTGGCAAAAAGATCGTAACAAGGCTGTCCCCATTTGTGGAAGATAAGATCCACAACTTCCTGATTCAGAGACCACTCGTGAGGCATGAGGATAGCCCTGCTGAGCCTGTCCACTATGAAGTTGGACCTCCCAGGGATGTGCATCGCAATCAGAAAACGTTGGGAGGAAAACGCCCACTGCCACAGTCTGAGTGCTTCTCGACACAGGGGGTAGGACCTGGTTCCGCCCTGCTTGTTGATGTACCACACCACTGACATGTTGTCTGTTTGAATTGCAATGGTCCCAGAAGGAAGAGAGTCCTGAAGGGTTTGCAATGCTAGGAGCACGGCTCTCATTTCTAGGACGTTTATGTGCAGATGGTACTCGTGAGGCTGCTAAGTGCCTTGGACTGTCCTGCCCTGATAATGCCCCCCCCCCCATTAGGGAGGTGTCTGTGGTCACTGTGGCTACGGGAGGGGGCTGAATGAAGGGTCTGCCCTGAGTCACTAGTGGGTAGACCATCCACCAGGAAAGGTGTCTATTGCATGTTTCTGTAATCATGATCGTGTAAGACATGGGCAGCTGTTGGAAAGACCACTGTGTGAACAGAAGCCACTGAAGGATCCTCATGTGAAAGCGGGCCAGTGGGATTAGAAGAATGGCTGCTGCCATGGAACCCAGAGTTTAAAGGACGAACCTGACTTGGATTATTTTACTCTGCATCAGAATTTGTACTTGCTGACGAATTGTAGACATCCTTTCTGGCGGTAGCCTTGCGGACATGTTCCTTATGTCTAAGTCTGCACCTATGTAGGTGATAGATTAACAGGGCAACAAGGAAGATTTTTCGAAGTTTATTGTAATGCCTAACTGGGAGCAGATTGTGATTGTGTAGTCCCTGGCTTGAAGAAGTTGATGCCTGGTAGTAGCAGTGAGGAGCCAGTCTTCTAGATATGGAAACACCTGGAATCCTCGACGTCTCAGGTGAGCCGTGACCACTGCCATACATTTGGTGAACACCCTGGGGGCTGTGGTGAGACCAAAGGGCAGAGCTCTAAACTGGTAATGACTGGCTCCCAGCCAGAAGCAAAGAAATCTCCTGGAGCGCCTGTCCATCTTGATATGGTAGTACGCATCCTGAAGATCTATCGAGCACATCCAATTGTCCTGACCCAGAAAGGGTAGAATGGACTGTAGCGTGACCATCTGAAACTTTGTTCTTTGTATAGACCTGTTTAGTCTACTGAGATCCAGAATTGGTCTCCAGTCCCCTGTCTTTTTTGGTACCAAAAAGAACCTTGAGTAAGTTCCAGATCCATGCTGGTCTGCCGGGACTTCCTGGATGACTCTTTTTTTCTAGCAGTTTTGAAACTTCTATTACTGCTTGGTCCTTCAGATTGGGTGGAACATCTGGAAGGGATTTCCTTGACGGTAAGGGGGGGGGGGTTGACAGAAGGGGAATTTTGTAACCTCTGGATATAATGGACCATACCCATCTGTCTTGCATTAAATCTTGCCAGGCTTTTGGGTACAGTGAAAGTCTCCCCCCGACTGCCTCCAGTGGTGAGCAGCCGGGCAACCCTTCAGGGATGCTGAAAGGGCTTATCAGAGAAAGATTCTCTGTTGCCCTTGTTCTGCGGACCCCCTCTGCCACGAAGGCGGCGTCTGTTGTTACTGTTCCCCCCTCTGCCTCTGGAGGAAAAATCGCTACGTGTGTCAGGCATGGCTCCCTGGGATTTTCAGAACCACATTTTGCCACTCTTCTGACCTTTGGGGTATGGTCTAGAAGGAGTGCAAAAACAGACTCCTATGGCAGAGATAGTCTTGCTTTCTTGCTCACACCTAGTCAAAGTGTCTTTCACCTGTGGTCCAAAAAGAAAGGAATCATCAAAGGGGGTGTTGGTGAATGACACTTGAAAGGGTTCCACAAAATTACACAGCCACATCCATGCATGCCTCCAAAGGGCCACACCCGTACCTGCAGCTCTACTTGCACCATCGGCTGCATAGGAAATGAGCCTTATGGAGGAGTTAACTACAGAATTAAGCATCACCAGCTGGGAAGCTACTTTAGCTTGAGTCCCCTCAGCTGATGGATCTTGAAGGGTATCTCCGAGCTCTTTAAAAAGATCCCTCTGAAGCCGGGTAAAATGACATAAGTAGTTCAGTGACCTCATAGAAAAGGTCGCTGAAGCGAACATTCGCTTCCCATATCTGCCCATGGTCCTAGACTCCTTGTTAGGAGGATGGACAGATGAAGAGGTCTCTGTTAACTCTTTTTTGTTGGCCGCTGCTACCACCATGGCATCAACAGGAACACCTTTGCTAAGGAACTTATTATCTTGGGGTGCTGTTATGAATTTGCCAGGTCTCCTCGGAGTTGGTTCCACTGTATCTTGGGGTGCTGTTATGAATTTGCCAGGTCTCCTCAGAGTTGGTTCCACTGTATCCAGAGCTGACCAAGCCTTTCAAGCCACCACTGCCATAAGTGGATCGAAAGGCAGAGAAACCCAGGAGGTGGAAGGTCAGGAAATGAACACATCCAGAAATACAGACTCATCCTCGGTAGGGGCTAGGGGATTCCGGTTCCCCCTCTGCTTAAGCATTTCTAGGATGTCCGAGAAGGAAACATCATCACAGGGGGATCCCGAGGACCCTTCTGATTCATCTAAGTCTGTATCAGAAGTGACAGACTCAGGGGAGTTAATGTGCTTCCTCTTGCACTTCTTCTTACGAGGGAGCTCCTCTGAATGATCAGGGGAGGCCTCGGAAGAAGAGGAAACACCCAATGGGGTGCCCAGGAGCGCCGGTTCCCTACGCTTGTGGTCTGGAGGAGGAGCAGAGGTTGGCACAGGCATTACAGGGAAAGGAGCCGGTGGGGCCGATAGTGGAGCTGACTCATGGCCAGCACACTCCTCATGACATCGAAGGCATCCCTGCCACGATGCAGAGAAAGCTCCGGTTCTGAGGAAATCGGAATTTTTCTCCGCACCGAGGGAGATGGCTCCGAGACTGATGTAGGAGCTGAGCTCACCTGCGCCGAAGCTCCGAGAGGGAGAATGGGGTCGGACAAGGGTCTGATGTCACTCGCCCCCTCGGAGCTGACGAGGGAGCCCCAGCGCCCAGATCCCTCGATAGACGGCACCACCGAGGGGATCGGAGCCAACGATGGAACTGAAGGAGATAGAGTTATCGGAGCCGGCGGTTCCACTACTCGAACCCCAATGAACTCTGGCTCTGTACTCATTGGAGTCAGAGGAGGAACATCGATAGAAGTGGATGGAGCCGACGCCTGTTGAGGTGGGCTGGACAAAATCTTCGCAAGTGCCTGCGACTTTAGTGACTTTAGCAACCTACTGACCACTCTCTCCACATCATGATCTGACAGCCCAGAGGATCAAGAAGAGTGAGAGGATCTGTGACTGCGCTCGCTCTGAAGCAAGGGAGACTGAGGAGCCGAATGTTCTGATTCTAATGAAGGGGACCTCAGCCTCTTGTGGCTCCACGAAGGCTCCAAAGTTTCTGATGGAGCTGACAGGGAGCTAGTCTTATCGGTGCCAGATGGAACCAAAGTAGCCGGTAGAGTATGAACTGAGGATGGCTCCGAACTTGGAGCCGATGGCTTGGTAGATTTAGGGGATTTCACAGGCTGTGAGTTCTTGGCCAGTGAATCTTGGGGCTTTAAAAGACCCCTAAGAATAAGCTTATTCTTACGCTCCTGCAGGACTCTTGGACTAAATACATGGCAGACAGAACAAGAGTACTACAGGTGCCTAAACAATAGATGTAAGAAGTGTGCCCATCTGTTAGAGACATTTTCTGACAGCATGAGTCACACTTCTTGAATCCAGACACTTTGGATTCCTTTGACATCCTGAAAGAAGGAAACAACAAATACCACAACAGCTACCAAAGCAAAATACAGTCTACACAAAAAACACACTGTACTACAAGACTATAGCTAAAGAAATTTTTTTTTTAATAGGAAAGCCTCTAATTTAAACGGCTAGCCTATGAAAGAAAGGTAGAAGGTAAGCCTCTAATCTAAATGGCTAACCTGACAAGAAGAGGATAGGGGGGAGGGGCGGGGGAGAACTCTCTAAGCTAAATGAGTTCTACAAGGAAAAGAAGGGATACTACAATTAAACACTAGCTATCACAAAAAACAAGACTAAACATTAACAATAAAACACTGAAAAAATATAATTCTAGAGTAATAAAGTTATACGAAAAAACTTTATACGAGCCTGAGCCAGAAAAACGACACCTCGCAGCTGAAGCAGCAAACGAGATCTGGGTAGCTATCGCTAGGCATCATGGGATAAGGGGTAGCCTCGAGCCAGTAAACAGCTCTTGAGCTATAGAAGATGGCCGAGTCAGAGCCAAGGATCGGCTCCGATCCCAACCAGCAAGAACGAAGGCGAGATAGACAACTTAACATTACAGCTTCATTTGTAATGTGTCCATTTGTAGTACCCACCCCACCCCCTCCATGTGCTTACCCTGTTGTAGGTGATGCTGGATTCTCACAACAATCCTAATTAACACCTGTATGGGACCCACACAGAGTGGCCAAACTCCATTATAAAGCTGCACATGGAGAAACCTGCAACAATGATGAGCATGTGTTTAGCCTGCTCAAAGCCTACTTCTCCTGCCTTGACATGTCTGGAGGTGCACTCCAGCCTGGAAAATGTTCCTAGTATGCTGTGTGACCCACAATATGGTGGTGAAGAGACATGTTAGGCTGCCGATGTAGACTGGTGCAGTCAGGGCATGCACACACATGGCCAGCAAGGAATGCACAGCTCCGGCATCAGCTCCATCATCTAATGACAGTGTGGTGTAATACAAGCAGCCAGCAGCTGTATAATCACCCACACACAAACATGAATGAAAACAGTACATGGCAGTGCAGGTAAAGCAGCAACATGCAGTCCAAATATATGGTGCTTGATGAACATACAGTGACAGGCTAGTGTCACATAGGTCAAATATAACGCATAAGGTGTACCTATCAGGCTATGCTGGTCAGAATACAGCCAAGCAACACTACATCAGATATTTCCATGTTAATCGCACACTATGGAAGAAGGAGTAGATTACAGACATTATCATATGAACAGCTGGCTACAGACACAATGATAAATGGCTCTCTGCACAAACTGGATGGGGGCCATTTCACAGGAGTCAGTAATGCAGGTCCCAAGGTGATAAATTATCTGTGTCATGTATGGCTTTCTCTTGTAATCGGCTGGAGGTAACATTATTTACTGTGGCTTAATGTGGAGGCAGGGGTCGCAAAGTGATGAATATTCTGTGCCATAGAAAATTTCCTCCTGCAATGTGTTGAGGGTTGAACTATGATCACTTTATTGACTTGTTGTACTTGCACTTGTGGTCATGCTGACAGAGATAGCATGTGACTGTGGCCTGGATGATTCCCTCAATTGTCAGGACTTTTCATGAGTGGACGAGAGCTGTGGCCTACAATAACAGATGGCAAATCATGGCATATATCCAAATGCAGATGAGGATTGTGTACCCATGATAGCTCTGCTTAGATGGCCACCACTGGCAGCACCCTCCTCTGACCTCAAACAATACTGTCAATAAGTGCAGCAGTGGAAGCACAGTGAATCCTCTGCATGGATGTGGACACATCAGTGGTATGTGCCACCACAAACCTCATTTGACCAATCTTTACTGTGTCTTTGGCCACCATGTCCTCTGGACTCTGTAGTTGACTATGCCTGGTTTATACTGCAGAACATCTGCTTATATTCCCATAATGCCAGTTGAATGTTAAGGGATGCCTGTGAAAAGTGATGGCATCAGGTACCCCTGCAACTCTGCAAAATGGTGCATATGCCCACTTCAGATGCTGTGTGCACATTTGCTGCCAGTGCTTCAGAGGGAACCTTGTTGTTAGTTGGAGCCAAGATGATCCCTCCCCCACTGGGGATGGTGACCTTGAATTGAGGGTGGATGCACATCCTGGATGGAGACGAACAGTGGCACTGTGTTGTGAGGCTGTAACTCAGCCCCAGCACAGGTGCCACCATCAGCCTACTGTTGTGTCCAAGACTCTGTATCACCATAATCACACCAGAGTAAATATGAGTACCTCTACCAAAACCATGCCCCTTTGGCATGCACACTAAATGTGTCTATGTAAAAAGTAGCATTCAAACCCAAACTACATCTGCTGTCATTTTGACATGGCTAGATACCTGATGTACTCAAAGCAATACATAACCACAAGTCACTGGCTTGGCCTATGGTGTTTATGTGTACTGTAATTATATAGCTATCTGGTTTTGTGCAAGAGATAGCAAACTGGTACATCATCAACCAAGGCACATGGAGGGTCAGTGCCCACTCCTCCAAAGATACTCTCAGAACCAGTGTCCCCTGCAAAGACATCAAAACTCCCATGGCTCTGACACCTGTTGTGGAAAGTGTGATTACCTTGGTATGGCAGAGCATGCTTAACACACTGCTGTAAAATATGACTGTATCCTTCCATGGCATTTATATTATGGACAAATACCTGCTATATTTGCTCATGTAAAGGCTGGTCACCGCATTATTGCTCCAGCAGATGCCATCCATATATTCTGAGTGCTTGTAGCAGGTCATCGTTTTCATCATGGTCTGAAATTGCTCAGACCCTGTTTGTCACCTTGTCTCCTGGGCATGCAGACACCTGCAAATGCAGGACACAGAGCTACAGAAGGTGTAAAACTTGAAATTGGTAGAATGGCAGCTACAAATAAAGGGGTAACCTATACAGGCCATATGCAGTCATCAAGTGGACAGGTCTGGGACTATACCATATGACAGCTACAGGAAAAGATACGGGGGTACTGCCTTATTATAGTGGCCCCGCCAATACAGTAATGTAAAGAGTAAGAGGGGTGATTCCTACCGAAAATTTTTATCAGTTACACTTTTTAAGTTATTCTTTTTATTTTTTTTTTTTTATGAAACATTTAAACATTTAAAGGATCCATAATCTTGCAATATCACAGAGTACCATAGTAGTCATTTTAATAGCTGGAGCTTGATAGCACAATTTATGGATCATTTGTTTATGTAAATGCCTTGCTCTTGCATTAAAGAGGCGCATTACAAATCATTATACCATCTAATATTAACTGACAACTTTTCTTGAAAGAATGCACAGTTGAATTTTGAAAGCAGGAGCCTCGTTAAATACACTACATGTGAATATGATTCACAGTGATGCTAGTGAATGAGTATTGGTTTTAACAGTAATCTATGAAATGTGTATGCACTCCCCTATGACAGAGAGCACCTTAACGATGCATACCACTCAGCTGTCCAGGCTTTCAGAAACTGTCCAGATTTTTGCTTTATATTTTTCTCTTGTCCCTCATAGAATGCATGGAGCAGTGCCAGAGAAGCTCAGCTGGAGTGAGGATCACTGCAGTTCACAGTGAAACACTCACCTGAAACTGGATTTATCGACCTGTTTACTCAACATTATTAAATCAGCAAGGCTGCTATAATAAGGGGGCCAATATAATAAGGAAGTACTGACACGGGAATACATATAGCATGTGTATTTGCAAGGATATATATAGATAGAAAGTCAAGCACTCCTGCTGCCAACTGTTGGTGCCATCTTGATACCCACCACTGATAAGGCTGTACTGTAAAAATGTGTGAATATATGTGTGTAGGCATATGACTACTGTGGTCAATAGCACAGGTCAACACATGTAGTAGGCATACCATAGCAGTACTATAGCAGTGACAGGCATGTATAAGGGAAAATATTCCCCTGAAATTTTGGGTTACCTCATTGCTAGTACCTTTTAAAAACATGAGACACATTCAGGCATACATATTCCTGTTGCTAGTCTTTTGCAATCTTACTTAAAGTCTAAGAGCGCACATGCTTAGGAAATAAGACAGGACACAGCTTACTATACAATGTCAAGGTATTGTGCCTACTCAAACTGCCTAAAGTTCAAAACAATGCTCCTTCTAAGAGTACTACTCAGATATCCACTGTACCTTGCCAAGTCTGTGCCAATTAACTGAGGAAATGGTGCATTTCTAAGACTATGCAGTTTTATATCTATTACCATGGCATGGCCAGAAATTAGGTTAGGAGGCATAAATGTCTATAAATTGGCTCCCTATTGAAATGTCAGCACTCATAATGCCGAGTGCCGACACAGTAAAAAAAAAACACCAAAAATACAGAAGAGTGAATATCAAACATAGCTTTCTCCCTTTTTTTTTAAACTTTTGCCCCCAAACCTATATATATATATATATATATATATATATATATATAGTATATCTATATATATCTATCTATATATCTATCTATATATATATATATATATATATATATATATATATATATATATATATATATATATTTATATATATATCAACTCCAAGATTGCCATATCAGGGAGAAAAGGGAATGTGTCAAGAAATGGCCGTCTCAGTCTTAAGAGATGCAGGTCTGTTTTTTTCTGTCATTTAGTCTCAGCGTTACAGCACTACTAATGACAGTAACAATATTTCAGACAGTTACCCTGTAAATCACTATATTTTGCTGCTATGCACCTGCAGCATAGGGTGGAGTCTACTGCCTGTGCTTGCCTTGTACAGTTTGTGGCTGAAAGCTTAGACTGGAGACCTGCATGGATAGATACAGTGCAGAAATCGCATTGTAGGTGTGATTCTAAAGATGCTACCATTTTGTTTCTCATAAATATGACAGTATTTCCACAGAAAATTCAGGAGAATGGCAACTTCTTCTAGTGCCTACTGGACAGTGCCTGTACAAAGGATAGCAAGATAATTTTTAAATATCTACCACTGTTACTCCTTCGCCTTACTTTATATCCCTCTCATCCACTCCTCCCCACTTTTCCCTTTTTTTAACATATGTTAGTATTAATATACAACATAACACTTTTCTCTAGCAGCCTTTATTGTTTACAGTATGGCAAATGCTGTGTACATAATGTATATAACACCTGTTTAATCTCTTATTGTAAATACATATTGTTTAGTGTTTATCTTTCATTATGGAATTGTTTACAAATCTCTTTTTTCATCTTTACGATATCTCCAGGCTGAATATAAGCTCACTATAATCAGTGTTCTAATCTGGTTAATAAATTTAAATAAATCATAAATAAATTGCTTTATCTTTATCATGGCCATTTCGGGCAGCACCTACGGGGACCCCTATCATAGTGCAATTTAAAAACAGGATGCATGGTGTAAACTGCCTGTGGAGTTCTTCTCAGTCCCAAAAATCAGCAGGAAGGCAGAACTGTGCAGAATTTTATTTTGGGACTGTTGTTGCTACTGTCAAGCATTTGTAAAGCATCTTTGCAATTAGCCCTGCTGTTGTTTGGATCTGCCATGTCAGGTGGAGGTGGAGGTGGTGATGACACTGCATATGATATGTCCAATACATTTTGTGTTGGTATCTGAGGGGCCCTGGTTTCGGTTGGGGTTATAATACACCATGTCAGAGTAACTATGCACTTCTGAGTACATCTCCATGCATATTTATACCATATTCCATGTATATATTTTAACATATGTGCAGGGAGCACACACCTGCCTGCTGCCCATCATGCAAAAAATGGAAAATACTTATGTGATTGCCTTTATTTTAGCATCTCATATTACAGTTGTCATGATTTTCTGATCTGCCCTTTCTCTTTCAGCATGAACACAGTGTGAAACAAATTGAGTCAACTTCCACAGGAGGCAGGAAAAGCTTGTAGCCAGCCATGGTTAGTTGTCTGCTGTTGTTGTTGCGTCTTTCGACTTTTCCCGGTTAGGGGTCACCACAGCGGAACTCCAGTCCGCTAATGATTGGTAGTTGAGAATCCAAAAAGACAGGGAAGAAACTACGATGCAGCACCAACTAAATACGATACTTTGATCAGATTAAGTGCTTTTCGCTTATTGCAATGAACAAACTTCTTCAGATGAATACAACAGCAAGTGAGGAGAGTTTAAATATAAACTCGAATAGTCATTCAATTATCCAATTAAAAACACTTAAAGAAAAACCACTCAGTTCAAACAGTGCAGGTTTAGTTAAGCAAATATAACTATATACTACAAGAATAACATATAGAGACAATAACAAAGCACCGCTACACTAACTAACAAAAAACCTTAAATAAAAAAACTTATAAATTAAAAATATAGAAGTAAAATAATGATAAAAAGTCACTTTGTAATGGACCAAGTAAGTAAAAACTCACTCACAATGTACTTATAAATTTTGCACACAAACCGTGTTGTGGGTTATCATAATGATCAAAGTATCGTATTTAGTTGGTGCTGCATCCTGGTTTCTTCCCTGTCTTTTTGGATTCTCAGTTTGTTTTTCTGCCTGTTTGCAGTAAATGATTGGTAGTTGATTTTTACGTGCCGAGTTACCAGCTCTGACGCACAACCTTCAACGAAGGTATGCCCATTCATGCATGTCTCCACGCAGAAGACGCTCTAGCTGAGAATCGAACCGGACAGTGTCTAACTGTGAGGCGACAATGCTACCGCAGCACTACCACCGCGGATACTGTTATCTTTTATTAAAAACATTCAGTCTAATGTTAGGATTGATTCACTTATGAGTACCTTCCAATCTTTTTTCCTTATTATAGGTCCAGAATAGATTTGCTTAGAAGGCACCTTCACTGTATCCTGACCTTGATGAGGTTGCGACTGGGGTGTATGAGGGTGCTTATGCTGGGAGTGTCTCCAAAGAAGATGGTGGGTTCTGGTCCCTTACTGGCAGGTAGCTCATCTGCATTGCCTGAGGTGGCTCATGCCTGAGGTAGCCCATCCACAGGTGGGACAAGTAGTTAGGCTGTGGTGGAGACAGCAGTGGGAACATATATGGCCCCAACAGATAGTCTCCTGGAGTAGAATGCGGATTTGTGGGGGGTTTATCCCATGCCAATGGCTAACCTGATCCATCAGAGTGGAAACAAAAAGCCAGGTACTCATTTCCTACCCTATCCCACTCATGTGTTCCCCTTTCTCTTCTGTCCCATGCCTTACCCTGGGCATCCTGCAACCCCCAATATTATATGACTAGTCTATGTTTGTCTCTTTCCACCCCACGTCTCCCTATCCTAGTATGTACACTTCTACCCCTGTCGCCACTGTTCTTACTTTGCCGGTCTCTCCCACACACACTATCCTATCCCCATTTCCTACCCAGCTTTCCTTTTACCATTCCCTCTCTCCCCTTCTCTATAAAAAAGGGAGTCCTGTCCCCACAAAAACAACCTGCCACCCTCCTAGTCCTGTGGAGTCCTAGATGTTGTTGTTTTATGTGACTGATTATTCTTTCCTGTTTTACTTTCCTGTATATCATTCATTCTCTTTAATGATTCCAAGTGTTCACCTATGTGGACACCATAGCAGTACAACTGCAAATAAAAAGAAGTTATGTCCTTACCATAACATTCCATGTGGAGTGTTCATCTCGCCTTTGTTCTTACAAATGGGTGTCGGAGCCGATCCTAGGCTCCGAGTCGGCTGCTTAGCAAAGCTCTGCATCTAGGAGAAGCTCGAGACCAACCTACCTCCCACAATTCCCTCTGCCTCTACCTCAGATCTAGTTTGCAAAACAATACCAGATCCAGCAATAACAAAGGTAATCAAGCATAAAAAGGGATACATAAGTAGACATAAGGAGCAGTAACTAGCTCAAGCCAGTAGAAACAACAGAGAGACCACTAGTGGGAGACAAACAGACCAGACTTCTAAATCCGTACGTTCTTCCAGACCTGAGGGTGGGAGGGTGGGGATGTAAGAACAAAGGCGAGATGAACACTCCACATGGAACGTTATGGTAAGGACATAACTTCTTTATGTGAGAGTGTTCAATCTCACCGTTTGTTCTTACAAATGGGTAGCGTCCCTAGCTCCGTTACCCTGAGTGACTCACGGAAGAACGTTCCTGAGCACAGTGGAACCAAAAGATGCTCTATCCCTGGAAGTCCTATCAACTTTATAATGAGTAATGAATGTATGCGGTTTAGACCAAGTGGCGGCTGCACAAATAGTGTCCAATGGCAGACGAGCCGCATGAGCCAGAGATGTGGAAACTGACCTAGTAGAATGTCCCTTTGGTTTGGTGGACAAAATCTGGTTTGAAGCAGAATACACGAAGGTTATACAATCAGTTAGCCATTTAGAAAGTGTGCGCTTCATCACTGCCATGCCCTTTTTGTTGTCCGCAAAGGCTATAAACAGTTGGTCCGCTTCCTATGGTCCTTAGTTCTATCCAAGTAGAATCTGAGTGGTCTATGAACATCCAATTTGTGTAACATGTATTCCAGTTTGTTGGAGTGGTTCTTGAAAAATGTAGGAAGCTCAATGGACTGATTAATGTTGTTAACCGAAAAGACCTTAGGGAGAAAGGAAGGGTTGGTGCGTAATGATACCCTGCCAGGGTGAAAAATTAAATATGGCTGTTTGATGGAAAGTGCCTGAAGTTCTGATACTCGTCTGGATGAAGTGATAGCTACTAGGAAAAGAGTCTTCCAGGACAAGAACTTTAAGGAACAGGAAGAAGCTGGTTCAAAGGGTAGTAAAATTAACTGGGACAAAAGTAAATTTAGATTCCAAGGAGCTGTAGGTGACCTAACTGTTGGTCTGAGATGAAAGGACCCTTTCATGAAGGCCTTACAAAGCCTATGAGCCATAATAGGAGCTCCGTTTTCTCCTACGTGAAAGTTGGAAATAGCGGCCAACTGAACTTTTAAAGTGGCAGTAGAGGCTCCTTGGTGAAACAGAATGGACAGGAATTCCAAAATCTTGTTTAGGGGGGCTACTAAAGGATCCATATGCTGAGTAGTCGCCCAGTAGATGAAACGTTTCCACTTACTGGAATAGATTTTAGTAGTGGAAGCCTTATGGGAGGCGACCAGAATGTTCTGAACCGCCGGAGAAAGAAGATCAGACCTGGCTAAGTAGGGAAGCAGAGCAGCCAGGCTGCTAACTTGAGGGATAGGAGCGACGGGTGAGGAGCTCCTGACGAATGAGTCAGCAGATCTGGCACTGGGTCCAGAATCCAGGGCTCCTGCATTTGGTGGGCTTGAAGAAAGGGGAGCCAAATCTGTCGAGGCCAGAATGGGGCAATGAGAATTATAGTCCTCTCCTGGTCTTTGGCTTTCTGAAGAAATTTCGGGATCAGTGGTATAGGAGGGAAAGCATACAGGAGACCCGGGGGCCAATCATGAATCAGAGTGTCCCTGGGGACATCCCCTGGAGGGGGTAAAAGGGCAAAGTAGCGTCTGCATTTGGTGTTCATTGGAGACGCAAACAGATCGCAGCAAGGCTGGCCCCATTTGCGGAAAATCCTTTCCACCACTTTCTGATTGAGGGACCACTCATGAGGTAACAGGATGGCTCTGCTCAACCTGTCTGCTATGACGTTGGATAACCCCGGGATGTGCATTGCTATTAGAAAGTGACCCGTGGACTCTGCCCATTGCCAAATTCTCATGGCCTCTCTGCACAACTGGTAAGACTTGGTTCCTCCCTGTTTGTTTATGTACCAGACTACAGACATATTGTCCGTCTGTACTGCAATAGTCCCTAGAGGTAGAAGGGGGGAGAAGTGTTGCAACGCTAGAAACACTGCCCTCATCTCTAGAACATTTATGTGCAGGTTGTACTGTAAGCTGGACCATTCGCCTTGGACTGTCTGTCCCTGAAAGATGCCCCCCCACCCTATCAGGGAAGCGTCCGTGGTCACTGTGGCTGTTGGTTTGGGTAACACAAACGGTCGGCCGCTGATGAAGTTGTGATTCTGTAACCACCAAGACAGGTGTGCTTTGCAGGTATTCTTTATGTGAATCTCGTGTGTCAGCGGTAATTGCTGGAATGACCACTGTGCGAACAGCAGCCATTGGAGAACTCTCATGTGTAGCCCCCCCATGGGAACTGCAATGAGGGAAGCTGACATGAGCCCTAAGACTTTCAGGACTAGATTGAATGGGGACTTTTTGGACAATAGCAGGAGAGATACGTGTTCTTGCAGGGAAGCTATTCTTGTGGAGGGGAGTTTTAGTAGCAAAGAACGGGTATCTAGATCTGCCCCTATAAATGAAATATGCTGTGAGGGCTGTAACGCAGATTTTTCGAAATTTATCGAAATCCCTAGCTGAGCACAAAGGCTGATTGTGTAGTCCCTGGCCTGTATCAGTTGACGCTCGGTGGTGGCAGTAAGGAGCCAGTCGTCCAGATATGGAAACACCCGGAATCCTAGGCGTCTCAAGTGAGACGCTACCACTGCCATGCATTTGGTGAAAACCCTGGGGGCTGAGGTTAGACCAAAGGGCAGTGCCCGAAACTGAAATTGGCTGGCTCCCAACCGGAAGCGCAGGTGATCTCTGGACACTCTGGCCATTTTGATGTGGTAGTAGGCGTCCCTGAGATCTATTGAGCACATCCAGTCGTCCTTCTGTAAAAACGGAAGGATCGATTGAAGCGTGACCATCCGGAACTTTTCTTTCTTCACAAATGTATTGAGAGTGCTTAGGTCCAGAATTGGTCTCCAGTCCCCTGTCTTTTTTGGAACTAAAAAGAACCTTGAGTAAGTTCCGGATCCTCTTTGGTCTGCCGGGACTGGTTGGATGACTCTTTTTTCTAGCAGCTTTGAGATTTCTATAGCTGCAGGTTTTCACAGATGGGGTGGTACATCTCGGAATCTTTTTTGTGGTAATGGGGGAAACACAAAGGGAATTTTGTAACCTCTGGTAATAATGCTTTTTACCCAATTGTCTGAAGTAAGGCTTTGCCAGGCCTGAGGGTATAAAGCTAAGCGACCCCCGACTGCCTCCAGAGCAGGACAGTCGGGCCTCCTCTCAGGAGTGCTGGAAAGGCTTCCCAGGGATTGTATCCCTGTCACCTTGGTTCTGCGGACCCCCTCTACCGCCAGGGTGGCATCTTCCATTTCTGCCCCCTCCTCTGCCTCTGGGGGGGGCATCACTGTGTGCCTGGGAAAGAACCCTGGGGTTTACGAAACCACATCTTTCCACCTTGTTGCCCTTTGGGATACGGTCTGGATGGGGTGGAAAAATGGACTCCGACAGCAGACAGAGTCTTTCTCTCCTGCTCACACCGGGTTAGGGTCTCCTTTACTTTGGGGCCAAAAAGTGTGGCACCATCAAAGGGGGCGTTAGTAAAGGAAGACTTGAAGGCTTCCACAAAGGAGCACAGCCACATCCAGGATTGTCTATGAAGAGCAATCGCTGAAGCTGCAGCCCTACTCGACCCTTCGGCCGCATACGAGATGAGCCTCATGGACGAGTTCACAATAGACGTAAGGGTATTGAGCTGTGCTGTGACCTTGTCCGAGACAGCAGCATCTGTATTACCCTGGAGGGTATCTCCCAACTCCTTGACTAGATCCCACTGTAATCATGTGAAGTGTGTCAAGTAGTTCAGCGACTGCATGGAAAAAGTCGCTGAACTGAAAATGCGCTTCCCATATCTGTCTATGGTCCTAGAGTCTCTGTTAGGGGGATGGACAGACGAGGAAGATTCGGACATCTCCTTTTTAGTGGCTGCGGTCACCACCATAGCATCCACTGGAACTCCCTTAGTAAGGTATGACTTGTCCTGAGGGGTAGTTATGTATTTGTTAGGTTTCCTGGGAACTGGCTCCACTGTGTCAGGTGCCTCCCACGCCCTTCGAGCAATTAACTCCATTAACTCGTCGAAGGGCGGAGTGACCCAGGAGGAGGAAGGGCGAGCACCAAATGCCTTCAGCAGAACCGACTCATCCTCAGAAGGGGGTAGGGCCTGCCAATCACCTCTCTGCTTCAGGATCTCCAGGATGTCAGCAAAGGAGACATCCTCTGAGGGTGATTTTGGGGACCCTTCTGACTCATCTGAGTCAGTATCTGATGTTAAAGATTCTTGTGGAGAATCTAAGTGCCTCCTCTTGCACAAATTTTTCCTCGGAACGTCATCGGGAGGGGCATCCGATGAGGCCTCCGAGGAAGAAGGGGCTCCCTCTGGGAGTGGCTGAGACACTGGTGCTCTACACTTATGTGTAGTCGTGGGTGCAGAAGTAGACAACGGACCTTTACGGGAGGGAGAAGTTGCTTCTGTTGACGTGGTTGTCTGAGAAGACAATACCTTCCTCATGAGGTCAAAGGCCCCCGGACCCCGAGTCGAGGAATCCCCCGGTTCCGAAGAACGCGGGAGTATCTCCGACGCGGAGGCCAAGGGCATCGACCCCGAGGACAGAGCCGAAGTGATCCGTGCCGAGGCACCGAGGGGGAGAGTCGGCACCGAAACATCGGTTCGGCTCTCGGTCCCGGAGCCAAGGATAGATCGTCGGCTCCGCGAGTCCGCTAATGGTTCAGATGGAGTCGAGGTCAATGGTGGGGACCGAGGAAGGGACGGTTCCGGTACCAAGGGCTCCAATATCATCAGATCAACATCTTCCGGCTCCGAAAGCTGAGTAGGCCTTGGAGGAGGATCAGATGGAGATAAGGGAAAGCCTTCGAGTCTCGACACCAATTGGGAGGAGACTGAAATGAGCTTGGACAGGGCCGTGTTCTCCATTAACTTCTGCACCACACAATCTATGTCGGTGTCGGAGAGGGGACTGGAAGATCGGGTCGAAGGAACCGAGGATGGTACCGACCTCAATATAGCAGGAGGTGGAAGCTCCGACACCGGTTCCAAGACTCGAGGCTCGGTCACAGTAAGAGGTTCAACACTCGGCCCCAAAGCCTGTGGAACCGGTGAACGAACCTTAAACGAAGAACTCGGAGCCGATGACATGGGCTCCAATGTCTTCGACCCCTTCGAGGACTTAGAAGCCTGGTCTGACTTGTCAAGTACCTCTTGGAAGGCAGGCTTCAAAAGACCTCTATCCATCAGCTTCCTGCGTCTATCTGTCATGACCCTTCCACTAAAAGAATGATAGATAGAACAGTCTTCTTGTAGATGGAGAAGGCCAAGACAGTAGACACAGGAGCTATGGTTGTCAGTGACAGACATCTTTTGCCCACACTGACACGTCTTGAATCCAGACTTGGCTTTTTCAGACATATCCTGTGAGGAAAAAACTGTACAAATATCAAAAAAAAAAAAACTTGTCAAAATGATTAGATGCAAGTCCACAAACACAGCAATAAAAATAGCAAGTATCAATCCTAATCCAGTAAGTAGGTGGGGTAGGCCCTAAGGTAAACTAAACTCTCTCTCTCTATATATATATATATATATATATATATATATATATATATATATATTATATATAAGAGAGTAGCCAAAAGGATGACACACACACACTAAATTTAAGATCCCAAAATGATCAGATTTCACAAGAAAAAAAGGTAAGAATTTAGCTTATCTCCCAAAGTTGGTCAGAGCTCTTCAATTTCGATGCGATCGGTTGCAGCGGCAAACTAGATCTGAGGTAGAGGCAGAGGGAATTGTGGGAGGTAGGTTGGTCTCGAGCTTCTCCTAGATGCAGAGCTTTGCTAAGCGGCCGACTCGGAGCCGAGGATCGGCTCCGACACCCATTTGTAAGAACAAACAGCGAGATTGAACACTCTCACATTTAAAAGTTATGTAGTCTCCATAACTATGCATCCATGCTGTCCATTTTCATTCTTCCTCAACGTATGGGTCTTGGCTCTGACCTTGGATCCAACTTGGCTGCTTTTCTCTAGATTCTTTGATCCAGCTCTTGAGCTCCTCCTTTCTTGAATCCGACTCTTGAGCTACTCCCTTTACCCGTAATGCCCCTAATCACTGCATTCCCTCAAATGAGTTTGCTGTTACAATATATCAATCTAAGATATACGTTATAATAAGAATAAAAACAGGATAGTTACAAAACAGGGACTCACACAGGAACTATGGTATCTAACAAAAAGCTTTATCAGGTCACTCCCAAAAACGTGGATGGAGGAAGGAGGGGTGGGGGAGTTTAGGAAGAATGAAAATGGACAACACAGATGCATAATTATGGTGAGTATGTAACTTTTATATCTGATGTTGTCATTTTCATTCATTCCTCAACGCATGGGACAGATTCCCCAGCTATGATAACCTAAGGTGGCCCTCATGGAAGGATGTTCCGGAGAACAACAAAACCAAATGCAGCCCTGTTTCTGGAGATGATATCCAACTTGTAATGAGCAATAAATGCATGGGCATTAGACCAAGGGGGAAATGCACAAATATCATCAATTGAAGCTCTGACCCCGAAGATAGGTGATGTAGCCACAGATCAAACTGAGTGTGCTTTTGGAGATTTTGTCAAGGTTAAACCTCTTAAAGAGTAAATATAGGAAATGCAATATGTTATCCATTTGGCAAGACTGACTTTGGATACTGGTTTTCCCAATTTATTAGTGGAAAAGGAAATAAACAACTGGTCAGTTTTTCTAAATTCCTTCATTCTACAAAGATAAAAATGAAGTTTGAGATTCCAAAATGGTGGTCGTATAGTTTACACCCTATCCATAGAGCTCTCGACACCAAAACAGTTACCGATAGTTTCAAGCCGTTCAAAATGCCAAATACTGCTGCTCCTGTGAATGGATTACATTATTTTAACACAATATCTTAAAATCTGTAGTTTTCTGGGCTAAAATAAATCAAAGATAAAATACTTTTAACTTATTTCTGCTTTGGAGACCTGCGCCACGTGCATCCTAGGGGCCCTTACATCCAATACCACTTATTAAGTTCCAGTACATCCAAGGTATGGCCGACAACTCTGATAATATGGAAACTCAAACTACCAAGGCAAAAATCTCATCAGTGCTTTCTCCAGAGAAAGATATCTAAAAGACAAAGAACCATCAAACAAACTGTGGACAACAATAAAACAGCTGCCAAAGGGAAAAGCGACCCTAATTTCCATCTCGACGATCTGAAATTAGCACTACAACCCATCCAATCTGCCGTACAAGGCTTTTCCAAGCAACTCACTAACTTTGGCAAATATATAACTCAAATAATAGAAAGGGTAGACACACTTGAGCATAAGCACCAGGCAAATGAGAATTTGATCCAATCGTTATCAGATGACTTACGCGCCAAGGACTCCCTGCTATCGGAGTTGCAAATCAAAGTAACGGATTTAGAGGCGAGAAGACGCCATAACAACATATTAATCAGAGGCTTGCCAGAAGCATATAACAACCAGAACCTAATGTCAATCACCAAACAGATCTTTGTAGTGCTACTGGGTTCGAGAAACAATACGGAGAGCTCAGTGGTGTTAAGAGCTCACACAGCCTTGCACAAAAGTCAAAACTCCACTTCACCCTGCCATATCTACACTAATCTGTTAAAATTTCAGGACACTCAAAGACTTTTATCATCAGCCAAAAAACAGAAACATTTTACCTGGAATAAGCACAAGCTTACCTTCTCTCAAGACCTGCCTCTCTTAATTAAATTAAATAGACAAAAGCTTGCCCCATTTTGCGCAGACATGATCAAGCGGAATATTAAATTTCAGATGCGCTATCCGAATGTTCTATCTTTTACTTACAATGGCAAGAGACACTCAGCAACTACACAAGAAGCAAAAAAGATTTTCATTAAAGTATTCAATGAATACCCTGCTTTATAACTTGCCCTACTCCAACGCTGTCTATTCAGCACTTAACTCAGGCTGACTGTAACAAAACCAAAGATACACCTCTGTATCGGATATAATCATTTTACCTCCTAGCTCAATATCCAAGGCTTTCCGCCCCTCATATTATCAGGAACTGAATGATTCCATCAACTCTTAATGATTTATGTACATTTTGGCTCTAAGTCCTTATCTTGAAGTGGAACTTTAATAATTCCGGATTCAGTAGCCTGCGGGTCACCTAATCTCGATGATTTCCAGATATTCCTATCTTCGTGCTGGTCCTGCGTCCTTTTTCTTGACAGCGACACCAAAAGACTCCACTTTCTGGCGTATAGTCACTCATATACAAATCTACAAGGGTTCTGACTGTCCAGCTATGCTATATACAAACAGAATATATACCGCGTTAATCAGTTTACTAAAACACATTACTCAGTTGTTACTGAGCAAAGATGTTTGCTTCTCTTTTTACCCTGTGACTGCTTGTCATCTCCCGAAAACACTTGGGTCTATTGACGCATTCTGAATATGCCCACAGATACCAGTACTACTTCAGTGGCATCAATATTGGCTAGTCAATCTAAGTGCATTCCTTACCTGTATCAGATTCAACGACAATCATGGAGGTATGAAGGGACTGTTATCCCGGAGATGCACCTGCACTTCCGATGTATGATGCTGACAAGTTCTCCAGAATAAAGTTCCGCCACTTTTGAATGTGCCTTACTTTAGCATTCAGTATAGATCACTACTAATAGCATCAATATAATTTGGGGGTGTATAATCTCTCTTTCCACTTGCTATGTCTGGACAAGTCTCTCTTCACACTAACCCTGAATAAGTATGCTAAATGCATGACAAACACAATGAAAATTTCAGTGTATTTAAATTAAGCCTATTTGCTTCTCATTTGTAAATAATTTAGTTAAACCCAAGGTGGGAGTTTTTTTTTTATACTAGCTACAGTTTCATGGTTTGCTAACTATACTCAATATTTAAAATAAGCTAATACAGTAGCAAAATAAACATCCCATTATTCTGTACTTATTTTTTTTTTTTTTTTATCTTTTACTCTTTTTATTGCATGTATATACATATACTTCTATAATGTTCAAATGTCCAATTCTCTTCCCTTACCTAGTTAGACACACTTTTCCTTACCACACCTTTGCCTTCTAACCCTCCTCTTTCTTAAAATGTACATGCTATCACACACTCACTAAATTTCCTCAATAGACACTCTCGAATACTTGGCTACCTCTATAAACCTATATTCCCTCTTTCAATACTTCCTAAATTCTTTTGGAGCGCATGGTGAGATATTTCTCTAGGGTCCTAGTATGACCGTTATTTTGTTAAATCTTGATTTGTATATATGTATAGCTATATCTAATACTACACCAGTCCTTTTCAGGACTTTCTATAGGATCGTTTCACTCAAAATGTTTATTGTGTTGACCAAGTTGCTTATTTTTTTTATCATTGTATCTGTATTCCTTTCCTTGTAGGGTCAGGGTGGATAAGCACCGGGGTAGAAATGAAGGAATACTGTGCTACCACTTTGAGAGAACCTTCTAAACTTACTAGTTCGTATTGGTAACATAATGTTTGGTTTTGGTCTCTATATTTTCTCAGATCTCCAACACCACTAATCATTATCTCCCCATTTTGCAAGATATCTAGTGTGTATGGCTTTATCCTTACATATTGACTCATGGAATGTTAGAGGGCTTTGAAACAAAGCCAAAAAATCCCTTCTTTTTCATTTACTCTTTAAATCTCAGGCTAACATATGTTTCCTACAAGAAACGCACATGCTTAGAGAAGATTGGAGTAAAGAGAGGAAAAAAAGCTGGATTAAATATATACTATCAGCGGGCAATAGCTCCAACTCAAAAGGTGTGGCCATCGTAATTAAAAACAACTTTCAGGGGACTATACTGGAGGAGAGGTTTGATAAAAATGGGAGATGGTGCTACTTTACGTCTCGACTTCACAATCTTGATAAACCAATCTTATTTTTCAATCTGTATGGTCCATGCATCCACCAACATATTTTTATATTAGAGATTTATAATATTCTTTCCACATTCAATGACCACTATATTATAGTAGGAGGAGACTGGAATGCTGTCATTAACCCTGATACTGACCGCACTAGTAGATCTCCCTCCTGTAACCATCAATCATCCATCGCCCTTGAAGAGTTAATGCTTGACCTCAATCTTGTGGATCCTACCCCAAGTACAGGATATTCCACTAAAAATGGAATATATACATACTACTCGAAATGCTATAATGCATGGTCAAGACTAAATTTCTTCCTAATATCTGATACTCTCTCCCATTTGAAAGCTACTTTCTCTGTAGAACCTAGATTCCTATTTCAAGAATCTTCCTCAGACTTACCTATGATCCTAGTATACCCCCTATATCTAAATACAATAACTGGACATTAAATAACAATATGCTCTCCAATAAGAGTATAATTCAAATAGTAAATGAAACACTACATGACACAAATCTTAACATGGATAAATCACATATCCCCTTTGACATCCAATGGGCCGCATGCAAAGCTTGCCTCAGAGGCATTCTAATCAGCAAAACCTCATACTTTAAAAAACTTTATAAAAGTAAAGAATCTAACCTCAAATTAAAGATCTCTACTCTTGAAAATCATTATAGACTCAACCCGAACCCTAACATATACAAGGAAATAACTGATGCACAAAAAGTATTACTACATCTACACCAACAGAATCTTTCCATACATGAACAAAAACTCATGGCTACTTACTCTGAATGGGCGCAAGTGCCCTCCAAAGTTTTAGCAAGAATAATTAAAAGCAACCAATCTCTCCCTAGAATCTCACTCTTACACTTCAAAAATAAAACATATAAATCTGACTATGAAATAACACAGATATTTATCTCCTTGTACTCGGAGATCTACTCTAAGAAAACGGTTCCCCCGATCAGTCACCATATGGATGGATTCTTGAACTCTATCAAATTTCCCTCCCTAAACGAACATCAAAGGGACATCCTTTCTGCTCCACTAACCCTTCAGGAAATCTCTAGTACTATTGTCAGACTTAGAACTAGCAAATCCCCTGGTCCAGACGGATTCATAGCTGAATTCTTCAAAACCTTCAACTCAGATGTATCCACTATTCTCCTTAAGGTCTTCAATTATATAATAAAGTATCAAATAATGTATCAAACCTACATTGGAATACTTCAAAACCTATTCTAATTCTGAAAAATAACAAAGACAAAACTGATCCTCATAATTATAGGCCCATTTCCCCTAATAAACATTGACATTTAGATCCTAGCTTCCTTACTGGCCAACAGATTGAAAAATGTTTTACCTTCACTAATCTCCTTGGAACAAGCAGGCTTCATGTCACACAGGCATGCATGGGATAACACTTTGACATTGGACTCCCTTATCCACTTTACCAAAAAGGAAAAAAATCCAATCTATGCACTAGCCCTTGACACTTCAAAAGCCTTTGACAGAGTAAACTGGAACTTTATCTTTCAAACTATGACTTGCTTTAACATACCCACCCCCTTTATAGACATGATTAAGGTGTTATATAAGGATTCATCCACCTACTTATATATTAACAAAAACCTGTCCAAACCCATAAAGATTGAGAATGGTACAAGACAAGGCTGCCCCTTATCCCCCTTTCTCTTCAATATATTCATAGAACCTTTCTTTCTATATATTGCCCAAAATACTTTCCATAAAATTCCCAAAGTCCTAAATACTAAAGTATTACTGTCTGCTTTTACAGATGATCTTATCCTTTACTTTCAAGTACCTAACACAGACCTCAATAAACTAGTCAACTCTATCAATAAATTCTCGAAGGCCTCAGATTATTGGATTAATTTCAAGAAATCGCACATCTTTCCTATAAACCCTCTAGCTCATAAACCTAATCTACTCCCCGAATCTCCCTTTCAGACAGTCTTTGACATCAAATGCCTAGGGATTCAGTTTGAACACAATCAACTCTCGACGTTCCAAAACAATATGCTTAAAGTCTGGTCAACAATAACGCTTGACCTATGCAGATGGGAACTAATAAATCTTTCGCTCCTATCTAAATCATCGATAATCAAGATGAACATACTCCCTAGACTTCTATATCAGTTCAATGCCAGTGACCAGACAATCTCTAAATCTTTTTTTTCCAAAATTAACAAAGAACTGGCCAAATTTATTTGGTATCCCAAATCAGTTAGGATTTCGTACTCCAAACTAACATCCCCTAAAAGCAAGGGTGGCTTAGGTCTTCCGAATTTTCATCTCTACTACATAATTATCTGCGCTAACAGAATTCTGTCCATCTCGAATTTAAATCATAATATATACAACTCTTACCCTAATTGGATCAAATTCTGGTATCGATATGTCTTAACTAAGAAGATCAATCCAGCCGCTCTTCCCTTTCTCTCTATAGATGCTATAGACAGTTCAAAATTATCCAACTGCTTAAAACAAAAAATTAGCTCCTTTCAAGATCTGCTAAAACTCATTAAACTTGACAATGTCTTTCTGCTAATTCAACCCCTACATTTAAATCCTAACATTAAACTAAATAATAAACCTATCAACCTCTCTGATTTCCCCCCTCATTAAAAACTTGGTAGTCTGAGATATCCTTAAACATAAAGATGAATCATTCACCAATCTCCGTACCATTCTCAAGGTCAAATTCAAATACCTAACTATTCTCCGAAGCTGCGAGAATTAGTCATAGCAAAATTTGCCCATATTAAGCCAGATAAACAAGATATCACTAAGTTAGATACAGTCATTCAAACTCTGTTACTCCCGGAGAACATGCTCTCTAAATCATACAAACTTCTAACCTCCATAATCCACGATTCAGATTGTTTCTTCTCCAAATACTGAGATAAATATAACCCTCAGCTATCGGAGAACCAGAAACTCTCTGCTATAAAAAATACCCTAGACTGATCCCCCTTCAAGAAACTTTTCTACACTCACTTAATGATCAACAATAACGCCTATCTCACTCCCTCTGTACTAAACAAGTTTGATTCTAAGAAATCCCCCGCCTGCTCATGCTGCTCCTTCCCAAGAGCTGACCTTCTGCATGTTTTATGGTCTTGCCACTACTCACATATTCTCTGGACCTCATTGGAGATCTGCTTACAGAAAATGGGCTACCATAAATCGACTCTCTCTTGGGAATTAGCAATCCTTCACATTCCTTCCAGAGCTCTCTCCAAATTTGACACACACATACTGGTTTTCTTATGCTCGCTTATGAAACTGTACATTACTAAAAATTGGATTGATCGCACTAAATTATGCTGGAACAACTTTAAGGAACTAGCCTGTACTTATATCTCAGCACAAAAAATTATATCGAAAATTCCTAAGAAGATTGCCCTTTTAAAAAAAGTCTGGGAAAAAACTATAGATCTTATTAATAGTGAATAATTAATTCCTATATTCTCATTAGGTATGGAGACCTTTTCTCTTATTACACTATTCTCCTTATCTTATTGTACTCTCTCAGTGGTTGCACTTTGGTCAACACTTGTATATATTGTATATATTTTATTAGATTGTTGTTGTTTTCTTTTTCTTCTTGTTAAGTTTTACCTGCTCTACATATTTATATAAATACCATTATTCAGTATAGTGTGCCTTTTTTTGTTGACATGTTATGAAACAATAAAAAGTTTTTTGGAAAAAAAAAAATGAAGTTGCCTACACACATCTAAATGGTGAAGTATATACTCTCCTTTGCTGTTAAAATTTGGAAAGAAAACTCCTAAACTGATAACTTGATTGATGTGTGTTTCAGAAGCAATTTTGAGTAGAAATGAGGAATTGGTACTTAAGTTAACTATCTTTATGGAAAATTAAATAAGGCAGTTTTGTAGAAAATGCTTTGTAATTCAGACACTTGCCTCACGGAAGTAATAGCCACAAAAAAGATTGTTTTCCAAGAAAGAAATTTGAGGTCTGACTTAGCTGAGGACTCAAAGGGAGACTGTACCAACTCTGTAACACAATGGCAAGATCCCTAGGTAGAGTGAGATCCTTTATTGGAGGTCTAAGCAAAAAGGTACCTTTAAGGAAAGCTTTAGGCTGCCAGCTGTACATTGAAGGTGGAAAACTAGCACCATTTTGGAAAACTGAAGCAAGAAAACCTAAAACAGTGGGAACTGGAGCAGTGAAAGATCTAACTCTCTTTGTTATGCCCAAAAGGAGAATTTCTTCCATTTACTCCTAATTTTTTTTCTCGTAGATGATTTTTGGGATGAAAATAAAATTTAGTGAACAGGTGAGGAAAGCCTGGAATGTCTAGCCCTTATTAGAATTGGAGAAACCATGCGGTCAATCTCAGGCCTGCAATTTCCAGAGGAGCCATCCCTGATGCCTGTGACAGTAGATCTGCAGTGGGGTCCAGAGTCCAAGGGGGATATAGTAGATGAGACCATAGAAAGGGGAACCATACCTGCTGAGGCCAGAAGAGAATAATGAGAATTACTTTGCTCTTCAACCAGAGTACTTTCTGAAGGAATTTGGGATAAGGAGCAAGGAAGGGTAAGCATATAGGAGAATGGAGGGCCAAGCATGGACTTCAGCATTCTTTGGTGACTTCCCCTGAGTGGGAATTAGGGCAAAAAGCCTGCTGCACTTGTTGTTGAGGTAAGAGGCAAACAGGTCACAGCAAGGTTGATCCCATTTGTGAAAGATAATTTTCGCCACTGTTTGATTGAGACCAATCGTGAGCTTGTCAGCTAGAAAGTTGGATTTCCCTGGTATGTGCATTTCTACACAAAAGAGGATGGAGGAAATCCTCCACTGCCAGACTCTCATTGCATCTTAGCAAAGTGGATAAGATCTGGTTCCACCTTGTTTGCTGATATACCATATCACTGACATATTATCTGTCTAGATAGCAATTGTCCTGAGAGTTAGAGAGTTCTGAAAGGCCTGAAACACTAGGAGTACTGATGTCATTTCTAAGACATTTATATGCAATTTTGTCTATTTTAGGGATCGTGTACATTAAACACTCTGTCCCAAGAAATGCTCCTCCAACCCCAATTGGGAGGCATCTGTGGTCAATGTGGCCTTTGGGGGAGGAAGGATAAAAGGGCATCCATGACAAACTTTGGATCACTGGATCCATCACTGTAGGGAGTTTCTGCGGACTCCAGATAGTTTTATAGAATGTTGCAAGGGTTGTCAAAGAATGGACCATTGTACTGATAGATTCTACTGCATAATTCACATGTGAAGGCAAGCGGCAGGTATTAAAGTAATTGCTGCAGCCATTGAACCTAAAGCCTGAAGAACAATTTTTTTTTAAAAGGAAAGAAAAGTATACAGAAAAAGTAGCTTTACCAACAATGGTTAAGATAATACTTTAATGAGTAAGGTAAAGAAAAAAGACAGTAATACCAACTATCATAACACTAGTACCCAAAAACGGGCAAAGAAAGGATTAAAGAATTTACAATAAGCAGTAAAGAGAGGAAGGGCTATGCAAAAGTTATATAAATATGAAGACAATTTAAATTTTAAAGATATTACTCACAACTTCAAGAAGTAATTTCTCTGAGCTTGAGAGAAGGCAATTCCGACTGTACCATTAGAGCAGAAAACAAGATCTGAGGTAATGCAATGGTTAGGGGCACTATGGGAAAAGGGGAGGAGCTTGAGAGTCAGATCTAAGAATCTAGAGAAAAGCAGCCAGGTCGATTCTGAGACCCATACGTTGAGGAATGAATGAAAATGGCAACATCAGATTATATAGTTACTTAGTTGTCTGCAGCATGTGATGCTGTCCTTCCAAAGGATGTGGTACACATGCAGCTCATTTACTACAAGCACTGCTTTATATACATCACTCTGAGTTCACATTTTCTGTTCTTGTGAGACTATGCAATGTAACTTGCAGTCACTCTATGGATTGTGTCTGTATTTCACTGCATAGCTCTGTCTGCTTGCATGGTCTCACTGCAGGCTAAGTCCACTTGCATACTTGTACAGTTTATTTATGTACCCTAAAGTGCAGCTAGCTGTCTTTAAGAGCTGCATGTTTCCATCTGGATACCCAGTGCCTCCCTGTTTAGACACAAACTGCTATGCCTCCCTGTATCACACCATACTGCTTCTTAGCTGCACAAGGCTTGTATGATGTGAAGTATAACTCTACACATCCCAGCCATGGCAAAACATACGTTATTTTTCTTCTGAAAGCAAATTTTGACAGCAGAAAATATAAGAATGAGAATATGGATAAAACAATCATGCTGCCATTACATCATTCTCCACATTTGTCTTCCTTTTAATGGAATGGCTGAACTTTGCTGTAATAATATAATTGAACATGTGTCACAACCTGGCCCTGGAAATTAAGGAAAAGAGAAAATTGTCTAGTAACTGGCCTTGTTTCTTTTACTGATATATTATTTTTCATTTGACTGCATACAGCTTAAGCACTATACTTTAACAATTTCTCTAACCTAAATTCTGACATTCCAGATAAAGCATTAGTGGGTTAGTCATCACTATACACATGAGGCCTTACAAATGAAGAGACATGAAATGCTGGCAGCTCAAGGGTTTACTCACAAGTGCTGAGATTCACCCAGTCACCTTGACTCACACTTCAAGTAGCACTACTGCCTTAAAGGTATTTTATGTCCTTATTTATTGAGAAAAAATATATAACTGTGTGTGTGTGTGTGTGTGTGTGTGTGTGTGTGTGTGTGTGTGTGTGAGCATGTGCATGTGGATGAATATGTCAGTAGTTACACTGAAATTTACATACATACACAAAAATTGTACTGTACATGTAAAACTGTAGATCTAATGTGTTATGTATTGCTCTTGATCCTTATGGGCCTTTGGACCAGTCCACTGACATAGTTGGTAAATAAATACATAAATAATTAAAAGTATCAAACGTTTTCACTTTCTGAATTCTATCTTAGATCTTCATAGCTTGGATAAGCAAGTTTATACTGCTTTGTGAGATCTCAGACTCAAATGGTTACTTTCACCACAACATACATTTTAGCTATTTTCATAGTGTGAGCACATGAGTGTAGTTAGATGAATTAAACACAGTTGAGCAGTACAAATGTTAGCTAATTTAGTCCTCCATTGGATTCCCTTTGTTGCTTGACACTTGTTTATCAGTTTTCTCCTGCTTGAGTATTATTGCTGGATGCATTATTTCTTAGGATCCGATCCAGGGATCATAGGAATTACACAGTAAGGCCATCCATCAACCCCCTTTTTTCTCATTTATGCACAAGGGGTAAGGGGGGGGTCACTTCATCAGTGACAATCATCGAGGACCAAGGTTTACACTGCCAGGTGGGTAGCCCTGCCACAGTAGTTCTTCCACAGCCCACTCATGCACACACTCACACCTACGGCCAGTTTAGACTGTCCAATCCACCTACTGCATGTCTTTGTAATGTGGAAGGAAACCAGAGCACCCAGAGGAAACCCATGCAAACACAGGGAGGAAATGCAGACTCCACACGGAAGGCACCCCAGCTGAGAATCGAACCAGAGAACCTCTTGCTGTGAGGTGACAAGACAATCTGCTGTGTCACTGTGCTGCCCAAGGCAAGAAAGTCAAGGGATTAGTGAAATTTACATTATAACATTGACAAGGAAGGATAGTGTGCCTATCCCGGGGGGGGGGGGGGGCACACACTTGGACACACCTAGCAGTCAGTCTTTGGTGGATGCTGGGGGCACGTGTGGGGGTGATGTTATCTCAAAAGGTAAATCGGTGGTGTCAATGACTGACTTGCTGTGGAGCAAGGTACACCACCACATCTCCATTGTATGTCTGTCCTTGGATATACAATGGGACAGTGGGTGCACGTGGGGGAGGGTAGGTTACAACATAAAAAACTCCTTGGCAAGCAGTATGACACTGCACCAGGAGTCTCTGCTTCCTCACCCTTCCCAAGCATGGGCTGGAGAAATTCCAGAGTAGCAAAGAGTGCCAAGTAGACCCAGAGAGTAAGAAGAGGTCCTGGGGGCAGCTGATGGTCATTTGTGAGGATCATAAAAAAAGCAGGTCATGACTCCATCTGCTCCTTGCTGATATCCACCCTCATGACATTCATTTTAATTTGCTACACACTACAGTAATGAGTGCAAGCTCAAACTCATTTAGTTTCTATGGTTTCTGAGATTGTTATATTGCAGCATCTTAGAGCAAGGGCAAGACATTTTTTTTTCTTTTATGATGACTCCTTCAATAACCTAGGGCAACCTCAGAGTAAAAACATAAAAGTAAAGGGGTGAGGATGCAAAGTCCCCATATGGTGAGTGCAGGGGTACTTTAGTGTTTTTTTACTGCAATTGCACAAAAGTGCATTATGAGTGCATAAAGTAGGATCTGGCTGTGCCCTGCTTGTAGATATTGCCTGACTGTGGTTCTGAAACTCCTGCAACATGAGAAGAACTGCCCTCATCTCCAGGATGTTGATGTAGATCACCTTCTGTCTGTGTCCAAACTCATTGGACCATTCTCTCCTCTAAATGCCACACAAACTATCAAGGATGCCAAACACCACCTTTAGCAGAGCATGCAGAACTCAGTTATGTGAAGTAGTATGGATGGGTGATTTGAGAGTTGAGACCACTGGGCAAAAAGCATCCAATGATATATCCTCATATGAAAGTGTATGCGAGTTACCATGGTGATGGAAGATACCATCAGACCTAAGACTGTGAGAATCAAGAAGACTGGTGAAGAGTATTTTTGTAAAAGTGTTTGAACTGTACCTTTGATGGATTGAGTTCCATCAGGAAGAAGCCTGACCATGCAAGTTTTTATAACCAGATGGAAACCAATGAAGGTAATTTCTTGGGTTGGCTGGAGATATGATTTTTAATGACATACATAAATGCCTAAACATAGGCAGAACTGTAAAAAGTAATCCTTGGCTGACAGTAAAGACTCTTTGATTATCATAGCAATGGGCCAGTCATCTAGGTATGTGAAGATTTGGATCCATTTGGGTTGCAGATCAACTGCAGCTACTGCCATAAACTTGGTGATCACCCTGGCAGCTGTGGTTTGACTGAAGGGCAGTGCTCTGAACTGAAAACGACTGGCCGCTAGCCAGACATGCAAAAGCTTCCTGAAAGCCTTTGCAATCCTGATGTGAACATAGGCATCCTGGAGGTCCATCAAGTACACCAAATAATTTGCTTTCAAACAGGGATAAATCACTTACACAGTGACCATAATGAATTGGGTCTTTTTCACATAGATATTTTAGGCCACCGAGATCCAGAATTGACCTGAAGTCCCTGTTTTTCTTTGGTACTAAAAATGAATTGGGATAGATTATGGGCCCTATGTGGTCTACTGGGACCTCTTAGATGGCTCTGTCTTATAACAGGACCAGGACCTCTCTTTATGCTGCTCTGGAATGGTGAGATGGAATGTCTGGGAATGGCTATAGTTGAAGGGGGTAGAGAGTTGATGGAGAAAAGGAAATAATACAGACTCTCAATATTATTTCTCTTACTCATTTGTCCTGTGTGATGACCATCCACACATACAAGTGGAGAGATAAGCGGCCCCTGACTGCCTCCAGAGGTTGACAGTTGGGCAATCCTTCAGGGACTTTGTATCTGTTTGCTGGAAAAAGGCCTCAGAAATCCCTAGTTTTGTAGGCCTTTGTGACCTCATGGTCAGCTTCTGTTGAAGGGCTTACATTTGCCATGACAACCCCTGCCCAAAGAGGAATGAAAGGGCTAATGCTGGGATTTTCTAAACCATAGAGACGTAAACGCCATCTGAGTCCCATTAAAGGATCTTTAAGGGTCTCAAATATGAGAACTATGGCAGACAGGGTGTTTCCTTTGTATTCACACTTTGTTAGTCTATCTTTCACAGTGGGTTCAAACAATGCAGAACCACCAGATGGGGCATTGGTGAAAGCTGCCTTAAAGCTGTCCACAAAATTACAAAGGTAATATCAGCCATGACATCTTAGGGTGATGTCTGTGCCCACCCCTCTGGCTGCTCCATTGGTTGCATTGTGCAGTAGCCACATGAAGAGGTTTGTAATGTTTAGCATAGTACCAAAGTAATTACACACTGAACTGATCGAAGGAAGGACACTGAGGAAACTCGGAGCTATAATATATAACATTAAGTATCCTGTTTTGTGTTTATTTTGTTCTTTATTTCTTTTTTATTTATAGCACTTTGTGTACTGTGCATTTTTCTAGCTAGTTTCACTGTGTGTGAGGTATTAACTGGAAATTGTCCACTTATATTAAGCATCTGTTGGGTTGTTTGTTTCTGATAACTTGTTGCAGTTAAACTCTTTTTTCTAGAGGCTCCTTTAGCTGTTTAAAACTTTCATTTAAAGGCTCACTGCTGCTTTTCAGCTGTGAGAAACATTTCTGCAGTTTGTTTCCTACCCTCCCTCCCTGTTGGTATAGTGTTTTTATAGTTGGTGGCTTTGCAGTTGCCTGCCCCTAGTGTAAATTTAATCTGGGACCCTCTTCCCAGTCTAGTGTCATTACCTCATTCTACCCAGTACAGGGAGAACATTTGAGAAGGCCAATCAGCTTAGTTTCTGCTACTCCTTTCTCTCTTTCCACTTAAAAAAAATGTATCTGCTTTTACTGTATTTGTGTTTCTTCCTACTTTATTTTGCTTTTGCGTCATCTTAAAAGTACTCAATTGTATTTATTACTGCTTGGTGTAACTCATTCTAAACCTGTTAGTTTAAGTACTTGGGATTCAGACCAGTTGTTTTACATTAAGAGGGTTCGTGGTCTGCACTCTTGTGGGAGGAGAGGCTGGACTCTGCCCTTATGAGCTGGGAATTTCTGGTTAAAGGCTTATAGTGCCTGCATATTTGAACTGCTTCTTACTGAAATTGGTACACCTTGTTTGCTGTAGCATAGACTAGATCCAGGCCTGCTGAATCTAGCTTTGTTTGTATAACTTGAGCACTAATCCAGGCATTCTTTAAAGTATTCAATTGTATTTATTACTGCTTGGTAGTAATTTAATTAAAGTGTAGCTATCATTCTAAGTCTTTTGGATTAAGCACTTGGGCTTCAGACCAGTTGTTTTACATTAGGAAGGTTTGTGGCCTGCACTGTGGTGGCAGGACAGGTAGCTTACATCCTTCTAAGTTGGGAACTGCTGATTGAGGGCTCAGTGTCTGTTATTCTAAAAGTGTATTAGTTCTGGTTTAAGCACTTGGGCTTCAGGCCAGTTATTTTACATTAAGAAGGTTTGTGGTCTGCACTCTTGTGGGAGGAGAGGCTGGACTCTGCCCTTCTGAGCTGGGAATTTCTGGTTAAAGGCTTATAGTGCCTGCATATGTGAACTGTTTCTTACTGAAATTGGTACACCTTGTTTGCTGTAGCATAGACTAGATCCAGGCCTGCTGAATCTAGCTTTGTTTGTATGCTTGTAGTTTGTTTGCTTGTTATTTCCCTGAAACGCTAATTCCACCTAAAACACGTTTTTTCAGCACTTCTGTGGATTCCTAGTGATATCTGCATTGCTTACTGTACTTATTTCCTTGTTTCACTTGAAAGAAAGTTACTGTTTGTCGTTTTTGCATTTAAGTTACCTGTAACACATTGCATTTAAGTTACCTGGCACTTGCTCACTAAGTCAGCACTAAAAAATTAAAAGCACTATACCCTCACAAACTCCCCTCGAGTACCTTGTTCTCCACTGGCCCTTTTTTCAATTATAAAGGAATTCCCAATACTATTCTAGCATGTCCAAAGGTCAGTTGTCAATCTCCTCTCTGGTCCAGCTGGTGAATCTGGGAATCTTGAGGCAATGTTACAACTGCCTTATGTACACAGACAACCCTCTCCTCCTCCCAACAAATTCCAACACATGTGAGAGATGCAACCATATAGCCAAACTGGAGGCTAAGCTCTCTCAACTCAGTACTGGCATAATCTGAGAAGGAAACCACACTCACTACAATTCCAGTCTCACATAGACCTACCACGACAGCAAACCAAACACATAAACACACAAAAACATACTCGGAGGCTCTAAATAAAAATCTGCCTAAGCAGCAGAGACCTCCAAAGCAGACACCCAAGCAACCGCTACCCCAAAACAAAACACGTGCAACACATAGCTCACAAAGCCAGTGTGCCGAACAGTCACAGCCCTTAAGGCTAAACAACACACCTGATACACTTGTAATAGGTGACTCTATCGTCAGGCACACTGATATCCTGCTCACCAGGCTGAACAAGGAGAAAGTCATGGTGAGCTGCCTGTCGGGCGCTAGGATCCGCCACATAACACACGCACTCAGGTCACTCCAAGGCAAGTATAAATATGACTCGGTCATTGTCCATGCTGGTGTGAATGACCTGAGACGTACCTCCCTGGACTACATGAAAAGAACTCTCTGAGCATGTAGCCCAGGCCGGTATGACCCTGACATTGAGTAGCATCTTACCCTCACCAAGAATGATGCCACAATATGAAGACAAGATGATCAATTTCAACAATTGGCTTAAGTATTGGTGTCATTCAAAGGGGATCCAATGCCTGTCAGCCTGGGATGACATGCTCGACAAGCCATGATGCTTTGCTAGGGACGGCTTGCACCTGTCAACCCTGGGCTTTTGGATATTGGGAAAGGCTCCTGCTACCCCCATAGTGCCTTTTTTAGGCAAGGCTCAAAAGACAAACCCACCTCCATAGGTATCACAAGGGATAAGAAACTAAGAGTTGCTACTCAATGCCAGAAGTCTAAACCTCAAGATGCACGCACTCGAAACTCTCCTTAGCATGGAGAACATCGATATCTGTGCAGTAACAGAAACCTGGTTCAAGGCTCCCGAGAGCACCCCAGCACTACCAGGTTATACCTCATACCATGCTTTTCGGCCCCAAAACTTGGACCGAACCACAAAAGGAGGGGGAGTATCAATATTCCACAGAGGTACCCACACCTCCAGGTTGGTGGCACAGCACGAAGCATCAGAGGCTATCCATGTGCAACTAACAGTGGGTAAAACTGCCTTCCAGTTTATAGCCTGCTACAGACCACCCTCCCAAACACAGGAACCCCACTCGGCCTTCCTGAGAACACTGGAAAATATGAAGGTCTCTCCAAACACCATTATATTGGGCGACTTCAACTACCCAAACATAGACTGGGAGCATTACTCTAGCTCCAACACCCTAGCCCAAAGATTCCTAGAATTTATAAACTCAAATGCTATGGAACAACTTGTTACCACTCCCACAAGAGGGGAAAACATACTGGACCTGATCATCACCAACATGGGGACTCTATGCTCCAGACCAGAAGTGTATCCCTCACTGGTAAGATCAGACCAAAAACTAATCTCACTGGATATTCACATCCCAACCCCACCCCCTGCCCAGAAAACCACAGTGAAAAACTTCTCTAAAGCAAATTTCACACTTCTCAAAATGGAGGTGGAATCCTTCAAAGCCCCCGGGCCTGTGGAAAATATGGCCCAGACTGCAGAATCCTTTATAAACGCATTCTATGAACACCTTCAGGCATGCGTGGGTCATGCAATCCCAAATAAAACCAAGACCCAATCCTCCAAAGGCAGACGTCCTGTCTGGTGGACCCCAGCCATAAACAAACTATACAATAGAAGGAGGAAGCTACTACATGATAGAGCAAAATCCCAAAAAGGGAAGGCATCTCTGATTAGTATTAGCAAAAAACTACGGGCACTCATAAAATCGTCTAAGGCCAGCTTCGAGAGAAAAATTGCACAGGACACTAAGGATAATCACAAGGCTTTCTTTAGTTATGTTAGGAACCTGGGTGGGAATTCCCAGATATGCTCAGAATTATTCCAAAATGACAAAAAATACACCGAACCCACAGACATTGCCAACATCCTAGCTAACAGGTTCAGTGCAAACTTCTCACCTCCCTCCCCACCAAAAGGGCAAATATCTATCCCAGAAGAGTGCTGCCCCCCTGACATCTCAGTTGCTCAGGTAAGAGCTGCCCTCTCCAAAGCAAAAAACACAGCATCAGTGGGACCAGACGGTGTCCCGGGCTGCATCCTACATGAACTCCAAGAAGAGCTAAACCCAAACATAAAATAGAATTTATGTTCTTACCATAACGTTCCATGTGAATTGTTCATCTCGCCTTTGTTCTTACACATGGGGTCGGAGCCGAGGATCAGCCACATCACCAGCTCCGCATCTTCGAGAAAGCTCGAGGCACAATGCTATCCCATGATCCTCCGGTGCTAACCCTCAGATCTAGTTTGCTAACACTCGAAGAACTCCACTAGTTACTGTGCCCTAGTGCACAGAAATGCAACCACACTGTCTAATACTCTATAATAAAGTAGAGGAGAAAAGATGCCATACCTGAAGTACAGTAGGAAGCTCAAGAACATCCACATCTAGAGAAGACTGAACTCAGCTCAAGACGTGCCCGTTCTCCTAGACCGCTGGATGGGGGATGGAGGGGGGGAATGTAAGAACAAAGGCGAGAGGAACAATTCACATGGAACGTTATGGTAAGAACATAACTTCTTTATGTGAAATTGTTCAATCTCGCCGTTTGTTCTTACACACGGCTAGCATCCCTAGCTCCTTTATCTTGGGTGGCTCAAGGGAGAACATTCCTGAGAACAGTGGAACCAAACTTCGCCCTGTCTCTGGAGTTTTTATCTAATTTGTAGTGGGTAATAAAGGTATGTGGTTTCGCCCAGGTTGCCGCCGCACAAATGGTGTCTAACGGTAAGCGAGCGGCATGGTCCAAGGAAGTAGCAACTGCCCTCGTAGAATGAGCTCTAGGATTAAAGGGGAGCTGTTGTTTTGATTCTGCATATATGAAATTTATACAGTCCGATAGCCATTTGGATAAAGTAACTTTCGTTATCGCTTCTCCCTTTTTTTGGTCAGCATAAGATACAAATAGTTGGTCTGATTTTCTGTATTCCTTAGTCCTGTCTAAGTAACATCTCAGCAGCCTGTGGACGCCCAATTTGTGCAGCATGTATTTCAGCTTATTAGAGTGATTTTTGAAGAAGGTGGGTAGCTCAATAGATTAATTAATATTTTGAACTGAACAAATCTTTGGAAGGAAGGATGGATTGGTGCGCAATGTTACTCTGCCTGGGTGAAAAATCATGTATGGGGGGCGGACAGACAAAGCCTGCAACTCTGAAACTCTCCGAGCGGAAGTGATGGCAACCAGAAAGAGTGTCTTCCATGATAAAAATTTGAGAAGAGTTGTGGCGGCTGGTTCAAATGGGGGCAACATGAGCCGTGATAACATCAGGTTAAGATTCCACGGGGCGATTGGATCATGAAAAGGGGGAGATAGGTGAAAGGTACCTTTCATAAAGGCTTTGCAAAGTCTGTGGGACATGAGAGAATTATCTCCTAGACCAACATGAAAATTGGATATAGCCGCCAGTTGTACCCTTATCATGGAAGTGGAAGCTCCTTCCTGAAAAAGTGTGGAAAGAAACTCTAGTATCTTGTGTACTGGCGCCCCTGATGGATCTATACCCTGTTGCGAGGCCCAGTATGCAAAACATTTCCATTTGCTATTGTATAGCTTCCTAGTGGATGGCTTATGGGAAGACACAATGATCTGTTGAACTGCAGGGGACAGTAAGTTTGACCTGTCTAAGATGGGAAGCGGAGCAGCCAAGCTGTCAGTTTGAGGGACTTGAGAGATGTGTGGGGAACTCCCGACGAATGCGTCAACAGGTCTGGCACTGGGTCCAGAATCCATGGATCGTCCACCTGATGAGCTTGAAGAAAGGGAAACCAGATTTGTCGAGGCCAGAATGGGGCTATCAGAATTATGGTCCTTTCCAGATGTTTGGCTTTCTGCAAGAACTTGGGGATTAACGAAACAGGGGGGAAAGCGTAAAGGAGACCTGGGGGCCAATACTGTACCAGTGCGTCCCTGGGGGCGCACTCCGGAAGGGGTAGTAAGGCAAAGTAGCTTCTGCATTTGGCATTCAATGGGGATGCAAATAGGTCGCAGCAAGGCTAGCCCCATCTGCGGAAAATCATTTCCGCTACTTGAGGTTTGAGGGACCACTCATGGGGCAACAGGATGGCTCTGCTCAACCTGTCCGCAATCACGTTGGATGTCCCTGGGATGTGTGTTGCTATCAGAAAGCGTCCAGTGGACACAGCCCATTGCCAAATCCTGAGGGCTTCTCTGCACAATGGATAAGACCTGGTTCCCCCTTGTTTGTTTATGTACCAGACTACTGACATGTTGTCTGTCTGAACTGTCACTGTTCCCAGAGGCAAGGACTTGTGAAAGTGCTGCAACGCTAGAAACACTGCCTTCAGCTCTAGGACATTGATGTGCAGATTGTATTCCAAGTTGGACCATTGACCTTGGACTGTTCTTCCCTGAAAAAGCCCCCCCACCCTATCAGGGAAGCGTCCGTGGTCACAGTCGCTGTAGGACTGGGTAATACGAATGGTCGGCCTGTTGTTAGATCCTGACTGTGCATCCACCAAAGGAGATCCCATTTGCAGGAGTTTGTGATTAGGATCTGATGAGACAGTGGAAGCTGTCGGTATGACCACTGAGCGAAGAGCATCCACTGAAGAATCCTCATATGCATTCTGCCTTGGGGGACTACAATAAGAGCGTCTGCCATCATTCCTAGGATTCGTAAGATTTGTTGTGCAGGGACTTTCCTGCTCTGAAGAAGGATAGTAATCTGACTTCTGAGGGCTGATACTCTTGATGGGGGGAGATTGATTTGAGCCAGGGAAGTGTCTAAATCTGCCCCTATAAATGAGATATGCTGTGAGGGCGATAGTGCAGACTTTCCAAAATTGATTGTTATGCCTAGAGAGGAGCAAAGGTTGATGGTGTTATCCCTGGCTTGCACAAGACGATACTCGGTGGTGGCGGAGAGGAGCCAGTTATCTAGGTAAGGAAACACCCGGAATCCCATCTGTCTCAAGTGAGACGCTACTACTGCCATGCATTTGGTGAACACCCTGGGGGCTGTGGTGAGGCCAAAGGGCAGATCATGAAACTGGAAGTGACTGGCTCCCAACCGGAAGTGCAGATGATCTCTGGATGCTCTGGCCATCTTGATATGGTAGTACGCGTCCTTGAGATCTATAGAGCACATCCAGTCGCCCTCTTGTAGGAAAGGAAGTATCGACTGAAGAGTGACCATCCGGAACTTTGCCTTCTCCACGAAGGTGTTGAGTTTGCTGAGATCCAAAATTGGTCTCCAGTCCCCTGTTTTCTTTGGAACTAAAAAGAACCTTGAGTAAGTACCGGATCCTCTTTGGTCCACTGGGACTGGTTGGATGACTCTGTTTTCGAGCAGCCTTTTTATCTCTACGACTGCCTGGTCTCGCAGACTGGGTGGAACATCTGGGAAGTTTTTGGGGGCAGGTGGAGTTTTTATAAAAGGCCTCTGGTAACTATGCTTTTTACCCAGGAATCTGAGTATAAAGCTAAGCGACCCCCGACTGCCTCCAGAGTAGGACAGCCAGGCCTGCACTCAGGAGTGCTGGAAGGGCTTCCCAGAGAAAGTGTCTCTGTCACCCTGATATTGCGGACCCCCTCTGCCACCTGGGCGACGTCTTCCATTTTTTGCCCCTCCTCTGCCTCTGGAGGGGGCATCACTCTGAGTGGGCTGAAAGGATTCCTGAGTCTTTCGGAACCACATTTTTCCGCCTCTATGCCCTTTGGGGTATGGTCTAGACGGGGCGGAAAAACGGACCCCTACGGCAGACAGGTTCTTCCCTTCTTGCTCGCACCTAGTGAGGGTCTCCTTTACTTTGGGTCCAAACAAGGAAGCACCATCGAAGGGGGCATTTGTAAAGGAAGACTTGAAGGATTCCACAAAGGAGCATAGGCGCAACCAGGATTGCCTCCTCAGAGCAATCGCTGAAGCTGCCGCTCTACTCGATCCTTCGGCTGCATATGAAATAAGCCTCATGGATGAGTTCACTATGGAGTTGAGGGTGTTAAGCTGTGCTGTCACTTTTTCGGAGACAGCAGCATCTGTGTTACCCTGGAGTGTATCTCCCAGTTCCTTAAGGAGATCTCTCTGTAGACACGTGAAATGCGTAAGGTAGTTGAGCGATCTCATGGAGAAGGTCGCAGAACTAAAGACGCACTTCCCATACCTGTCCATCGTCCTAGAATCCTTATTAGGAGGATGGACAGAAGAAGATGATTCGGACATTTCCTTTTTAGTGGCTGCCACCACCACCATAGTAATCATGGGAACTCCTTTCGTAAGGTAACTCTTGTCTTGAGGGGCCGTGATATATTTGTTAGGTCTACGGGGGACCGGTTCCACTGAATCAGGTGATTCCCAAGCTCTACGGTCTATGAGATCCATTAGCTCGTCAAACGGTGGGGTCACCCAGGAGGTAGAAGGTTGAGCCCCAAATGCCTTCAGCAGTACCGATTCATCTGCAGAAGGGGTAAGGGATTGCCAATCTCCCCTCTGTTTCAAGATTTCTAAAATGTCAGCAAAAGAGACATCTTCAGAGGGGAACCGTGGGGACCCTTCTGCTTCATCCAAATCAGTATCCGATGTTAGAGATTCCTGTGGGGAATCAATGTGCCTCCTCTTGCACAATCTTTTCCTCGGTACATCCTTAGAGGGGGCTTCTGGGGATGCCTCCAAGGAAGTAGGGGCGCCCTCTGGGGCTTGCTGAGGCATTGGGTCTCGACGCTTAGCAGGGACCGAAGGTACAGAAGCAGAACATGGACCCTTTGGGGAAGGAGAAGAAGATGTCGATGATGTATGTGTCTGTTCAGACAAAACCTTCCTCATGACATCGAAGGCACCGGTGCCCCAGTTCAAGGACACCACCAGTTCTGAAGAAACTGACAGCCTCCCTGGAATCAGAACCATGGGCTCCGACCCTGAGGATGGAACTGAACTGATCTGAGCCGAGGCCCCGAGGGGAAGAGTCAGAACCGAAAGTTCGGTTCGACTGTCCCCCACGGAACCTAGGAAAGACCGTCGGCTCCGAGACCCCCCGGCTGGCTCCGAGGGTGTCAAGGTTAAAGGTGTCGATAGCACTGCTGGAGGCTTCAGCATTGAGGGCTCTACACTCATCGGCTCTTCGATTCCTGGCTCTGACGATTCGACAGGTCTCGTAGGAGGATTGATCGAAGGGGTGGGAAGGGTCTTGAGTTGCGATACCAACTGGGATGAAACTTCAATGAGTTTGGACAGAGCTGAGTTCTCCATTAGCTTCTGTACTACTCGGTCGATGTCGGAATCGGAAAGCGGCCTTGAAGAACGGGTCGAAGGGGCCAAAGCTGTCACTGAGCGAAGGATTGAAGGTGGTGGTAACTCCAACACTGGCTCCAAAACGGTAGTCTCGATCAGAGACAAGGACTCGACGCCCGATCCCGAGGTCTTTGGAGCTGGCGTCCAAATCTGAAAAGAGGTGCTCGGAGCCGAGGACTTAGGCTCTGACACTCTTGAAGACTTCGACCCCTTCGAAGACTTTGACACTTGTTCGGTCTTGTCCAGGGCCTCTTGAAATTCGGGTTTTAACAACCCTCTGTCAACCAACTTCCTGCGTCTTTCCAGCATGACCCTCCCACTGAAGGAATGACATATGGAGCAGTCTTCCTGCAAGTGGAGAGGGCCAAGACAGTAGATGCAGGAGGAATGGTTATCAGTTATGGACATCCTTTGTCCACACTGACACCTCTTGAAGCCAGATTTGGCTTTCTCAGACATTTTACTCTGTACTTATTAAAATATACCAAAAAAGACAGCACACTAAATATATAGGAACACACTATATATATATATATATATATATATATATATATATATATATATATATATATATATATATAAAATACTATACCAACAGTCTAATGTAAAGTTTAACACTATCTTAATATGTAAATATATGTGTCAAAAAAGAGAAAAAAGTTAAGGCAAAAACTACAATAATATAAATATTACTGTCAGTCCTGACAGAAAAAATCCAAGGCCTTAACTAAGGTAAATACTAACTGTTTTAAAGCTATTCTTATCTAAGAAAAAAACACACTCTATAAACTAACACACTCTACACTACTATATATTACTTTTAAAACTACTTTAAACACTATTCTAAAACTACAACTTCGAAAAATTTTGAAATATAATGAAAAAATACTGGCCCGAGCCTCTCAGTATGCGATCTGCTGCTAGCGGCAAACTAGATCTGAGGGTTAGCACCAGAGGATCATGGGATAGCACTGTGCCTCAAGCTTTCTCGAAGATGTGGAGCTGGTGATGTGGCCGACTTGGAGCCAAGGATCGGCTCCGAACCCGTGTGTAAGAACAAACGGTGAGATCGAACAATTTCACATCTACTGTTCAATCTCAGCCTTACTACAGGATATGTACCCAAAGAGTGGTGTACAGCAACAGTGGTCCCTTTCCACAAAGGTGGTGCCTCAACGGATCCTAGAAACTATCACCCCATAAGCCTGACTAGCTTGGTCTGCAAAGCTATGGAAAGGATCATCATGGACCTCATAAATAAAGATATTGGGGACCTACAGACACTGGATCCTACCCAGTTCGGCTTTGTTAAGGGCAGATCCTGCCTCTTAAACCTGGTCGATTTCTTTGAAACAGTCACCAAGGCCATTGACAAGGGGAAGATGGTCGACACAGCCTACCTGGACCTCGCAAAAGCCTTCGATACAATACCCCACTCGGGCATTATAGATAAGCTCACCAGCTTAAATATAAACCCCTATGTCACTAGATGGGTTGCAAACTGGCTCAAGGACAGAACCCACATGGTTAGAATTGCTGGAGCCATGTCATACTCCAAACCAGTTACAAGTGGCGTCCCACAAGGCTCAGTCCTGGGACCTCTCTTGTTCGGTATATATTTCTCGGAGGTACAGGCAAACACAGAAGGACTGTGGCTGACCAAGTTCGCAAATGACTACAAACTGGGCACCATAATTGACTCTCCAGCAGACACAAGCATCCTCCATAAGGGCCTCATAGAAACAGACAACTGGTGCCAGAGCCATGGCCTCAAGCTAAATGCCAAAAAGTGTATAGTCATCCCCTTTGGCAAAAACAAAGTGCCCACAAATTACCACATAGGTGGTAATTCATTAAGTACAGAAGAAGTAATTAGGGACCTGGGGACCCAAGTTGATAGCAATCTCTCATTTGACAACCACGTGGCCAAAGTGGTTAGAAAAACATTTTATACAGCCCACCTAATCATGAAGGGATTCACATCTAGATCAGGGGAGGTCATCGTGCCTCTTTACTCATCCCTCATCAGGCCCATAAGTGAGTACAATACCCCTTTTGGGATGTACCTTACCAGACACCTGCAGCAACTGGAAAGACCCCAAAAGTACCTCACCAAGAGGATCAAAGGGCTCAAACAGATGCCATATGCTGCCCGGTTAAAGAAACTCCAGCTCTACTCAGTGGCATACCGCCTGCTCAGAGGCGATCTGTGCCTGACGTATAAAGCCATGTCCAACCTGGAATTAATGGACCTGCTGCACCTCAGAAAATCCAAATCTCATTGAGCTACACGCTCGAGAGACTTGAACCTCAGCACTGAAATAAATAGGACATGCTGGAGAGGGACAGATTCATAACCCAGAGGCTCCCTTCACTCTGGAATAAAATCCCAGTCCAGGTTAGGCAGAGTCCCTCATTGACTCTCTTCAAGAGGAATCTTGATGAGTGGATGGGAGATCATAGGTTTACCCCGGGTATCACTTCTGTGTCACTGTTAGACAGAGGCACAGTATACTAACCTCGAAAAAGGGCATAGCAAAATTAATTTAAAATGGGTGGCGAAAGCCAAAGACACTCTGGCTAGGCTTATAAATGCCCTAGGGCAGATAGCCTAGTATGAACCTATGAACCTATGAACAAACCGCTTCCTAGACTCAGCAGTGGGTGCCTTACATATGGAGTCCAAAACCTTATGCTCTAGACCTCTATGGAAGCTTAATATGCATTACATAATTCAATGCCATAAGGGCAAAGGTACCTAAGGCATGGGTGGGCTTCCCCAGTCTGTCTAACACTCTAAACTCCTTGTTAGGTGGGTGGACACCAGCTGCCTTATCTGTCAACTTTCTTTTGTTGACTGCAGTGATAATCACTGAGTCCACCAAAAGACATTTGTATCAGTGCTGCCTATCTTTAGGTGGGGGAAAAATTTTTATCAAGCTTGCATGGAAAAGCATTTGTCATGTCTGGTTCCTGCCATGCCACCCCAGTGGCCAAATTAATAAGACAGTTAGGAGAAAGGACCACACAAGAGTTAGAGGTTAGAGAATGGGTTTGAGGTTAGAGAATGGTATGTCTCAAAATGCCCTTTCTTGTCCTGAAAGGGGATCAGTTGGCTAAGATCCCCTCTTTCTTATCAATTCAAGGATCTCAACAAAAGTGTCCTAGAGACTCATGATAAGCGGGCTGAAGGACTGACAAGTGGGTGTCAAAGGCTGGAGTTAGTACTGATGGAAGTTATGTCTGTCATCTGAGGGGGGGACTATCATCCTCTTTGTAGACTTGAAAGTTGACTACAGGTCCATCATCATTGGGGTTCCCTGACTCAGAGCTGTGTCAGTCCCTACCGAAGCAGGCATAAGTGTCACAGAGGAAGGATGCCCCAAAAACAAGAATATGGAGGGCCTCTTGATGGATAGTGGTGCCAGTGTATTGAAGGTTGAAGACTCCAACACCGAGAATTGGCCCAAGTGAGTTGGTTCTGAGGATATTGCCAAAGACTAGAAACTGAGTAAATGGTTCAGAGACTGACTCAGTGCCAAAGGTCTTGGCCACTGAGTGAATCAAATATATGGATACTGACACTGAAGTAAGGGTACAAGTTGGTGCTGAAGCCACAGATGCCACAACTGGGACTGGGGAAGGAGATAAAAGGGAAGAGGGTGGGCCAAAACAATCTGCCCTTGAAACTGAGGGGGATGGGATGACACCTATATTTATCTGGGCCGTCAAGCAATGCCCTCATCATTTGGTTCCAACCAACTTCTGTGGATCTTGGAAATGAACCAGCTGACTTGAGTAATGAGATAGAGGATGGTCTGGAAGAGAGGAATTAGGACAATTTTCTCTCAGAAGAATGTCTGCTAAGCTGTCTAGCTGGAGATTTGCCCCTGATGATTATGGGTTCAGAGACCAGAGGGAGAGGCTTTCAAATCAGTGCCGATACCAGCGTGGACTATGCCTTCTTTTGTCTTGGAATTTTAAGGTCTAAAAAAAAGCCCACCTCATATGATTTCCTCATATACTGATCTCTCTCTTCTTGTCATTACTTTTTTTCTTCAATTGTTTACCTCAAGTTGAAGAATGAGTGTCAGGTGAAGATGTCCTTTTAGAATCAATTTATTTTTATAGTCCACCAATAACTTGGGCACAAAGTCCTTACAAGTGGCAAAATCTGCCTCCAGGTGCTGCAGCCTTAGTTAGACACACAACACAAAGGTCATCAAGGTACAGGATTTTGTGGCCGCATTTATAATGTTTTTTGAAGCTCTTCTCCAAGGCGAGCAACTCAGAAGTATAAAACTACTATTCCTATCAGTAACATTAAATTAAGCACAAACCAAATAAAAGCTATATTATTAGATTGACATTAGACTACAATAACTCTTAAAAGACACAGAGGAAAAAGACAGAAAGGCAAAAATCTACTACTTCTTGACTTTTTTTTTTTTTTTCAAGGAAAGAGACAGGGGGATACTGTTCCTCAAGACTGGGTAAATGCAAAGGAGTCAAGTTAAGAAAGAAGGAGGAAAACTACTCAGTAATAGCAACTTCAAGAGGAAGACAACTCAAGCAACAAAGGAAACGTTTCTAAATATAAATATTTTTATTGATATATATATATATATATATATATATATATATATATATATAAAAAACTATACACACACACACACACACACACACATATATATATATATATATATATATATATATATATATATATATATATATATATATATATATATATATATATATGTATGTACACACACACACACACACACACATACATATATCCTATACAATCTTCTTTTTTTTCGGCTTTTCCCAGTTAGGGGTCACCACAGCAGAACTCCGGTCTGCTAATGATTGGCAGTAGATTTTTTTACGGTGCCAAGGTGCCAGTCCAACTCCCAACCTTCAACAAAAGCACACCCATTCACGCATGTCTTTCAAATGCTACGCGATCACGGGGAGGACATGCAGACTCCACACAGAAGGCGCAACAGCCGAGAACTGAACAGGAGAACATCTTGCTGAGAGGCGACAATGCTACTGCTACACCACCACAGCTCAATACTACAATAATAAAAAATACCAGAAAAAAACACCCAAAAGAGCGGAAACTCAAAACTAGTGAAAAAAAAAATAAAAAATGCCACCAAATCCGTAAAGAACAGTAACACTTGACAAACTTTATTGCAGAAAAAGACTAAGCACTTTCACCCTGTGGCTCCCAGGGCTTCATCACAGTAACTTTTAAAATTCAAATGCAAGCTTAAATATACTTCTTAACACAGTCACATGGTCAATGCAATAGGGAAATGAATAAATACTTATTTAAAAAGACAGTACATCAGCATGAACAAAGTGCTGTGTTCCATAGAAATCACCTTTAAAATTGCATATAAATGTATATTAATTCACTTACAGCAAATTATTATAAAGTGCTAGAACTAATAAAATAAATATGTTGTATAACTTAGTTAAAAATAACTAATTTTAAATTGTTGGGTAAAATGTTAGATAAAAATGTTAAAAAAATACACACTGGTTACGCTACATAATACCTACATTGTACTACATGTATTTAGGGAACCAAGGAACCAGAATAAACAGACCCTAAATATAATATTTTTTAATATTTTATTTTCAAATCTCCAGTGCCTTTAATTTTAACACTGGAGCTAATGAGATATTGTCATTTATGCCAGGAAATATACATTTATATGCAATTTTAAAGATGATTTCTATTGAACACAGCACTTTGCTCATGCTGATGTACTGTCTTTTTAAATAAGTATTTATTCATTTCCCTATTGCATTGATCATGTGACTGTGTTACAAAGTTTATTTAAGCTTGCATTGGAATTTTAACAGTTACTCTGGTGAAGCCCTGGGAGCCACAGTGTGAAAGCGCTTAGTCATTTTCTGCAATAACATTTGTCAAATGTTACTGTTCTGTACAGGTTTGGTGGCGGTTTTTTTATTTTTATTTCACAATAATAATAAAGCAAGAGCACTTAGTTGATGTGTAGAGATTGACTATTTACTATGGTGGCAAACAAGGTCTGAGATTAGTGAAGGCACAGGGGCATTACAGCTGAAAATTTTTGAAGGAGCTTGAGGCTAGCAGCACTAGCAGATAGAGAAACTGGATCTGACAAGCAGCTGAGTAACGTAACAGTCAGATCAGATGGATGGATACAACAGGATAAAGTAGATAAATGTTGAAAGGTTTAGTGATTTTTAACTGAACTACTCACGATGAAGGAAAACACAGCTGTGTGACTGAAAGTTTTCAATGTGAATATCTAAAAATTGAGTGAGACAGTGACTCCAGGCTAATAAAAGGTATGTGCCAGCTAAAGTCAAGGGGCATAGTCAAGAGATATACATTAACTAGAATTAAGCAGATGCATGCACATTGGGTAAAAATGGACCAAATGGACCAATGAATTATGAAGGTGAACTGAAAGCCCAGTAGTTACAGTGCTGTAAGAGTCTTCTTCAAACATTGACAGCAGACTACAGGACAAGTGCAGTCATCTTTACTTAAGTTATGTATTCATTTGTTGACATTTGATTACTGGGAAAGTATGACTTGGTAAATGCCTATTTTCAGTGGAGCCCAGGAAGAAAACCTCCAAAGTATTAAAAAACATTTTAAGAACAATAATTGTACAGTCTTCAAAAATAATACAAAAACACCAACAGTTTAAATAATTATACCAAACTAGACATAATGTGAAAACATTGGCTAAGAATAGATACAACTTCTATGAAACTGATTAAATATTTACAGAAACTTTACCTAGTTTATAGAGAAGTTAAAGGCAAGTTAATGTAACACAAAAGTACAGTTGTGAACTCTTACCATAAATGTAGATGTTCGAGTGTGTTCACTGTTGCAGTCATGACTGTAGGGTTCTTCCTGCCAGCAGCAGCCCCCGATCGGCCAGAGTCCCAAAGTCTGGATCGGGCGACAGCTGAGGTCGCTTTTATCCTGACGTCAATGCACCAGAAGGTATAAAGACCTCAGCTGACGCTGTTTCCCCAGTTTTTCTTGCCCCAGATGTCAGGTGCCCAGAAAGAAATGGCTAAAAAAGAAACCATGCCCAAAACCTCATCAGCCAAAATACCTCATAACAGATAATACTCAAAGAAAAAACAAAAGAGGGGGTAGGAGGGAGGGTAACCCAGACTGCAACAGTGAACACACTCGAACATCTACATTTATGGTAAGAGTACACAACTGTACTATGTCCTTTGTGGTTCACTGTTGCAGTCATGACTGTAGGGTTGAGTCCCAAAGCTAAGAAAGGGTGGCTGGAGGAGAAACAGAGGGAGCGGTCACAAAACCTTGCAAAACTGCAGAAGCAAAACCGGCCCTGGATTTAGAATAGAGAGGGAGGTTGTAATGCTTAGAAAAAGTATGTACAGAACTCCAAGTAGCAGCCTCCAAAATATCCTTGGTAGGAACCCCACAAAGAAAAGCTGCTGAAGTAGCAGTAGCCCTGGTAGAATGAGTCCTAACATTAACAGGAACTGGACTGCCATGATAAGAGTAACAGAACTTCATGCAATGGGCAATCCTCTTGGAAATAGTTTGCTTAGTGATTGCTTTCCCTTGAACAGTAGGAGCATAAGCGACAAACAACTGATCAGATTTCCGGAATATCTTGGTCCTGTCTAGGTATAAACAAAGCTGCCTGTGCACGTCTAAAGAGTGCAAAAGACTTTCTTCCTCACTCTAAGGATTAGGATAAAAGGTAGGCAAATGAATAGACTGATTCAAGGCCACTTCCGAAACCACCTTGGGCATAAAGGTGGGATTAGTCCGTAGAGATACCCTATCCTGATGAAAAATAAGGAAGGGTTCTACAGATATGAGTGCTTGCAATTCCAAAATTCTTCTAGCAGAGGTAATAGCTAAAAGAAAAGCAGTTTTCCAAGACAAAAATTTCAAATTCGTGGAAGCTGCAGGCTCAAAAGGAGACAAGGTTAATTTCTCCAAAACATAGTTAAGATCCCAAGTGGGAACAGGAGCCCTCATAGGGGGCCGAATATTCTTAGCCCCTCTAAGAAATTGTTTAAGTAATGGATGAGAAAAAATCGGAGGATCCGTATCGTAATGTGCAGAAATAGCAGAAGCATGAAGCTTAACAGATGAAAAAGATAGGCCAGTATGTAACAACTCTGTCAGATATTGTAAAATCAGAGGAATGTTCGGAACAGTAGAATCACCACCCTGGACTTGATTCCAGGAGCAAAATCTTTTCCATTTACCCACATAAGATTTTCTTGTGCTGGGCCGTCTAGCTTCAAGGATTACATCCATTACCTGTTTGGAAAAGGTAGAGGTGTTTACAGACCCTGGATCCGCCAGGCAGCTAGATTCAGAGTTTTGACATGACTGTGCAGTATCCGGCCATCCTGTTGAGACAGTAGATGAGGGATTTGAGGCAGAATCCAGGGAGGCTCCTGAACCAGGTTCATCAGAGTGGAATACCAGAATTGCCGAGGCCAATTGGGAGCCAGTAAAATCATTTGCGGTCTGTCCTCTTTTATCTTCAGAAGTACCCGAGGTAGAAGAGGAAAAGGAGGAAAAGCATATACTAAGAGGTGTTTCCAACTGAATGAGAGGGCATCCACTTTCCATGCTAGTTTGTGGTAGATCCTTGTGCAGAATGTTGGAAGTTGATGATTCTGAGGGGATGCAAAGAGCTCTATGTCCGGACATCCCCACGTGTTTATAATCATTCTGAATATCCGAACATCCAACATCCATTCGTGTGGATCCGAAATGTGTCTGCTCAATGTGTCTGCCAGAGTGTGGTCTTTTCCTGGCAGGAATTGTGCTTGTAAGTCGACACTGCAGGTCAGAGCAGTGTACCATAGAGTCATGGCTAATCTGCACAGGGGGTAAGAGTGAGAGCCCCCCTGCCTGTTTATGTACCACATCACTGTAGTGTTGTCTGTCTGTATCAACAATTGTCCTGGCAGAAGAAGGTCCCTGAAGGCTATCAGGGCATTCTGTACAGCTAGCATCTCCTTCAAATTTATGTGCAGGGGTGTTTGCTCCTTTGTCCAAACACCCTGAAGACATCTCCCGTGCATGTGGGCTCCCCATGCATAATCTGAAGCATCCATTGTCAGAACTTGGTTGGTCGGTGGAGGACAAAAAGGCTTCCCCTTGTTCTGTAGACAGGCTTCGGCACACCAAAGAAACTCTTGCTGGAGACAAGGCAAAATTGTGATCACCGTTTCCAAACTGTGGTAATGCTGAGACCAAACACTCTTGAGGTACCACTGCAGTTTCCTCATATGCAGTCTTGCATATGGTATTAGTAGAAAGCAGGAAGCCATGTAACTCAAAGCCTGCAGAATTTTTCTTGCAGTCAGCTGTTTTATTGAAGCCAGGTGTCGGAAAGAAGAAGCCAGTTGCACTTTTTTGTCTGGTGTCAAGGAAGCCATCTGGGTTGTAGTAATCAGAAGAGCACCCTGGAAAGTAATCTGTTGTGTGGGTACCAGATTTGATTTCTTTAGATTCACTGTGAAACCAAGGTACTGAAGAAGATGCTGCACAAAAGCTAGATGCTGAAGTAGAGTGTCTTTGTTGTCCACTTGAATAAGACAGTCATCCAGATAAGGGTATATTAGAATCCCCTTCTGTCTGCAAAATGCCATTACTGGTGCCAGGCACTTTGTAAAGACCCTGGGTGCAGTAGAGAAGCCAAAGGGCAGCACAGAAAACTGGTAATGCTTCGAGCCCGCTTTGAAACACAGATACCTTCTGCACTCTTGCCTTACAGGAATATGCAGGTAAGTTTCTTTTAAGTCCAAAGTCACCATCCAAGCGTTCTTGCCCAACACAGGCAGCAGCTGCTGCAGAGTGAGCATCTTGAATTGTGGCATATCTAGGAAGGTGTTTAGTACAGAAAGGTCCAGGATTGGTCTCCACGAATTTTCCTTCCTGAGTACCAGGAAAAGTCTGGAATAAAAACCTTGCCCTATTTCTAAATTTGGTACCAATTCCATGGCCCTCATAGCCAGGAGGGACTGAACCTGCCATTGTGCCTCTGCCCACTGATGATTTGGCAGATCTGGCCAACTGTTCGGTTTTGGCAAGGTGTGAAAATGAAATCTGTAACCTCTTGAGACTATGTCCAGAACCCATTTGTCCTGGGTTATGTGGCTCCAATTTTGATAAAAAAGAGAAATCCTTCCTCCCAAAGGTGCTTCCAGGAGAGGAGCCCCTGGAACCAGAAAGGGAGAGTCATAAAGACTGTTTTCAGTAGGGTTGAGACTTATCTTCACCTCCCTTGGGAGAGGGGGCACTCCACTGCCTATTCCTAAAATGGGTCTGTGCCTGTCCCCTACCTCTGGAATGCCTGAATCTGCCTCTCTGAGACCTGTCCGAGCCCGGAAAGGACCAAGGTTTAGCTGGCCAGTGTCTGCTAAATCTAGGAGGTTGCACCAGTAGAAAATCCTTAACCATCTGCATAGATTTGGCTTTGTCCTCCATTTTCTTTAATACCTCTTCAGCTTTGGACCCAAACAGAACATCGTGCTGCAAAGGGGCATCCAAAAGTTTGGCTTTAACCTGATCCGGCAAGCTTTGTTCCTTTAACCAAGCATGTCTTCTAATAATTGCGCCAGTTGTTGCAGCCCTACAAGAAGCTTCCAAAGAATCAAAACCACAATGCAGGGTATGTTTACCCACCTGTTCAATAGCATGCAATAAATCCTGTAACTCCTGATTATCCGCACCAATAGAAACAACTGACATCTTTTGTTTAAATACAGACAAAAGGTATTGCTGATACCTCAGCATATGAAATTGACAGTTCAAAGCCCTAATAGACAATGTAGCAGAAGTATAACGTTTTTTTTACCCCATCTCTCCAAAGCCCTGGACTCTCGGTCAGAGGGAATAGGATTTTTAGCAGAGGCCGCTTTAACACCCTTAGAACCCTGAGAAATTGTTTCCAGATCAGGTGAAAGATTCTTAAAAAGAAACTTGTGAGAATCTGGAACCCTATAATACCTATCTGGTTTGACCAGAGCAGGGGGAAAAGAATCAGGAGAGAGAGAAGCTTCCGAAAAAACATCATCTACAATGTCCAATACAGAGGGAATAGCCAGAGGCCTATGCTGTGGGAGAAGAAGAAAATCCCTAAGCCTTTTCTTGGATTCAGAAAATTCCTGCCCTTCCCAGTGAAAATGCACCCTCATATCATGCAAAGTTTCACCAAAAGAATAATCCTCAGGAGGAGAGGCTGAAGGAAAGGAATCTTCAGCATCAGAATCCTCATAAGGAGGAAAAGAATAATTCTGCTCAAGGGAAGAAGCAGAAGAAACAGAAAGTTGGTCTGAAAAATCATAATCGGACTGTAATCTAGGCTTCTTGTCAGGAGGGGGATGTGAAACCCTGATCATACTTAAGAGATCTTCAGCCATCCTAAGCATCTTCCTCTGAGGCCTACGACCCTGATCAAAAGGTGCCTGTGCTTACCATTTCACTTTAGCTAGAGCCTTAGACTGTGTCTTTGAATGTAAAACTGAATCCACATTTACAGGAAGCTGTGAAGGCCTGAGAACTCCCTCAGAAGCCGGTTCCTGCCTACCGGCTCCGGATCCAACTGAGGGAGCAGTATCCGAAGGTCCAGTCCCTGGCAATTCTGAAGACCCCATCAGCTCCACACCGGAGTTGGTACAGGCAATTGGTTTAAAAGAGGCGGACGACAGGGGCTGCAAAGGTGCCTCACTGACAACCGACGAACCAGCAACTGGCAATAACTGAGTAACATCCTTTGCTGTGGACCTCGGAGGCCTGTCTGCATCCTTGCACCTCTTACACACCCCAGAAGCCGGAAAAGAATCCAAAGACATGTTATAATTAAACCTCTTTCCAAAATAGTAAAAGGCAAAGTTACGCCTAATAGTACGCTGATTAAATCTAGCACAAAACGCACAATTAGCAACGTCATGGTCAGGACCCAGGCAGGGAATACAGCAAGAGTGAAAATCCCTATGAGGTATTTGCTTCCCACAAGAAATACAATTATTAACTTTCTCTGACATCTGACTGGAGCAAGAAAAAGACCTCCCCAATGGGGTACTTATCTTATAAAATGAAAATCCTGGGATTAAATCCAAAAACAAACAGGAACAGGCCGACTAGCATCAGTGAACTGCAAAGGGCACCGCGCAGCAAGAAAGACTGGGGAAATGGTGTCAGCTGAGGTCTTTATACCTTCTGGCGCATTGACGTCAGGATAAAAGCGACCTCAGCTGATGCCCGATCCAGACTTTGGGACTCTGGCCGATCGGGGGCTGCTGCTGGCAGGAAGAACCCTACAGTCATGACTGCAACAGTGAACCACGAAGGACATCAGGAATTGCGATGTGAAGTGGGAGAAAAAAAATCATATGTCAGGTCAGGTAAGGAGAAAAACAGGGTGAGTGATAGACTAGTATAACTGTCATCAGGACACTAAGTAGCTACCTTCACATGACATGTACTCAGGTCTATGAACTATCATATTTGTGCCAAGACATTCACTTTCACTTTGTCTTAGTGTCATCTCTAATTCAGTGCCTCAATCGGTTCTCTTCTCTTAACTTTTTTGACTCCTTATATCAGCAGCATTAATCCCAAATTAAAACCCATGTTGGATTGGATATCACAATTGCATCTACAAAATAAAGAAGTTATGTACTTACTATAACATTTCATGTGAATTGTTCATCTCACCTTCATTCTTTACTGATGAGTTCGGAGCCGATCCCTTGGCTCTGAGTCGGCCAATTGCAAAGCTCGAGGTCTTCAAATAGCTTTAGGCCAAGTCCCTATCCCATGATGCATCTGGAGTTACCTCAGATCTTGTTTGCTGCATAAAATAATACCATATGTCATTCTATCACTCCCAAGAAAGGGTACAGAAGGATTGAGTAACCAGGATGGATCCAGCATCTCGGTCATCTAACAGCCAGGAAGGGGTTGGAGGGAGTTACGTAAGAATGAAGGCGAGATGACCAACTCACATGGAACGTTATGGTAAGTACATAACTTCTTTATGTAAAGTTGTTCTATCTCACCAATCATTCTTTACTGATGGGTAGCGTCCCAAGGACCATCAACCTCGGGTGGCTCACTGGAGTATATTTCTCAGGACCGTGGATCCAAAGGAGGCCCTGTCCCTGGAGGCCTTGTCAACTTTGTAATGAGTGATAAAGGTATGAGGTGGCTGCTCCACAAATATTATCAATGGGAAGTCTGGCAGAAAAGGCAGATGATGTAGAAACTGATCAGGTTGAGTGAGCTTTACTCTTATGCTGCAAAGGCATTTAGACAGAGTTGTTTTAGCCACTGGTCTACCCTTCCTGGAGTCTGAAATGAAACAAAAAGATGGTCTGATTTTCTGAAATCTTTTGTTCTATCCAAATAAAATCTGAGCTGTGTGTGAATGTCAAGTTTGTGCAGCATATACTCTAAATTGTTCGAATGGTTGGGGAAGAAGACTGGCAAATCAATAATATGGTTGAGATTGGTTCCAGTGCAAACTTTGGGCAAGAATGAGGGGTTTATTCTAAGTAAGACTCTGTCAGCATGGAATATCAAATAGCGAGGCTTGATTGATAAAGCCTGAAGCTCTGACATTCTGCGGGCAGAAGTAATAGCTATCAGAAAGATGGTCTTCCACGACAAAAATTTGAGGTCACAAGAGGAAGCTGGTTTAAATGGTGGAAGAATTATGCAGGAAGGCATAAAATTTAGATTCCATGGAGAATAGGGAGATTTCACAGGTGGTCTAATATGAAAAGTCCCTTCGAGAAAGGCTTTGGATAACTTGTGAGACATGATATTCAATCCTTCAGATCCAAGATGAAAATTAGAAATAGCAGCCAGTTGGACATGAACTGCTGCTGCTGCAGCTCTTTTGTTAAAATTCATAGTCAAGAACTCTAAAATGGAGGCTATCGAGGCTTGGTAAGGATCAATATTATTTTTAGAGGCCCATATAGAAGATTTTTTCCATTTGCTAAGATATAGCTTCCTAGTAGAAGTTTTATGAGAAGATAAAAGGATCTGTTTCTGCCTCGTTGGAGAGGTTATGGAACCTGGCTATGATGGGAATTGGAGCAGCCAAGCTGTCAGCTTCAGGGACTGTAGAGAGGGATGAAGTTCCCCCGACGAGTGCGTCAGAAGGTCTGGAACTGGGTCCAGAATCCAATGGTCCTCCAAAAGATGAAGTCAAAGGAAGGGGAACCAAATCTGATGATGCCAATGAGGGGCTATTAGAATGATGATCCTTCCCAGGGTTTTTTGCTTCCTGTAGAACCTTGGGTATTAAAGGGATTGGTGGAAATGCATAGAGGAGACACAGAGGCCAATCGTGTATGAGTGCATCCTTTGGGGATTCTCCCAGAGGGGGAATCGGGGCAAAGTAGCTTCTGCATTTTGTGTTCATGTGACTGGCAAAAAGGTCGCAGCAAGGCTGGCCAAACCTGCAGAATATCCTGTCTGCTCTTTCTTTCTTGAGGGACCACTCATGGGGCAACAAGATTGCACTGCTCAGCTTGTCTGCTATCACGTTGGATTTTCCCGGGATGTGCGTTGCCAACAGAAAGCCATGGGTGGAAACAGCCCACTGCCAAACTCTGAGAGCCTCGCAACAAAGGGGCTAAGACCTGGTTCCTCCTTGTTTGTTCAAATACCAGACCACTGACATGTTGTCTGTCTGAATCACAATCATACCCAGAGGAAGAGAGTCCTGGAAGTACTGCAATGCCAAAAGTACTGCTCTCATCTCCAGGACATTGATATGCAGATGTGTCTCTTGATCGGTCCATGTGCCTTGGGCTGTCTTTCCCTGAAAATGCCCCCCCCCCAATCAGGGAAGCGTCGGTGGTCACTGTGACCGCTGGAGGAGGTAGCACAAATGAGCGTCCTATCGTGACATGAAGTGAGGTCAACCACTACTAAAGGTCCTTTTTGAAGGAATTTGTGATCATTATAGTGTGAGACATGGGAAGCTCTTGGTAAGATCATTGAGTGAGCAACAGCCATTGTAGCATCCACATGTGCATATGAGCTAGTGGTATGGCTAGAACTGCTGCTGCCATTGTGCCTAATAATTTCAGAACGTCTGATGCTTGTGCTCTGTCTTTTGATATCAAAATGCTGACATGCTGACAAAGAAGAAAGACTCTGTCTATTGGAAGCCTTAGTGTGGTGGTGGTGTCCAGCTCTGCCACGATAAAAATGATATGTTGCGATGGCGACAAGGCAGAATTTTCTGAGTTGATTGTAACGCCCAGTTGATTGCAGAGTGACAGAGTGGACTCCATGGCTTGAATGAGTTGATGCCTGGTGGTGGCGGAAAGGAGCCAATCATCTAGATACGGAAACACCTGGAATCCTAGATGCCTCAGGTGAGCCGTGACCCCTGCCATGAATTTGGTGAACAGTCTGGGGGCTGTAGTGAGACCAAAGGGCAGGGCACAAAACTGGTAGTGATTGGCTCCCAGCCAGAAGCGCAGATGATCCCTGGATGGCCTGGCCATTTTTATGTAGTAGTTCGCATCCTTGAGATCTATGGAGCACATCCAATTGTCTTTCCCTAAAAAGGAGAGTATAGACTGAAGCATGATCATCCATAACTTCTCTTTCTTTACATATTTGTTCAGTCTGCTGAGGTCCAATATGGGTCTCTAGTCTCCAGTCTTCTTTGGAACCAAAAAGAATCTTGAGTAAGTTCCAGAACCTGTCTGGTCTGCTGGGACTGGTTGGATGACTCTTTTTGTTATCAACGTTTGGACCTCTATTGTTGCCTGTTCCCTGTAACTGGGTGGGATGTCTGGGATTTTTCTTATGAGTGGAGGGGGTGTGGTAAATGGGATGAAGTATCCTCTGGAAATGTTACTTTGTACCCAGCTGTCTTTTGTTATTTTGAGCCAGGCATCTGGATACAAAGATAAGCGTCCCCCGACTGCCTCCAGAGCAGGACAGTCAGGCATCCTTTCAAGAGTGCTGGTAGGGCTTCCCAGAGAAGTGATCTCTGTTGCCCTGGTGTTGTGGACCCCCTCTGCCACGAGGGCAGCATCTTCCATTATTGCCCCCTCCTCTGCCTCTGGAGGGGGGTTCACCACATGTGTCCTGAAAGGCTCCTTGGGCTTTTCGGAACCACATTTTTCCTCCCCTTTGACCTTTAGTGTAGGGTTGGGTAGGGGTGGAAAAATGGACCCCGACGACAGAAAGAGTCTTTCCATCCTATTCACACCTGGTTAAGGTTTCCTTCACTTTAGGCCCAAAAAGGGACAAACCATCAAAGGGAACCAGAGGTAGGAGCCAAGCTCATCTGAGCCGAAGCCCCAAAAGGGAGAGTGGAAACCGACAAGTCGGTCCAACTATCCTCCCCGTACCCAACTGAAGACACTGGAGCAGGTGTCGGCTTTGAGAGTTCCACTATCATCAGGTCTGACTCCTCTGACTCTGAAGGACCACCATGGCTCGGAGGAGGAATAGCTTGAGCTGGTGTAAGGGTCTTCACCTCCAAAGCCATTTGGGTCAAAGCCGATAGCATTTTTGCCAAGGCCGGTGCCAATAACAGCTTCTGCACCACACAATCCACATCCAGATCTGACAGGCTGATAGAGGACCGAGAGGAGCACACCAAAGGTGGTACCGACTGAAGTAATGGACTCTTGGAAGCTTCAGACACCAGTTCCAAGACTGGGGACTGGCTCCGAAAGAAAAAGCCTATCGGTTCCGATGGCAATGTAGCCAAAGTTGAAGATTTTTTAGATTTCTTAGAGTCTGAAGTCTTAGAAGACTTTGTGGACTTGCTGGATCCATCTTGGTCACACAAAGCTTCTTGAAATGAAGGTTTTAACAACCCTCTATCAATAAGTTTTCTTTTCCTTTCCTGTAGGACCCTTGAGGAGAAGGAATGGCGTATAGCACAGCTGTCCTGTAAATGTATGGCTCCTAGACAGTGCACACAATTTATATCGCTGTCTGTTGCAGACATCTTTTGGCCGTACTTTAGGCACTTTCTGAAGCCAGACTTAGGGTGCTTCTCTTGGTCAGCCATTGTAATCTCAGGAAAACATTACTGTCACCACAAAAGTACCACAACAGTAATTATCCACACAAGCCTTAAATAAAGGGCAGGCTAAATAATACACACACAGTAATACTAGAATAAATGTTAAAGCACATAATAAGAATATTCCAAGCAGACTATGCAATAAAAGAGGATAGCTGCTAAGAGACAATAAACCTAATCTAAAATTGTCTAAGGAATAATATGTGACAAAGATAGTCAACTACAACTTCAGCAGTAATAAACAACTAAGCCTTATCTAAAAAAATCGTAAGGCTAAACAGACCACACAGCAAATACTATAACTATCTAAGTAATAAGTAGAATTTGTGACAAAAGGTCATTGAAAAAATGCACTAATATTTAGAAAAGGAATGTTAAACTAGGCCTAAAACAAGAGGCCAACCAGAATTTTTTAAAGCACACTAGATGGGAAGGGATATAAAGTAGGTAAGAACACCAAAAAGCTATAAGAGCTTTATAAAACTATTTTAAACTACCTTAAAATTATCTAACTAGCAAAAATTTTAAGTAAGTAATGAAAAAACAATGTTACTGGCCCACGCTAATGCAGAACCTCCGATCTGTTGCAGCAGCAAACAAGATCTGAGGTAACTCCAGGTGCATCATGGGATAGGGACTTGGTCTCAAGCTATTTGAAGACCTCAAGCTTTGCAATTGGCCGACTCTGAGCCGAGGGATTGGCTCCAAACCCATCAGTAAAGAATGAATGGCGAGATAGAACAACTTCACATAATGTCATTCCAGGTACCGCCTGACAGTATGTGTGACTATTTCTCCTTCATATGCAGCTACAGAGAAAAAAAGAGGTCTCATGTTTTCCTCATACAGTTCACTCAGGGAACTTGGCCAGCAGTCTTAGTCAATCAGAAGTGCAAGTCTTGCTGTTGCAAGTCCTGACAGGCAACTGAACAAAGAATTCTAAAACTCACTGTTACCTCTTTCAAGCATTTTATGAAGGAGTGCTTTGCCCCCTCCTTTACAGTCCCTGACTTAAGAGTAATGTAATTCCCCATACTTGCTGCCTAAATTTATTAATTCAGAGTTTCATTCATGTCAGTGTAGGAAGAATGGTCCAAGATAGGGCAGTCTTGGATAGTGGTATATATACTTAATTTTTAGTTATGCACTGGTACAAAGACTGTAATTATGAACCTTGGAATTTCAACAGACACCTTTCCTTAACAGACTTTCTGACATGGACATGTAACCCATTTTATTCCACATAACTGGTCTAGCACTTTACTACTTGAACTCTTCCATCGCCAAAGCACCCCACAAACACCAAGTGCACCCACAAATGTACATGGTGACAGAATACCCTAGTTCTCAGGAGATGTCTGAAAACTCAATAAAATGATTCACAAAACCGGAAAGGCTTTCAAGACCAGTGCATCATGTACAGACTGCTGAGTATAATAGCCTTTGAAACCACTTTAAATGCTCAAACACCAAAGGCAAAAGTTAGAGTCTGTGGCAGCTTCAGAAAGACAGATATTTCAGAGACTAGGTAATAGCTCGCTCAAAGTAAATAAATCAGACTCTTCTAACACATTCAGTGTTACTGGCATTACCTCTTACTAACCATGAAGGTATGCTTGCTGCCTTTAATCTTTAGTTAAAAGAGATGGAAACATTTATTATACTGTTTGCACCCCTTCAGGTCTACATAAGGCAAAATTGTACCCTTCTTCATGAGAAGCAAAGTTTAACTCATGGTTTCTTTCTCAAGCAACTCACTTCTAGAAAGACCAGGAAATTCTAGCAATTTTAAAACTGCAAGCTTCAAAGCAGGTTTTATGTGGAAACTCTCCATCCAAACCTCTACACCTGAAGTATAAGTGACTCTGTGCCAAGACAACACATCCATCTCTTCTCAACCTGGACTAAATGTGGTTCTGTGCTGAGACACCCCATCTATCACTTGTATGCCACAATTACATGTGGTACACCCTACCTATGCTATCTACATCTAGACTACAGGTAGTTCTGTACAGACACACCCCATCCACTCTTTATGCACTCACTGCACTTAATTTCAGAAGTACATAGGTTCATAGGTAGGTACTAGGCTATTGGCCCTAGGGCCTATACAAGCCTAGCCAAAAAGGTACCCTGGCTTTCACTACCCAAGAAAATTATTTTCCTGTGCCCCTGTCAAGCAGAACCACAAAAGTGATCCCCAGGGTGAATTTCCTGTTACCCATCAAATCATTAAGATTTTTCTTGAAGAGTGCTAATGAGGAGCTCTGTTTGACATAGATAGGTAGTCTGTTCCAGAGTAGGGGAAGTCTCTGGGACAGGAATCTATCCCTCTAGCATGTTCTGTTTATTGTGGTGACAAGGTTTAGGTCCCTACAGCGTGTAGCTCAGAGGGATTGGGATTTCTTTAAGTGGAGCATGTCCAACAGCTTTGGGTTTGACATAGCTTTGTATGTTAGGCAGAGATTGTCTCTGAGTAGGCGACATATGGCTTTGAGCTAACACCACACTCCATTTGTGCCAGTTATACCATAACACACTGGGACACAAGATTCTGTGATGACTTTATCTATTATATCCTCTGTAGCAGAAACATTGATGTATGTTGTTCTCTGCTGACTTTCCCTATCCAGATTTACCATGCTTGAACTCCTAAGTACAACTGGTTCTGTTCTAGCTCATCTTAGCTAAACATTAGTTTGAAGGCCTCTTCTGATTGGCAGTTTACACAATTTGTAAAAGACAACCACTAAGATCTTGTCAGTTTAGTGCAACAGATTAAGGCTATGAGATGACAATCAGCTTCATCCTGTAGTCCTAGGTTTATCACACTGGAAACAGATATCTGTTCCTCAGAAATTTAGCTGTTTAGCAGAAAAGCAAAATGGATAAGTTAAGTATGTGGTGCCAGTTCATAAAAATCAGTAAGTAAAAGGAATGTGATGCAAATCTCATCTCATTGCTGTCTCTCCTTCTCTGCTGCAACGATACGAGAAAATGTTACTCTTTAGTCAGCTAAGTCTGTACAGCCTTTGACAGTATGCAAAAAACAAGTCTATATGCTTTCATATCTAGAGGAACCTCATTCATTGCCCCAGCCAAGGTCTCAAGGTGATACCGTTCAAGCCATAGACAGAAGCCAATAAACAGCAACAAATTTTGTTGATAATTTAATTTGGTCAGGAAGCCCCTGTTTGTCAGGAAACTTCATGCCTCTCACTTTAAGAAACTGGGGGGTTGAGTAATTCCAAGAGATTCAGTCTTTAATGGTGTCAGGCACTATAATCCCACAGCTGCACTAACATGGATACTACAGCCTCTAACACTGAGCTATAGATGGTCTTCATATTTACCAGTGATCATCAGGCTACTGTAGGCAGGTCCAGGTAATACTTTATGCAGATAAGGACGAGCTCTCACATTGCCCTGACAATTATCTATTCTCACTAACCAATGAGCTACTCTTGCTAGGCAATCACAATATACAAGACAAACTCATCATCTGTGCTGAATAAATGAAGAGCACTGGTTTCATTTCCTCATAGATAATCCTCAATAACTCACTAATGTTGAAGGTTGCTGTTCTCAGCTAAGCAAATTATGAGCTTTAAATACATTAAATTCTCAAACAGTCAAATAATAAATAGATGAGCCATTTAAAATATTCTAAAAATCTTTTCAAATAATACAGAGGCCAGCCAGCTATCCTGCTTACCGGTTTCCTTTGCCCAGTTACCCTTTCACTCTCATTCTAATTCTCATTTTCATCTCTCCTTTTCTTTTTACACCATTGGGTATGCATGCTATGATGACATTATTCATTTTTATATTTTTTAAGTGTCTGCACAAATCAAAACTATAAACTAAGTCAGTAATTTGGAATTATTTTAAAAACTGTAGCTGAAAGATATTGTCTACTTACAATGTATAACATAATGTGCCGTAAGAAATGGTTTCCTGTAAATCTTATTTTGAAACAGATCAATTGCTGAAATAAATGCAACATTTTATACAAACTGGGTTGCCTGTGCTTCTGGTGCCCTTTGCAAGTTTTAACTGAAATTTTAGAATCTTCATCAAAGGCTGTTTCTAGAGCATGTCTCAGCCCAGGAATAATTAAAGACCTTGACGCATGTATGAACCAGCCATTTCCTTAGATAATTTAGGGTGCTGTCACATGTGTTAAGTGGTGATTAAATGATTGATAGTTAAAGGAAGGTTCTCCTAGAAGACAACATGCTATCAACGAGTGACAAAATACAGGCTTTGTCAGTATAATAAGGCACTGTGGCAATGCAGTGTGTCAGAGGAGCCACGTCTCAGTACATTCCCACTGAGTCACTGATCTCAATAAATGTTGTGAAGTACCCATGCGAGCAGATGGCAGCTGTTCTGTAACACCATAAAGATGCACTGGTACAAGTCCTGTAGCAGCACATTGAGAAAGATGATCCTCTGAAACAGTAATTCTGTTTATGATAAACAGAAAAAATGTTTTGTAATCTGTTCACTCAGTTCATACTCCTGAAGTATATAGTTCCTCTTTCATTGGATCTCATCTTTCATATATTCAGTAAGTTGCAGGAAAGGCGGATTAAAATATAGAAATATGGATCAACTACTGAAATAATGCAAGGAGATGACTTTGGTGATATATGAACATTACACCTCCAGTTCTCAAATTTGTTTCTATAAATCCTGCATCATGACTATTCACTACTTTTATAAAGATTTCTGTGAGATTATCAGATAGCACTGTTGAGATAGGCATGCTGCAGTTTATGTGTGTTGGCATGGATAGTATTTTTTCAGAAGTGAATCATGTACATAAGCAAGATGACAGAATGAAGAAGTGTTATACATGACATGCATTTAACAACAACCTTTACTGATGACCTGCACACAGCTGAACTTGTGTGTGTGTGTGTGTGTGTGTGTGTGTGTGTGTGTGTGTGTGTGTGTGTGTGTGTGTATATATATATATATATATATATATATATATATATATATTTAAATATATACATATACACACACACACACACACACACATACACACACACACACATATATATATATATATATATATATATATATATATATATATATATATATGTACATAGGTCAAGGTAGGTGGAATGTACTATTTTACCCTCATCCATGGCCTTAGTGACTCTCCGAAAGAAATCCACCAGATTCAGTAGGCATGACCTGCCCTTGACAAAGCCGAATTGGGTCGGGTCAAGCTTTTGGAGGTCTCCTATGTCATTATTTATCAGGTCCATGATTATTCTTTACATGGCCTTACAACTGGCTCATGGACAAGAAAGTGACTCAAACAAATATGCTGGACAGACAGATATGTGTCTCAGAGACTGCCCCTTCTTTGGAACAGGCTTCTTATTCACATTAAGCAGTCCCCTTCCCTAGCCCTCTTCAAATGCAGTTTGGCCCAATGGATGTGGAATCAAAAATTCACAACTAGGGTAGTGCCTATGTCCATTAAGGACAAGGGCAGTCTGTAATATACTCAATGCACAGGCACAAATCCATGTCATCCTCTTGTCCCTAGGGTCCATGCATTGGGTAAAATCGAGTTATATTGGCTAGACTTGTAGGACCCCTTAAGCCATTAGCCTACTAATCTCCTACGAATCTATGAACCTATACATAATGTAATATATATGTGTGTGTGTCTGTGTGTGTGTGTGTGTGTGTGTGTGTGTGTGTGTGTGTATACATATACGTATATATATATATATATATATATATATATATATATATATATATATATATATTTATATATAAAGAGAGAGAGAGATATGGGTGTACTTCTTCTCACCGAAAGGACACTTTAACAAACAACACACAGCCAAACCCACTTTAGCAAAAGTGCACTTAAATGAAAACTCACTTTTGAGAAGAACAGTTCATTTAAATACAAAAAGAGCAAAAAAAAAGTGGAGGGCTGCTCCCCACCCCCCCCCACTACTTCTATATACTAACTCTAAGATCGCATTATAGTGGGGAAAGGGGTATATTTCCTTATCTCCACTATACCACAATCTATAACAACAAGTTCTCTCAACATTATATGTTTCCCTCCTGTAAAAAGCTCAACAGCTATTAGAAATGAATGCACCTGTACTACCACAGGATCCCAGAACCGCTGACCGTTCTTTGTTAAAGTATTCTTCGGAAAGAAAATTTTTATTTAAGTGCCTTTCGCTAAAGTGGGTTTGGCTATCTTTTATTCTGTAAAGTGTCCTTTCAATGAGAAGTAGACCCATATATATATATATATATATATATATATATATATATATATATATATATATATCACATCACCGAAAGTACAGTTCTTTGAACCACATTTTGCCAAGACCATAACTCTGAATTTACCCTTCTCCGAAACGGCACTTTGCCGAACAGAAAAGAGTTAAACCACATTAACTAATTTTCTCTAATTTTTGCAGGGAGGCAAGCCCCCCCATACCCCCTACTAATTTCATATACTAACTCTAAGATCGCACTACAGTGACAACAGTACATTTGTTCACACATACTCTAGTGCAATCGCAATATGCCATTTCGGAGAAGTTTTGGTCTCGGCAAAATTTGTTTCGGAGAACTGTGCTTTCGGCAATGTGAATGGGAACTAGATATATATATATATATATATATATATATATATATATATATATATATCTATATATATATATATATATCTATATATATATATATATATATATATATATATATATATATATATATATATATATATATATGGGTCTACTTCACATAACCGAACGCTCAAATGTTCAAAATTCATATGGCCGAGACCATATGATCGAACATTTGAATGTTCGAAAATGTGAAGTAGACCCATAAAAATAAAAAAAACACACATTAAACTGTGTATAGCAGGGGGGCTTTGCCTTCCTGCACCCCCCACACACCCCCTACTTAAATATATCAACTCCGAGATTGCACTACAGCGAGAACAAGGGAAATCTCCTGGTCCGCGCTGTATGCGATTTCCCATTCAGAATGTCGGTATTTCAAAACTTTGAACATATGGTCTGCGATCATATAGGTTTCGAAGTTTTGAATTTTGGCATTCTGAAGGGGACCCATATATGTATATGTATATATATATATATATATATATATATATATATATAGATATACACACACACACATATATATATATATATATATAAATATATATATATATATGTATATATATATATATATATATATATATATATATATATATATATATATATAGGTTCCCTATGTTGTCGCAGACACAGGTTGTTGAATGTGCCTTTGTCGTCGAACAGTAAAACATGAAAAGGCAAAATAGCGAAGCAGTTGTTGAGTGAATTCTTTCCCTGGGAAAGAATTAGTTTGGCCGCTTTTGCTATTTTGCCTTTTTGGCACTGTAGTGTGATCTCGGAGTTGGTATATTTAAGTAGGGGGGTATGGGGGGCATAGCCCACACATCGAGGGTGTGGGTGCGAAGCCCCCCACATTAAGTAATGTTTTACTGTTGCGTTTTTTTTTTTTTTCGGAACAGTGATTGTTTTCTATTGGAAAGGTTTCGACGTTGTAAGCTTTCACTTACATGGGGTCGATTATCTGTCATTCGCTCTTCTGAGCGAGCAATATGATAATATACACCCTATATATATATATGGATCTAGGACTCTTGAACGAAAGTGCTTTTAACCAAAACTAAAACAGCCGAACATACTTTAGCAAAAGTGCTTTTCACCGAAAAAACACCCTTGCTAAAGTGTGCAAAAAACCCCCCACAGAACTCACATTTACACAGGGGGGCAAGCCCCGCTGCACCCCCCCCCATGTGGGGGGGGCTGCGTACCCCACACACCCCCTACTTTTATATTCTAACTCAGAGATCGCACTACAGCTCTGGAAAAGGGAATAATCCCTTATCCCCACTGTGCTACGATCTCAGCAACATCCATTTCCCCACATTGTTCTCTTTTTTTAGCACACTCTCACAAAGGTGCTTTTTCAGTGAAAAGCACTTTCGTGAACGTGTGCTCGGCCGTTTCACTTTAGGTGAAACAGTTATCCGGTAGACAGTACGGATCCCATAGATATATATATATATATATATATATATATATATATATATATATATAGATAGATATATACACACACATATATATATATATATATATATATATATATATATATATATATATATCTAGAGAGAGAGAGAGAGAGATAACTATACACAAATTATATAAAAATGATGTACTCACCATGACTAGGCATCTGTGCTGTCCATCTTCATTCTTCTTCAATGTGTGAGTTACGGATCCAATCCTCGGCTCTGACTCGGCTGCATACTACAGACATTGGATCCAACTCTCTAGCTCATCCCCTACCCATAATTCCCTAGTCCATCCCCAATACATCAGACTGAGTTTGCTTCCATAAAGCGTTCAGCACATAATAGAAGAATAGGACAGAAATGAGAGGAAGGCTCAAACTCGGAATTGCAAGTTCCAACAAAAATCCCATCAGGTCACTCCAGAAAATGACAGGAAGAGGGAAGGAGGGGGGGGAAAGTTGAGGAAGAATGAAAATGGACAATACAGATGCCTGGTGATGGTGACTACATAACTTTTATAATTGATGCTGTCCTTTTCATTCTTCCCCAATGTATTGAACAGAGTCTTCAGCTACGAGAGTCTTGGGTGGCCCTCATAGAAGGATATTTCGGAGTACTGCTGAATCAAAGGCAACTCTACTTCTGGAAATTAAGTCCAATTTGTAATGAGTAACAAAGGTATGAACAATGGACCATGTGGATGCTGCACAAATATCATCACTAGAAGTTCTTGACCAAAACTGAGATGAGGAGGCCATGGATCTAGTTGAATGGGCCTTAGGAGGTTTTGGTAGAGAAAGGCCTATTGCTAAGAATAAATCCCAAGAAATTCAGTTAGTTATCTATTGGCCAGTGTGACTTTACTAGGTGAAAAAGAGACAAGCAACTTGCCTGTTTTTTTCTGAATTCTTTTGTTCTTTGTAAGTAGAAATGTAATTATCTATACACATCCTCTGTTTGAAAATTTTGGAAAGAATACTGGTAAATGAATGGTTTAATTAATATTAGATTCAGAAGCAACATTTGGAAGAAAAGAAGAATGGGTTCATAGTGTAACCCTGTCTTTATGAAAAATAATATAAGGAGCCTTCCAAGAAAGAGTATGGAGTTTAAAAATCCTTTTAGCTGAAGTAATATCTACTACAAATGCTGTTTTCCAAGACATATACTTTAAGTCCAATGTTGCTGAAGGTTCAAAGGGTTTTTGAGTCAAACCTTGCAGTACTACTGTTAAGTCCCAGAGAGGTGATGGATTTTTCATTGGCGGTCTAAGCCGGAAGGTGCCATATAAAAAGGCCTCATAAATTGGAAGCAAACAAGATTTTTTGACCCCTGAAGGAAAATTAGATATGGCTGCTAATTGTATTTTGATTATGGAAAAACTAGCATCTTCTTGAAAGATGAATACTTTCTCTAGAATAAGAAAAAAAGGCACCGGTGCTGCAATTACTTTTTTTTCAATTATTTAAACCTTTATGAAAGAAAAAAAAATGGAACATTCTTTTTGATCTTGCATGTTGATTAAATATAAGTATATATCTTTAAGTGTGATTGTCTTTGAAGCAACAGTTTCTATATAAGAAGGTCACAGCTAATTAATTCAGGCTATTGATTTATTCATTTAACATTTGTTTAATGGGAAAGTCCGACTTGGAATGAAGCCAATTTTCAGCAGAGACCCGGGGAGAAATGCTCTAGATGCATGTCTTTGAAACATCAGTTTTGATTTCAGTGAAATCATTTCTGATGAAGTTCTTGTTGTATGTTGAACAAAACCACTTAACTCATTTGTGTTTGCTTTTATGTTTTTGTATTTGGAAAGTCTGGCTATTAAATTATACAGTTTTTGCTTTTCTGCTCCATTTTTTTTACTGTTCCATGCCTTAGATCTGATTGAGTGCTGTTTTGATGCTTTCTGTAGAAACCTTGGAATGAGGGGCCAGTCTATATACATAAAGCAGACTGGGACACCAGTTGTGAATCAGATTGTCTCTTGGTGACTTCCCCTCTAGGTGTATCAGGGCTAAGTACCTGCAGCATGGTTGACCCCACTGATGAAATATCCATTTTGCCACTGACAAATTGAGAGACCATTTGTGAAGCAATAGAATGGACCTGCTCAATCTGTCTGATAACAAATTAGACTTCCTTGGAATGTGTGTTGCTATTACATAGCAGCTGGAAGAGACATCACCCACTGCCACACTCTAATTGCTTCTAGACACAAAGGATAACAGGGTTCCTCCTTGATTGTTAATGTACCAGATTGCTGACATGTTGTCCATCTGTACAGCAATTATTCCCAGAGGGAGAACATCCTGGAAAGCCTGCAACACTAAGAGGACTGCTCTCATCTCCAGAACACTGATGTATAGATTGGCCTCTGAGAGGGAGTATGTCCCTTAAACTGTTTTCTCCAAGTAGTGCCCCCCACCCCACAAAGCATCTCTGGCCACCATGGGCTTTGGTAAGGGTGGAACAAAGGGGCGGCCCAGAGAAACCTCCCATGCTTGAACCCACCAGGTTACATGTTCTTTGCAAAGTCTGGTGATTCATATAAGAAAATTCATCAGTTGTCACCTATTAACCATTGTACAGTCAAAGTCCATTGCAGCTCTCTCATATAAAATATCACCAGTGGAACAAGTGTAATTGAGATAACCATGGAATCTAGGAGTTGTAAAACCAACTTGGCTTGAGGTGTTTGATGAGACAGTAGTTGCAGGGCCTGATTTTGTAGCATGGACAATATGGACTGCGACATCCTGGTTATCTTGGAAACAGTGTCTAAATGAGCACCTATGAATTCCAGGACATGCATGGGAGCAAGGTGTGACTTGTAATTGACTTTGATGCCCAGTTTGAAGCAAAGGTGAAGAAGGTAGTCCTTGGCATAAATCAAGAGATGCATGATGGGAGTGGTTAGGAGCCAGTCTTTGAGGTAGGGAAACAGGTTTCCACCCAGAAGTGAATCTCCTGGGCAATCTGTCTATTTTGATATGATAGTACACATTTTGGTGGTCTATCAAGGACATCCAATATTCCTTATATAACAGCAGATATATGGACTGAACCATGACCATTTGGAACTTTGAGTGTTTGACAAACAGGTTTAGATGGCTTAGATCCAAGACTGGCCTGATGTCCCCATTTTTCTTTGGCACCAAAAAAGAATCTTGAGTAAGTTCTGAACCCTTGGTCGTCTGGTGGGACCTTTTGGATGACTATTTTTGTTAGCAGCTTTTTGATTTCTAAGACTGCCTCTTTTCTCACATGGGGTAGAATGTTGGATAACTTCTTTGATAATTTCAGTTGTGGATGGGAAAATGGAATGTACTAGCCTCTGGTAATTATTATCTGCACTCAGACATCTTTGATGATCGATGCCTCGGCTTCTGGTAGCAGAGATAATTGTCCCAAGACTATATCCAGAGTGCAGCAGGCATGCAATCCCTCAGGAGCACTGGTAAGGCTTCTTGGTAAAAGGGCCTCTGAAGCCTTGATTTTGTGGGCTTCCTCTGCCATGTGGGCAATGTCTTCCACTAGAGTTCCTCTCTATGCCTCAGGGGGATCTATCTCAAAAGGAGTCCTGAGAAAATCCTTAGGACTTTTGGAACCACATCTTCCTTGCCCCTTTCTGGTTCCTGGAGAAGGTTCCCTGAGAGGTAGAAAACCGTATTCCTATGGCAGATACAGTTTTCCTATCATTTTCACTCCTGAAGAGTGTCTCTTTAATCTTAGGGCCAAACAGGTTGATGCATCAAAAGAAGCATTGATGAAAGATGTCTTAAAGGGCTTTGCAAAGTCACACAAGCACAGCCAGGCATACTTCCAAACCATAATGCCTGATCTTGCGACTCTAGAAATGCCATCCGTAGCACTGGAGATCAGACATATGGAGGCACTGGAGGGGGACTGAAGGGTGGCCATTTACAAACTCATAGTTTTCCTGTCATCCACAGATATGGACCTAGAGAGAGACTTACAAAGCTCACTAATCAAGTTCTTTTGAAACCTCATAATGTGTGCCAGATAATTCAGTGATCACAAGGCAAAAGTTACTGAAGCATAGACTCACTTCCCATACCTGTCTAAAGCCAAAGACTCTCTGTTACAAGGGAATGGGCTGTCAAACTCTCCTTGGGAAGTTTCTTTTTACTGACTCCTGCCACCTCAACAGCATCAATATGGGACCCTTGATTCAGTGGGCACGGTCCTTTGGTGCCACAAGATATTTGCCTGGTTGCTTCGGGATAGGTTCTTCCACATCCAGATCCTTCCATGCCTAATGAGAAATGAGATCCACCATTTTATCTGCCTGGGGCCCACCCAGGAAGTAGCTGAGCCAGTGTACCAAAAGCCTCAAGAAGCATGGACTTCTCCTGGGAAGGGGCTGCAGAAAACCAATGACTTTTCTGTCTCAGAAGCTCAAGAATCTCTGTGAGTGAGAAAAGGGGTGATCTGGGGGAGCCCTCTCCTTCATCAAAGTCCACGTCTTCTGTTAGTGACTCTTTTGGGGAAGTCAATGTGCTTCCTCTTGCACTTGTGTTTCTGAGGAACTTCCATGGGGGGTGATCTGGGAAAGACATGGAAGTCTGAGGGGAGTCCTGGATGAGGACTGACTCAAGGCTAGTACAGAGTGTCTTTCCCAATGGAATGTATTGAGCAGGCTCAAGACCCAGAATGGACAGTTGAGGAGGGGCAGGACCTGAGGTGGACAAGGATGTTTGATCTCCTGACACAGAGAGAGCTCTGTCTAATGTCCTGAAGACAGAGGCCAAAGGAGATCATAAAACCACCCCAGTAGGAGACAAAGCCACCTGTCCAGGATGTCCAAGAGAATGACCCTGTCTCAATGCAGAAGTAGGGGCAAAGCTGCCTAGAGCCAAAGCTCCAAAGGGAAGAGAGAGCTCCAAGAGTTTCAGAGTTGAATCTATACCCCCAGATCTGGTGCCAAAGCTATGGCTCTGAGTTTCATCCGGCTCAGACAGCATCAGCGCCAATTGGATCAGAGAAGATGCCAAAATTGATGAAGACCATAACTTCAGACCTGAAAAGGACAGAGCCAGAAGTTTTTCATCCAACACTACTGAAACCAGGGTCATGTTGGAATAGGAGCAGTAATGAGGATCTGGGAAGGTCCAAAGCATATGGGTCCAGTGGGAGATGGATCCAGGAGAATCTCCAACTGAATTTGGGTCCTGAGGAATTCCTCATCATTCTGTCCATATCTGCTTTGGATTCACTTTGGCTAGACCTGAAGAAAAATAGATGAAGGAGATCTGAAAGCCTTACAGGGCATTTCTTGTTGAAAAGGCAGCTGTAACCTGGTAGCTTCTGGTTCTGGTGAGAACCTTGGTTCCCTTTGAGCAGGGGTTCTCAAGGAGGAGTGTGATAGATCCAAGGAGGTAGCCAGATCCCATTCCCTTGGAATCTTATGGGGCAGAGCTGAAGCAGGGGCCGATGAAGGAGAGCAGTCAAGGGAATGCTTTCTTGGCTCCTCAGTTGTCTCTTTGATCTATTCACCTTTGTCCCCTTTCAATTTGTCCACAGGTTTCTTAGCAGATGGGTACATTCCAGAAAGAGAAGATGAAGAGTAAGGAAGAAAACCTCCCAGTACAAGCTTGTTTCTCCATCCCACCAAAGCTTGATGGTTGAAGGCTGAACAAATATCATACTCTACATCTAACTGACCAACTCTTAAACAAATAAACATACTCTAAATGAGCATCAGAGTTTGGAATCTTATGCCCAGAACTGACACAATTTTTAAACCCTGTTGGCTTGACAGGCATAGTAAACCTAGCCATAATAACAGAACACTAGGAAAAAAAAAAGACAAAAAGGGTATAGAATACCAGCAATGGCAAAAACATCTAAGGAGAAAAGGGTACCAACAATAGCATACAATTACTAGAACCCCTAGTAGAAGAGAGGGGGCATGAGGCCCAAACATATACAAGTCAACTTATTCTAATAAGGATTTTTTTAACACTTTTAGAGGAGGAGAAATCAAAGGAAAGTCAAAAGGACTCCCACAAAGGTAGAAGACAGAAACATGGAGATTAAATAGAGTAGAACAGATTAAACAACCAGCTGACCTGAGCTACAGCAACCAAATTTGAATGCTGACCATGGCAAACAAGATCTGAGGTAATGTAAAGTTTGGATGGAATTATGGGAAAGGGGAGGAGCCTGAGCTATGGTTCCTAAGTCTGAAAAGCAGCCAATGTTGAATCCATGATCAGATCCGAAACCCATAAGTTGAGGAATGGATGGAAATGACAATATTAGATCACTTTTAATACAATACAATCTACCATTCAGACCATTTTTTTATAGAAGTTCTTCATGGTTATATGATCCTTCCATAACTATAATACTTCCCACTCTCTAATTTCATCCCTTAATTTCTCTTTTATTCTTTCATTCCCCTCCTATTTTAATATCATCTCTTCCATCCATATTGCTAAATGGTCTTAGAAACTTTTTACAACTGTATCTCTATCTGCTATCTCTAAGCCTTTCAATAACAGAAACTAACCAATTTCAGATCAAAGTGCCTCCCTTCTATTCTATAAGTCCATTGACTTTTGATGCACACAGCCAATTTACCACATTTTATCATTTGCTGTATTTTTCACATCTTTCCCCCTTTTTTACATTTCTCCTTAAATCACAAGTAAATTCCCCTGCAATTATAATTTTCATGTTAACCACCACATAGTTTAAAATGTGATGAAGCAGATTCTCTCTTTCCTTGTTAGTTATATATGCATATAATGCTATAATTCTATAAATATGTTTTCTTTATCTCACATCCACAACAGCTGACCTTCCCATCCTTATCAATCTTACATCTTGCATTTTCAATGTTCTTTTAAACAACACAACCACTCCAGAACATTCACTTCCTAAGTTCCATATTATATTTCCATCCCACAATGTTTCTGTTTGCAGTCTTTTCTTCTTTGTCAGTAATCTTACATCCTCAAACAGAATAACATCCACATCTCATTTTGCACACCATTCCAGTGCTCCTATTCTTCTTACAGTGTTAATAACACTGTTCACATTTACTGAAAGTACTCTTAAAATTGTTTTTTTTCTAAGTCTAGTGGAAATATTTTTAAATTTCCTTTTTCTTATTCTTTACTCTGTCCTCAACCGAATATATTTTCCTGAGTTTATGTACTATTAATCGTGGTGGTGGTGCTGCGGTAGCATTGTCGCCTCACAGTAAGACGCTGTCCGGTTCAATTCTCAGCTAGAGCGTCTTCTGCGTGGAGACATGCGTGAATGGGTGTACCTTCGTTGAAGGTTGTGCGTCAGGCCTGGCAAGCCGGTACGTAAAAATCAACTGCCAATCATTAGTGGACCGGAGTTCCGCTGTGGTGACCCCTAACCGGAAAAAGCCGAAAGACACAACAACATGTACTATTAATCCTTGATCCTCAGAATCAGATTTCTCACTTGCTAGAACTTCCAAAAATATATTAGTATCAATCCCTTCTTTTGGCCTCTTTTCCTGCATGCTCTCTCTCTCTCTCTCCTCATTTTTCCCCTCCATATTTTGTTCTCATGCAGTTTCTTCTTCACCAAGTTCACCTTCTACCTCAGCCTCTTATTGTCCTTCCTCATGTAAGTTTTCTTTCCTTTTCCCCTTGTTTTTCATCATTTACTGTTTGCTCTTGACAATCCATCCAAAAGTGTCCCTTTTTTATGCAACCTGCATTCAAGCACACATATTCTTGCTGTATGTCTTTCTCCCCGCACTGGTTACATTGTACCTTGTTGCAATCATTAATTAAATGAGAAAGGTCACCACAAAGGAAACATGATTTAGGCTGGCCAACATATATTAATGTCTATCTATGAACAACCACAAAAAATAACACTTGGCAAGTTATTCACAATGTTTTTTTCATATTTCAAAACAGCTTCCAACCTCCAACCTCCATTCCATTAAGTTTCTGTCACCTCAAACTTTCAGAATATTATCAACAGTTTCACATACACCTTGCATGTATTTTTAACATCATCTTCTTCCAGTTCATCAGTTCCTAACTGCAAAGTAACATTTTTTACATTAATTGTTACCAGAAAACAAATAATTGTTCTATGTATAAATGCCATTCTTTTTGTTACACATTTCCAAAAATTTCATCATCACTCCCTCAGTTTCAATGTCCCAGTACATATAAAAGTCCAAATTTCTTGGACTTTAAAAACCAGAACAGTAACCAAACTGTCCCATACATAATAACTGTCTATTACAGTGTCATTTTATATTCTTTTTCTCACAACTGGTCTTCTCTTCTTTTAAAAAAAAACAGTTTTACTTAGAGTTTGTTGCTGCTCTCCTTTTTTTGACTACTAACACTGCTGCATATGTTTTATTTACTGTATCATCTGCTCCTGCAAAACCAGACACCTTTAGTTTGCTGATGCTTTCCTCTTACTTTCTGTCGTGGCTACATTCTCTGTTGCCACATCACATGGTTCCTTTTCCACATTGCCACCCTCAGACTTCCAAAAGAAAAGTACCACACAAAGAGGATCCTAGGCCGTAAACACTTGTCCTATATGGAGAGACTCAAAAAATTCCAAATATTCTCTATCTCATATTGCCTATTTAGAGGTTATCTCTGCTTGACTTACAAAGCCATGTCTGACCCAGCTGTGTTAGAAATGCTACATCTAAAGAAATCCCAGTCCCTCTGCACCACACGCTCCAGAGACCTCAACCACATTACCACAATCAACAGAACATGCTGGAGGGACAGGTTCATAACCCAGAGACTGCCCATGCTATGGAATAGACTTCCCATACATGTCAAGCAGAGCACCTCACTGGCCCTCTTCAAGAGAAATCTTGATGAGTGGATGAGAAATAGAAAATTCACCTCGGAGATCACTCCAATGGCTCTACTCGACAGAGGTACTAGGAACTAAGGTCGGGTGGCACGATGCCAGGGTAATCCTATGGGCTAGGCTTGTAAAGGCTCCAGGGACATTAGCCTAGTACACACCTATGAACTTATGAACCTAAATATCTGCCATCTCACTCCATGAAACTGAACAGTAATCTGTTTCATCCTGCTTGACTATTTTTAACAGAGCATCATCCACAAACCCTCCTGAAACCAGTTCTGTTATCTGCATTACTTCAACAGACTCACTTACTTCTTTCTCCATCAAGAGAGCTAAACACTGCTCATTTGTAACATCCACCATACACAAATCTTTGTTTACAATCTGAAGCTTCATATTAAACCATTTTTTTCTATTCTTATTTTCCACCTCCAAACTCTCTATAGCTTTTCTCTCCTGCTCCATGCTGCTGCTTCCCATAGGCTCTTCCTTGGCTGCTGTAGGAGCCTTCCAGCGCTATCTAGCAGCTCCAAAAAGTAGGGGAAGTTCTCTGATGCCCTGGCCAAATTTTCCTTAGTAGTATAAATACCACCTCAGGTCTCCCCCTGAAAAGATGCAACTAGCCTAGTGGGACTAACCTTGTGAAAAAAGGATAACTAAAAAAATTGCTTAAACAAAGTTATCAGGATTCAGAGGCTGCTTTGAAAGTTGGAGGGACCCTCATGTAGCCTATAAAGCTAGAAAGGGGAATGAAGCAAGGGTGCTCTCTGCTGACCTCTACTATTTGCTATTTCCTTGGACTCCATGGCACAGATATTTAGGGGGATAGTCAGGGATTTCAGTGGATTACAAACAGGAGAAGTCTGCTCTATTTTCTATTAATGTGCCACAACTGATCCCAGGAACTATCGACCTATTAGCCTGACGAGCCTGGTCTGCAAGGCCATGGAACATATCATCATGGAACTCATAAACAAAGACATTGGTAACCTCCAAACTCTGGATCTCACCAAGTTCGCATTTGTGAAAGGCAGATAATGCCTCCTGAACCTGATCGACTTCTTTGAAGCAGTCACCAAAGCCGGAGATGAGGGTAAGGTGGTTCACACAGCCTATCTTGACCTCGCCAAGGCTTTCAACACCATCCCCCATTTTGGAATTATAGCTAAACTCACTAAACTAGGTATAAATCCCTATGTTACAAGATGGGTTGCCAACTGGCTCACTGACAGAACCCACACTGTAAAAGTTGCAGACTCCAAATCTGACCTAAAAGCAGTGACAAGTGGAGTATCTCAGGGTTCCGTCCTGGGACCTCTCCTGTTTGGTATCTACTTCTCTGAAGTACAGGCTAACACAGAAGGCCACTGGCTAATGAAGTTCGCAGATGACTGCAAACTAGGAGCCATAGTCAAGTCCCCAAATGATGTGGACATCCTATAGAAGGGCCTCGCTGAGACAGATGCCTGGTGTCAGAGCCATGGCCTCAAGCTCAATGCCAAAAAGTGCAGTGTTATCCCCTTTGGTAAAAACTCTGTACCCATGAACTACCACATAGGCAGCAATCTACTTAACATCGAATGTGTGATAAGAGACCTTGGGACCCAAGTGGACAGTAGTCTCTCCTTTGATAGTCACATCGCCACAGTAGTCAGGAAGTCCTTCTACATGGCACACCTCATCATAAAAGGGTTCTCATCCAGGAAAAAAGAGGCCATTGTTCCTCTCTACTCTACACTCATTAGACCCATTATAGAGTGCAATGCCCCTTTTGGAATGTACCTCACAAGACATCTGCAGCAGCTGGAAAGGCCACAGAAGTACCTCACAAAGAGGATTACTGGCCTCAAACAAATGCCCTACACTGACCGCTTCAAAAAACTCCAGCTTTACTCCGTAGCATATCGCCTAGTCCAAGGTGATCTCTGCCTAGCATATAAAGCTATGTCAAACCCAGAGCTGTTAGACATGCTACACCTAAAGAAATCCCAATCCCTCCAAGCTACATGCTCTAGGGACCTAAACCTTGTCACCACAATAAACAGGACATGCTGGAGGGATAGATTCCTGCCCCAGAGACTTCCCATACTCTTGAACAGGCTACCCATCTATGTCAAGCAAAATTCTTCATTAGCGCTCTTCAAGAAAAATCTTGATGAGTGGATGGGAAATAGGAAATACACCCCGGGGATCACTTCTGTGTTTCTGCTCGACAGTGGTACAGGAAAATAACTTTCCTGGGTGGCGTAAGCCAGGGAATCTTGTTGGCTAGGCTTATGTAGGCCCTTGGGCCGATGGCCTAGTACCTACCTATGAACCTATGACACTATGGATATGCAAAGTGATTAACATCATGAATGGCATAATGGACCTAGAATTAATGAAAGTTACTAAAAGTCTCACTCTTTAATATGTTTTCAAAAAAAGGGCACTATGGAATAAGGAACAATAACATCTTTATTGCAGGTATAGGTTGACTTATTTAAGAGAACTGGGTGGAGTACCAGGAACTGTAACAGGCAGTACTTTATACATATTTGGGAAGAGAGAAAGGCTCAGCAATAAAACATGAACAAATTAAGAATGAAGCTTAGTAAGGAATAATTCATAAGAATCCAAGGAATTATAAGGCAACTGAGTCATGTGACCATTAACACCCTGCCAGTACCCACCTTAAGACTGCACCTCTTTTTTCACGGATGTCTAGGCTAGTCAAGCCAAGAAGATAATGTATCACACTCCTTGATTTGCAATGAGAATCTGTTCAAGAGATGGGGAAAGTGCTACATAATGAACCTATATTTCCACTGTGTTTAATTTATTTTCTGAGGAAAATTTAAATCCCTGATACTGGTATTTACATGGCCATTTGATTTGTGGAGCTAGAAGACATCCAAGATCACTGGATCCCTAATAGTATGGAAGGCAAGGCAAAGACTCCTCCCTCAGAAGTCTGTAAGATACTGAATAAAGTGACAGTGTTTCCAGGCTCCTGGAGTCTTCACAAACTAAAGCTAATATTGAAAATTATCTTGACCTCTAGGAATAAAGTTCAAATTACAAATAAATTTGGTCTTCCTGTTCTAGCTTACAGCTTTGGTGTGACTGATTGGCCCCTAAAAGCAATACATCAGTTCAAAAAGAAAATAAGAACAGTGCTTCATGCTTATCACATAACATATAAAATACCGTGACTAGCAATATTTTATATCACTCTGTCTGAAGGAGCCATGGTGTGTCTGTGTGTGTGTGTGTGTGTGTGTGTGTGTGTGTGTGTGTGTGTGTATGAGTGTGTGTGTATGAGTGTGTGTGCGTGTGTGATAGTTACTGCTGATAAAGGCATTGGTTTACACAGCAGAACGGTAAGACAGGCATGGTAATGCTTGGTCAATGAGTCACTGAAAGCAGTTCAGCGGGCTGTCCGCCCTAAGCTGTAGTTGTATACAAACTGCCAAACTTAGTCCGCCCAAAGTGAGCCACAAAAAACTGCAAAGTTCTCTACAAACCCAGTCCGGTTGAGTAAATAACTTGGAAAGATACCAGTCACTGAAAGCAGCTCAGCGGGCTGTCCGCCCTAAGCTGTAGTTGTATACTGACTGCCGAACTTGGTCCGCCCAAAATGAGCCACAAAAAGACTGCAAAGTTCTCTACAAACCCAGTCCAGTTGAGTAATTAACGTGGAACAGGATGAAAACCAAAGCCCACTTTGGGCGGACTAAGTTTGGCAGTTTGTATACAACTACAGCTTAGGGCGGACAGCCCGCTGAACTGCTTTCAGTAACTGGTATCTTTGAACCACAACTTGAATGGACTTGGCTCGTTTGTCTGCCTACAGCTATCGCTTTGGGCGGACACTTCACTGGACCGTATTCAGTTACTGTTTACTGCATCTTGTCACGGATAATTTCACCAACTGTGTGGACAACATCTTTGCACTTCTTTCTGTTCCAGCTCTTGTGTATTTACGTTTACAGGATTGGATCAGCAACTATACTGCTATCAGAGCTGGTATCCTGTACAGGAATTCACTGAAGTGCATAAACGAATATACGGATTCATTTTCATCATTTCTTTACTTAAACCCAGGTCTGGTTTTTACTTCCATTTTCATTTGAACATCATTTTGTCTGTGAACAATTACAAGGTTATATTCTAACACTGACATTACGTGGACTGCATACCATTTTGGTTTTTATTACTGGCTATTACACCTACTGGAATAAATTTACTTTGTGCGTAGGCACAAAGAATTTCCACCCCTTACAGTGTTACAGTCAATTTTTTGTTTCTTTATACATTCTGGACCCTGTCTGCAGAGGAAAAAGAACTTTCAAAATAATTTTTTCTTTACACCCTTGAACGGCTCTGGTGCCAAAAGCAGCACAGATAGAACATGAGACTTGTAAATGAGAGGGCCCCAAGTAGTGTGGGTCTTGGGGAGAAATTTTAGCCCACAAGAACTGCACTTTTTAAAACCTGCTGCCATTAGAGTTTTGTACTTAAACTGTATAGAAATTTACTTATCTAATAAGAAAATATTATAACCAGAAAGTTAAGGTTAAGTCTAAGAAAGCATGCACACAAAGACACACTGAGGAAAGCTGTGCTAAAAGACTATAAGGAGCACACTAATTTATATATGTACATCAAATCATAATGTTAAGTAATACTCAACTCTCAAAAAAAATTAAGGGAGATAGAAGAAAAACATTCACTTATCATGAATAATGATAGTTCTCAGTCCACGCATATGGTTTAAACAGGTGGCAAAAGAGATCTTAGGGAATTCAGACAGGAGAGGGGAATTGCAGGAAGGGGAGGAATCAGAGCTTTTGGCTCCAAAGGCTTTGGTATAAGGAGTTGAGGTCAGACCTGACTAGATCCGGCAACCCACAAACTGAATCAGACAAAAAAAGACAACATCTGATCTTAACATTATAGCTTTATTCTGAGACTGGGATGAAGAAATCATGATGTTCTGAGCCACAAAGTTCAGTAGCTTGGATTCCAAGAGAAGGTCCTATACCTCTCAACCTCTTAATGCAAGATATCTGGACAAAGTATAAAATAATGGAGGAACAAAGGCCCAAAATGGGGACAGATTTTACATATTGCTCCTATAAACTTAGCAAGTTGCTACAATAACAGGATTTGTGTTAGCATGCATTTTCAGAAGGATATGAATTCTGAATTTCAAATGTTTCTCATCATTTAGTGACTTCAATCCTCAGTGATTTGCAGAAAAAAACACATATTTTATGAATAATAGACCTAAAATATGAGGCAAAAATCTGGACATTCTGTGAAAATCTGGACAGTTGAGAGGTATGGAAGGTCCTAGTGAAACATTCAAATGAATAATGGAATTGGATCAATCTTTCTGAATTGGCCCTCAAACAGAATGACTACAGAGTTTGTGCTGTAATGTTCCCCACTCTTTGAGATTTGATTTTCACACACACACACACACACACACACACACACACACACACACACACACACACACACACACACACACACACACACACACACACACAGAAAATGCTGGTACAGATTTACTAGCTATGCCTCCCTTCTGCCCAGACTATAAGGTAGTTACTGTGACCAGACACTCCAAAGTCAGCTACTCTAAGGCTCTTACAAGGGTGCCCAGTTATACTGAGTGAAATTAATACTAATACAAATGGTAGTGTTTGACCAAAGCAGGTAAGGCTTTCAGGAGTGGCCACAGAGTCACCAAATAGATATAAGTGCTCTCAAAGGTTAAAATATTCTCTAAAGGACCAGTCACAATGAACAGTTTAAATATATTTAATAATAAATATTAAAAGAAAATGAAAATACTAAATATCTATTTACAGTAAACACCAGAGTTTCAGTAACAGGAAATATTAAACAACACAATTGAATAGATTCACACAGATACAAACAACAGTACTTAACTAATCTCACTATACTTTCCTTACTGATCTAAAGAATTACTATTCCCTGGCACTTACTAGAGCAAGGCATAATGAAGGTGAGGGGGTTCCTTCTTTGTCAGGTTCCATCTAGCTAGCAGAAAGCACCCCTGCGCTACCAGACTATAACTCAGTCCACACCTTTCGGTACCAAAACATGGACCAAAGCTCCAAAGGTGGTGGTGTCTCCATATTCATAAAGGATATGTACACCTCCAGATTAGTAGTCCAGCATAACGCATCCGAAATACTTCAGGTACAACTAACATTGGGTAAGACGGAGATCCAGGTCATAGCCTGCTATAGGTCCCCAACCATGTTCCAAGACTCTCACTCCATATTCCTAGGCACCCTGGAATCTATCAAGGTCCAACTCAACACTCTCTTACTAAGAAACTTCAAATGCCCCTCCATCTACTGGGAAAACTACTCAAGCACTAATGCACTGGCCCAATGCTTCCTGGAATTCATCAATTCCAATGCCCTGGACCAGCTCATTCTGACCCCCACTACAGGAAGCAACATCCTTGACCTGGTTATTAATAACATGGGCGACCGTTGCTCTACACCAATAGTCAGTCCCTCCCTGGTCAAATCTGACCATACACTAATCACCATGGAAATCCACATCTTACACACACCCCCTGCAAAGGTAACCACCTTAAAAAACTTCTCCAAAGCTGACTTTGGACTCCTATAAAACAGAGGTAGCTAACTTCATGGCACCCATGTCAATGGAAAATAGCTGTATGACTGCCAAATCATACACCAATGCACCGTATGAACATGTACACAAATGCATGGAACTAGCTATACCCAACAGAACCAAGATGCTCTCCTCCAAAAAAGGAAGCCAATCTGGTGGTCCCCTGCCATTAATAAACTCTACAACAGAAGGAAGAAACTGTTGCAGAAAAAGGTGAAGTCCCAAGACTGGAAAAAAACTCCCTTATTAGCCTAAAAAGAAGTTGAGATCCCTCATCAAATCCTCTAAAGCTATGTTATACGGGTTGGAGACAGTGGCATTGACAAAAAGGCAGGAGTCAGAGCTTGACGTGGCAGAGTTGAAGATGTTAAGATTTGCACTGGGTGTGACGAGGATGGACAGGATTGGGAATAAGTATATTAGAGGGTCGGCCCAGGTTGGAAGGTTTGGAGACAAAGCCAGAGAGGCAAGACTACGTTGGTTTGGACATGCGCTGAGGAGGGATGCAGAGTATATTGGGAAAAAGATGCTAAGGATGAAGCTGCCATGTAACAGGAAAAGAGGAAGGCCTAAGATAAGGTTTATGGATGTGGTGAGAGAGGATATGCAGGTGGTTGGTGTGACAGAGCAAGATGCAGAGGACAGGAGGAAATGGAAACAGTTGATTTGCTGTGGCGACCCCTAACGGGAGCAGCCGAAAGAAGAAGAAGAAGAAGATCAAATCCTCTAAAGCCAGCTAAGAAGGCAGAATTGCAACAGACACTAAAAACAATCACAAAGCCTGCTATAGCTATATGAAGAACCTCCACAGCAATACCCAGATTTCCTCTGAGATACTGCACAATGGTACCTCCTATACTCAGCCAACAGATATTGCCAACATAAACCAGAAGACAAAATTACCCTGTACTTGTGAACGTCAAGGGAATTCTTGTATAGTCCACACTTGTAAATTCTCCACACTCAAATGGCTGCTGTAGACAGAATCCAGGATAAAATCAGTTATGTTAGATGCTAAATAAATGTCCACAAAGAGGTCCTATGCGACAAAATATCCATATGAATCAAGTAGTAAAAAAGATTTCTCCAAAAGCTTTATTGAACCAATACTGTGAAGCGTTTTTCGTCCCACTAATAGTGGGACTTCTTCAGACAAACAGATTCTGACAAAAACCAAGGTTTAAATACTGGTTTTGGTGCCAAAAAGGTGCCGTTGCTAGGTTACAGTTCTGTGCTTCAATTAGTTAAAGGTATAGTGTCCTAACAACTAATGAGGTGAATCTATGGATGAATTTAAAACAAAATCAACAAAACTTCAGAACCATTAAAAAGATTAAAAGCATCACTAAGATGTCATTATTACAGTATCTAAGTAAATACTAAATATAAAACAAATATAAAAATATATAAGGTATATATGGTAATACCAATGGTATATATCAACGTTGTATATATGTCGTGATATATACCATTGGCATGTTATATACTCTTGTGGGTGGGGGGGTGGGGGTTTGCTTGCTTTGTTTTCGAAGTGAATTTCTGTACATTACTGCGCACTTATGGAGTAATTTGTCCTTAGTAACCTTGCAATTTACCTTTATATAGGTTTACTAGTTGCTGTTTGATTTTAAATTTATTGTTTACATGTTAGCATATATATATTTTTATTATATTTCTTTTACAATTACAATACACATGCTTTCTACATGACCTGGCTACATTAATTGCACTATTTAATAGTTCTTTGTTCAGGTGTCACTGTATATCCTGAACATATATTTATGACTTTTGTTAGACTTTGTAGTTAGGTATGTGTTTTAAGTGGGATTCTGACCAGACTATTGTAGTTCTAATGTGACTTTGTACCATCTTTCAATAGCAATTTCCCACAACAACATTCTTTCTTTTTTGTAACCACTCGATTCTTTGATGTGATTTATTTATATATGTATTCAGTGCTCAAGTTGAGTAACTTTTGTACATACTGTTTTTTGTTTGTTACTGCTCATTCCTTAGTCTGAAACATGTAGTAATATGTAGACGTGATTTGTATTACCATATATACCTTATATATTTTTATATTTGTTTTATATTTAGTATTTACTTAGATACTGTAATAATGACATCTTAGTGATGCTTTTAATCTTTTTAATGGTTCTGAAGTTTTGTTGATTTTGTTTTAAAAAACAAAAAAATGTTAGGACACTATACCTTTAACTAATTGAAGCACAGAACTGCAACCTAGCAACGGCATCTTTTTGGCACCAAAATTAGAAGTTATGTACCTACCATAACGTTCCATGTTAGTTGTCTTCTCTCGCCTTCTTTCTTGCTGGATGGGTTCGGAGCCGATCCTCGGCTCCGACTCGGCACTTGCTAAGCTCGAGAGTCACTTTTACCAGCTCGAGGCAGCCCCATATCCCATGATGCAAGGCGGTAATTATCCAGATCTCGTTTGGTATCTAGAGGAAAAACTGCCTATAAAAACTTTCCACTAAGGAAAGAGAAACAACTAACCTAAAAAGGCTGTAGGGGAAACCAGGTAATCAAGGACAAGAACTAACTGGTGTCCAAGGAAGAAGACTCTTCCAGAGAGATCAAGGTCTGTCCAGGCTAGGGGGACAGGAGTGAGGGACACAAGAAAGAAGGCGAGAGAAGACAACTAACATGGAACGTTATGGTAGGTACATAACTACTAAATGTTAAGTTGTCAATCTCGCCTTCATTCTTGCTGGATGGGACCGCGTCCCTAGCACCTCTATCCTGGGTGGCTCAATGGAACAGACTCTTGATTAAAAGCATCACTAAGATGTCATTATTACAGTATCTAAGTAAATACTAAATATAAAACAAATATAAAAATATATAAGGTATATATGGTAATACCAATGGTATATATCAACGTTGTATATATGTCGTGATATATACCATTGGTATGTTATATACTCTTGTGGGTGGGGGGGTGGGGGTTTGCTTGCTTTGTTTTCGAAGTGAATTTCTGTACATTACTGCGCACTTATGGAGTAATTTGTCCTTAGTAACCTTGCAATTTACCTTTATATAGGTTTACTAGTTGCTGTTTGATTTTAAATTTATTGTTTACATGTTAGCATATATATTTTTATTATATTTCTTTTACAATTACAATACACATGCTTTCTACATGACGTGGCTACATTAATTGCACTATTTAATAGTTCTTTGTTCAGGTGTCACTGTATATCCTGAACATATATTTATGACTTTTGTTAGACTTTGTAGTTAGGTATGTGTTTTAAGTGGGATTCTGACCAGACTATTGTAGTTCTAATGTGACTTTGTACCATCTTTCAATAGCAATTTCCCACAACAACATTCTTTCTTTTTTGTAACCACTCGATTCTTTGATGTGATTTATTTATATATGTATTCAGTGCTCAAGTTGAGTAACTTTTGTACATACTGTTTTTTGTTTGTTACTGCTCATTCCTTAGTCTGAAACATGTAGTAATATGTAGACGTGATTTGTATTACCATATATACCTTATATATTTTTATATTTGTTTTATATTTAGTATTTACTTAGATACTGTAATAATGACATCTTAGTGATGCTTTTAATCTTTTTAATGGTTCTGAAGTTTTGTTGATTTTGTTTTAAAAAACAAAAAAATGTTAGGACACTATACCTTTAACTAATTGAAGCACAGAACTGCAACCTAGCAACGGCATCTTTTTGGCACCAAAATTAGAAGTTATGTACCTACCATAACGTTCCATGTTAGTTGTCTTCTCTCGCCTTCTTTCTTACTGGATGGGTTCGGAGCCGATCCTCGGCTCCGACTCGGCACTTGCTAAGCTCGAGAGTCACTTTTACCAGCTCGAGGCAGCCCCATATCCCATGATGCAAGGCGGTAATTATCCAGATCTCGTTTGGTATCTAGAGGAAAAACTGCCTATAAAAACTTTCCACTAAGGAAAGAGAAACAACTAACCTAAAAAGGCTGTAGGGGAAACCAGGTAATCAAGGACAAGAACTAACTGGTGTCCAAGGAAGAAGACTCTTCCAGAGAGATCAAGGTCTGTCCAGGCTAGGGGGACAGGAGTGAGGGACACAAGAAAGAAGGCGAGAGAAGACAACTAACATGGAACGTTATGGTAGGTACATAACTACTAAATGTTAAGTTGTCAATCTCGCCTTCATTCTTGCTGGATGGGACCGCGTCCCTAGCACCTCTATCCTGGGTGGCTCAATGGAACAGACTCTTGAGAACTGTGGAACCAAAGCTTGCCCTGTCCCTGGAGGCCAAATCCAATTTGTAATGAGAAACGAAGGTATGAGGAGTGGCCCAAGTGGCTGCTTCACAAATAGTATCTAAGGGTAGTCTAGCCTGAAAGGCTGTAGAAGTGGCTAGACCTCTTGTGGAATGAGCTTTAGGTTTTGAGTTCAGCTGTTTGCCCCTAAGCTGATAAATGTCCGAAATGGTGGAGGATAGCCATCTAGATAAGGTCACTTTAGAAACAGGGAGACCTTTTCTATTTTCAGCATAAGACAGGAAGAGCTGATCGGACTTCCTAAATTGCTTTGTTCTATCCAAGTAATATCTACGTTGGTGATGAACATCTAAGTAATGCAATTTTTGTTCCGCCCTGTTAGAATAATTTGGAAAAAATACAGGGAGATCAATGGATTGGTTTAAATTTGCCTTAGAAGCAATCTTGGGCAAAAAGGATGGGTTGGTTCTCAAGGATACTCTGTCTTTGTGGAAGACCAAATAAGGGGGACGAACACAGAGGTCATGAAGTTCAGACACTCTTCTAGCCGAGGTAATAGCGACTAGAAAAAGTGTCTTCCAAGAAAGAAACTTTAATGAACATGAAGCAGCCGGTTCAAAAGGGGGAAGAATCAAGGATGTCAGCACTAAATTTAAATCCCACTGTGGTGGAGGATCTCTAACAGGGGGTTTAAGAAGGAAAATTCCTTTGAAAAAGGCTTTCCAAAGTTTGTGGGACATAATGTTGTGGTCTGCAAAGCCGACATGAAAGTTTGAGATTGCAGCCAACTGAACTTTGACTGTGGAAGACGAAGAACCTGAGTGAAAAATTTCCGCAAGGAAATTCAAGACCGACTGAATAGGGGCAGTAAAGGGGTCTATGTTCTTAGATTTTTCCCAAAAAGAGAAGCGTTTCCACTTGCTAGAATAAATCCTCCTGGTAGAGGACTTGAGAAGCTACTATGATATCTCTAACGGGGTTAGAGATCATAGGAAGCCTGGCTAATGAAGGAAGTGGAGCAACCAAGCTGTGAGGTTGAGGGAAGGAACTGACCGGTGCAGTTGACCTGACTGGTGGGTCAGAAGATCTAGAACTGGGTCCAGATGCCAAGGCTGCACCAAAAGATGGCGATGAAGGAACAGGAACCAAATTTGTCAAGGCCAGTAAGGGGCAATGAGAATCATTTTGGCTCTCAAGAAGGTAGCTTTCTGGAGTACTTGTGGTATCAAAGGAAAGGGAGGAAAGGCATAAAGAAGTCCCCGGGACCAATCTTGGGTAAGAGCGTCTCTGGGGGGATGGCCCGGAAGTAGGAAGAGAGAGAAGAAGTCTGGGCATTTGCTGTTTTGGGGTGTAGCAAAAAGATCACAGCATGGGCGACCCCACTTCTGAAAAATCTCCTCCACAATGGATTGCTTGAGAGACCACTCGTGAGGTATGAGAATAGCTCTTCTCAATCTGTCCGTTATTATGTTGGTTTTCCCGGGGATATGCATTGCTACCAGAAACCGATGAGAGGAGATCGCCCATTTCCATAGTCTGAGAGCTTCTCGACACAAGGGATAGGACTTGGTTCCGCCCTGCTTGTTGATGTACCACACGACGGACATGTTGTCCGTGTGAACTGCAATAGTCCCTAAAGGGAGAAAGTCGTCGAGGGCTTGCAACGTTAAAAGCACTGCTCTCATCTCTAGGACATTTATGTGCAGGTGGTATTTGAACGGTTGCCACGTGCCATGAACCATCCTGCCCATATAATGTCCCCCCCACCCGATCAGGGAGGCATCCGAAGTGACCGTGGCTACCGGGGCCGGGGGAACAAATGGTCTGCCCTGATGAACTAGAGGAGAGGAAATCTACCAGGATAGATGGTTCTTGCAGGTCTGTGTCACCAGAATCTTGTGACGCATGGGAAGCTGCTGGAAGGACCATTGGGTGAACAACATCCATTGTAGGAGACGCATGTAAAAGCGGGCCAGAGGAAGAAGTGTTATGGCAGCTGCCATGAGGCCCAAGACTTTCAGGACCAACCTGGCTTGCGCCCTGTTGCTGGATAGGATGATCCGAACGTGGTTTTGGATATCTAGGATTCTCTGACTTGTTAGGTTTGCTGACATCCGAGTAGTGTCTAGATTTGCGCCTATAAAGGTAATAGATTGGCAGGGCGACAAGGAAGACTTTTTGAAGTTGACTGAAATTCCTAAGTGGCCGCAGAGACGTAGAGTGTAATCTCTGGCTTGGAGGAGATGATGCCTGGTGGTGGCTGAGAGGAGCCAGTCGTCGAGATACGGAAACACCTGGAATCCTTGACGTCTCAGGTGAGCCGTGACCACTGCCATGCATTTGGTGAACACTCTGGGGGCTGTAGTGAGGCCAAAGGGCAGGGATCTGAATTGAAAATGACTGGTCCCCAGCCGAAAGCGGAGAAAACTTCTGGAGCGTCTGTGAATCTTTATATGATAGTACGCATCCTGAAGGTCTGTGGAGCACATCCAGTTGTCTTTGCCCAGAAAGGGCAAAATCGATTGAAGTGTGACCATCCGAAATCTTGTCTTTTTGACAGACTTGTTGAGCCTGCTGAGGTCTAATATTGGTCTCCAGTCTCCCGTCTTTTTGGGGACCAAAAAGAACCTTGAGTAGATTCCGGACTCTAAATGATCTTTTGGTACTGGCTGGATGGCCCTTTTCTTTAGAAGCTTTGACACCTCTAATTTCGCAATTTCCCTTAGACCGGGTGGTACGTCTGGAAGGGAACCTCTTTGAGGGAAGGGGCTTTCCTCTAAGGGAATCTTGTAACCCTCGGATATGATCGACTGTACCCATTTGTCTTGAGAGAGGGAAAGCCAGGATTCTGGGTACAGCGACAATCTTCCCCCGACTGCCTCCAAGGGTGGGCAGTCGGGCAACACCTCAGGGATGCTGGATGGACCCCCTCTGCCCCTAGGGCGGCGTCTATTGTTATTACCCCCTCTGCCTCTGGGGGTAAACTGACCACGTGCGTCCGGCGTCACTCCCTGAGATTTTCGGAACCACATCTTCCCCCCTTCTGACCTTTGGGATAAGGCCTGGAAGGGGCGGAGAAACGGACTCCTACGGCAAGAAGAGTTTTGCCGTCTTGCTCGCACCTGGTCAAAGTGTCCTTCACCTGAGGACCAAACAATGTTGATCCATCAAAGGGAGAGTTTGTGAAGGACGCCTTAAAGGGGTCTGCAAAATTACAGAGCCGCATCCAGGACTGACGTCTGAGAGCCACTCCTGTGCCTGCAGCTCTACTCGCCCCATCGGCTGCATAAGAAATGAGCTGCATGGAGGAGTTGGTTATGGAATTAAGGATTCCCAGCTGAGAAGCAATCTTTTCTTGAGCTCCTGCTGCTGAAGGATCCTGTACTACTTCACCTAATTCTTTAAGGATGTCCCTTTAAAGTCTGGTGAAGTGACATAAATAATTCAGCGAACGCATAGCAAAGGTCGCTGAGGAAAACATCCGCTTGCCATACCTGTCCATGGTCCTAGACTCCTTGTTAGGAGGATGGACTGGTACGGAAGGATCTGCAAGTTCCTTCTTGGTGGCGGCCGCCACCACCACGGCATCAACCGGGACACTTTTGGTAAGAAACTGCTTTTCAGTGGGGGCCGTAATAAATTTTGAAGGTCTCCTGGGGACTGGTTCCACCGAATCAGGAGATGCCCACGCCTTTCGAGCTATGACCTCCATGAGAGGGTCGAAAGGCAGACACACCCAGGAGGTGGAGGGCGAGATCCAAAAGCCTCCAGGTATACCGATTCATCCTCGGAGGGGTTAATGGATGGCCAGTTCCCCCTCTGTTTAAGGAGCTCAAGGATGTCTGAAAAGGAGACATCCTCAGAGGGGGATCTTGGGGACCCCTCCAATTCATCCAAATTGGTATCCGATGTTGTAGGCTCAGGGGAGTCTAAGTGCTTCCTCTTGCAGGTCCTCTTACGCGGGGATTCACCTGAAGGATCAGGAGAAACCTCAGAAGAGGAAGTTCTTCCCAATGGGGAAACCTGAGGCGATGGATCTCTGGGTCCGGGAGCAAGAGAGCGGGAAGAGGTATCTACAGGCACCGTAGAGGGAGGAGCTAAAGGAACCGACTGCTGACTGAGCTCAGGGGCTAGCACTCTCCTCATCACCTCGAAGGCTCCTCTCCCAGGGAGGGCCGAGAGATCCCGCTCCAAAGAAATGGGGATCCCTGGTCCCACCGAGAGGGAAGGCTCCGAAGCAGATGTCGGGGCCGAGCTCACCAAGGCCGAAGCCCCGAGAGGGAGAGCGGGGTCGGACAAGGGTCCGATGCCACTCGCCCCCTCGGAACCGACCAGGGAAGCCCGACACCCGGATCCCTCCAAGGAAGGTCTCAAGGAGGAGATAGGAGTCGAGGACGACGGAGCCGAAAGGTGTGGTATCGGCTCCGAAGCCGCAACAGTCACGGTACCAATAAACTCCGGCTCCGAACTCTGTAGGAGAGTCGAAGGAGGAATCTCAGGAGGGTGTAGAATAGCGGTCGTCTGTTGAGACGGGCTATGGAGCATTTGGGCTAGTGCCTGTGATTTTAATAGCCTACTCACCACTCTCTCTAAATCATGGTCGGATAGCCTGGAAGACCTCGATGATCGGCTCCGATGGCTCCGCTCCGAAAGAAGGGGGGAAGCTGGAGCTGAGTGTATAGATTCCAAAGAAGGAGATCGAGACCTCTTTTTGGACGGAGCCATCGGAGCCGAAGAAACCTCGGCTCCAGGCGGAGCCGATAACTTATCGGCTCCGAGTGGAGGCACAGATATCTCGTCTCCAGCCGGAGCCGAGACATGCTTCGATGCTAGGGTGTAGGCTCCAGCCGGAGCCGACACAGCTGCCGAAGCCAGGGTATCGGAGCTGAACGGCGCCGATACTGTAGCTTCCACTAAGGAAAGATCGGCTCCGGACGGAGCCGATGTCGACTCTGGCGGAGTCGAAACCAAGACCACCAACTTGGACACCGAAGCCTGGGTCTTGGAGGGCTTGGAGGGCTTTCCTGCAGGACTCTCTGGCTAAAGGAATGACAGATAGCACAGGAGTCCTGCAGGTGTAGGGGTCCCAGGCAATAAATACAAGAAGTGTGACTGTCTGTCAGAGACATCTTCTGACAGCACGAGTCACACTTCTTGAAATCTGAGACCCTAGTATCTTTAGACATGTCTGACCTAAAACACACACGCACAACAATCAGACCAAAAAAGATACTAATAACTAATTTATTATTAAGAGTAAATAATTAGTTATTATTAACAGTGACACAACACACACACACCTAATTTCTGACAGGAACTGTGAGGGTGGGAAAAAGCCTAAGGCCTGAAACACAGAAAACTATGGAAGAGTGAACTAAGTGGGAATACAGCACACAACACCCACCTAGGAAATCCTGACAGGAACTGTAAGGGAGGGTAAGACCTAAGGCCCAAAGCTCTAAGACCTAAGAATAAGGATTAAAGAAAGGGGTATGGGGCTAAGAGAAAATAGGATTTACTAAAATTGCTATAAAGAAAAAAATTTAGGGAATTGGATCTAAATATCCTGACTAACAACAATATAAAATCACTTACCAGGAGCTGGTAAAAAAGATGACCTCATTAGTGAAGCGGCAAACGAGATCTGGATAATTACCGCCTTGCATTATGGGATATGGGGCTGCCTCGAGCTGGTAAAAGTGACTCTCGAGCTTAGCAAGTGCCGAGTCGGAGCCGAGGATCGGCTCCGAACCCATCCAGCAAGAATGAAGGTGAGATTGACAACTTAACATCCAGTATTTAAACCTTGGTTTTTGTCAGAATCTGTTTGTCTGAAGAAGTCCCACTATTAGTGGGACGAAAAGCGCTTCACAGTATTGGTTCAATAAAGCTTTTGGAGAAATCTTTTTTACTACTTGATTCATATGGATATTTTGTCGCATAGGACCTCTTTGTGGACATTTATTTAGCATCTAACATAAATAGAAGTTATGTTCTTACCATAACGTTCCATGTTAGTTGTCTTCTTCTCGCCTTCTTCTTGCTGGATGGGTTCGGAGCCGACCTCGGCTCCGACTCGGCCACTCTAAAAGCTCGAGAGTTGGTTCCACCGGCTCGAGGCTCCCCTTATATCCCACAATGCTAGGCGAGAGTTACCTCAGATCTCGTTTGTAAGCTAACCCCAGCTTATAACAGTAACAGTATAACTGTAAAACAGAATCCACCTCTAACAACAGGAAGAAAGAAGGGTGACCTACATCCTGAACCAAGAAATATGCATAATAGCATATGTCTAAGAAAGAGGTGGTAGAAAGAGAGGTCACAATCACAACTCCTCTAGGTCTGTCCAGGCCAGGGGAAGGAGGTGGGGCAAGAAGAAGGCGAAGAAGACAACTAACATGGAACGTTATGGTAAGAACATAACTTCTATATGTTAAGTTGTCTATCTCCCTTCATTCTTGCTGGATGGGACCGTCCCTAGCACCTTGTCCCGGGGCCTAACGGAACAGACTCCTGAGAACAGTGGAACCAAAGTTAGCTCTATGCCTAGAAGCTAAATCCAACTTATAATGAGAAATAAAAGTGTGAGGAGTAGCCCAAGTAGCAGCTGCACAAATGGTGTCAATAGGCAGTCTGTCTTGGAAGGCTAAAGAAGTAGCCAAAGCTCTGGTGGAATGGGCTTTAGGTTTATTAGGCAATTTTGTTGTCTAATTTCATATACCAGGGAAATCAAAGATGTTAGCCATCTGGATAATGATACCTTTGAAACTGAAAGTCCCTTTCTGCTTTCCATAGGAGACAAACAGCTGATCAGATTTTCTGAATTGTTTTGTTCTATCCAAGTAGTACCTTAATTGACGATGAACATCCAGGCAGTGTAATTTTGTTCAGACCTATTGGAATACTCTGGAAAAAGACAGGAGGTCAATGCTTTGGTTTAGATTTGATGTTGAAACCACCTTAGGCAAAAAGGACGGGTTAGTTCGTAAGGATACTCTGTCCTTATGAAACAAAAGATAAGGAGGACGACAACTGAGTGCTTGAAGTTCTGAAACTCTTCTAGCTGATGTAATAGCTACCAGAAAGAGAGTTTTCCATGATAATAATTTCAAGGAACAGGAAGCTGCAGGTTCGAAAGGGGAAAGAATCAAAGAAGCAAGAACTAAATTTAGGTCCCAAGGAGAAGGAGGATTTCTTATAGGAGGTCTGAGAAAAACTCCTTTCAAAAAGGCTTTGCAAAGTTTGTGGGACATTAGGGCAGATTCAGAAATACCCACATGGAAGTTAGAAATAGCTGCCAATTGAACCTTAAGTGTAGATGGAGATGAACCTGCATGGAAGAGTTCAGCTAGAAAATCAAGGACTAGTTGGATGGAAGCGGTGAAAGGATCTATGTCCTTTCCTTGTGCCCAATATGAGAAGCGTTTCCACTTACTCAAATAAATCTTTCGAGTGGAAGATTTATGGGAAGCTATCAATATATCTCTAACAGAGTGAGATAATTGAGGAAGCCTGGCTACGGTTGGAACTGGAGGAACCAAGCAGTGAGGTTCAGAGAGGGAGGGCGATGAAACTGACCCGACTGATGGATCAAAAGATCTGGAACTAGGTCCAGATTCCACGGTCGCTCAAGAAAACGATGAAGAAAGGGGAACCACACTTGTCGAGGCCAGTAAGGAGCAATGAGGATCAAGGATGCCTTCTGAGCGATAGCTTTCTGAATTACTTGAGAGATCAGTGGGAAAGGAGGAATTGCATACAGGAGTCCCCGGGCCAAACTTGGACTAGAGCGTCTCTGCTGGGTTGGCCTGGTAAAGGGAATAGAGTGAAATATTCTCTGCACTTGCTGTTTTGGGGAGTAGCAAAAAGATCGCAGCAAGGCTGACCCCACTTGAGAAAAATTTCTCTCACTACAGAGTCTTTCAGAGACCACTCGTGAGGCATGAGTATAGCTCTGCTCAACTTGTCCGCAATGTGATTGGACTTCCCGGGGATGTGCGTTGCTATCAGAAAACGCTGAGAAGAAATCGCCCATTGCCACAGTCTGAGTGCTTCTCGACACAGGGGGTATGATCTGGTTCCGCCTTGTCTGTCTGGATTGCAATTGTTCCCAAGGGAAGAGAGTCTTGAAGGGCTTGCAACGCTAAAAGCACTGCTCTCATCTCCAGAACATTTATGTGCAAGTGGCATTCGTTTGGTTGCCATGTGCCCTGGACTGTCCTGCCCTGATAATGCCCCCCCCACCCGATCAGGGAGGCATCCGTTGTCAGTGTAGCAACCGGAGGAGGTGGAACAAAGGGTCTTCCCAACAGGAGCTGGGGGGAAGACATCCACCACATGAGATGCTTTTTGCACGCCTGCGTGATCACAATGGTGTGAGACATTGGAAGTTCCTGGTATGACCATTGAGTAAAAGCATCCACTGAAGGATCCGCATGTGGTATCTGGCTAATGGAAGGAGAGGTATGGCCGCTGCCATGATTCCCAACACCTTTAGAACTAACCTGGCTTTGATTCTGTTGTTGTTGAGAAGAAGTGACACCAATTTGTGAATGTCTGATATCCTTTGGTGTGTTAGCCTTGCAGACATGTTTATAGTATCTAGATTTGCGCCTATGTAGGTAATAGTACGACAAGGCGACAAAACAGACTTTTCGCAATTTATTGAAATACCCAGTTTTGACAAAGCGAAAAGTATAATCTCTGGCCATCAGAAGGAGATGCTTGGTGGGAGCTGTGAGGAGCCAGTCGTCCAAATATGGAAACACCTGGAATCCTTGTCGTCTCAGGTGAGAAGCTACCACTGCCATGCATTTGGTAAACACCTGGGGGGCAGTGGTGAGACCAAAGGGCAGGGCCCTGAACTGAAAATGACTGGTTCCCAGCCTGAAGCGGAGGAATCTTCTGGAGCGTCTGTTCATTTTTATGTGATAGTACGCATCCCGAAGGTCTATAGAGCACATCCAGTTTCCTTTGCCCAAAAGGGGAAGAATGGATTGCAGCGTGACCATCCGAAATCTTGTTTTCTTGACTGATTTGTTCAAGACACTGAGATCCAATATCGGTCTCCAGTCCCCTGTTTTCTTTGGAACTAAAAAGAACCTTGTGTAGATTCCGGATCCTTGTTGGTCTGCTGGCACTGGCTGAATTGCTCTTTTTGCAAGCAGTTTTGAAATTTCCAAAGCTGCTAGATCCCTTTGAGCGGGTGGAACATCTGGAAGGGATTTTTTTGACTGATTTGGAAAACGAAGAAAGGGGATAGAATAGCCTTCGGAAATGATGGACTGTACCCATTTGTCTTGAGTCAGGGATAGCCAGGCTTCTGGGTACAGTGACAATCTTCCCCCGACTGCCTCCGAAGATGGGCAGTCGGGCAACACCTCAGGGATGCTGAAAAGGCTTGTCAGGGAAGGCTTCCCGATTGCCCTGGTTCTGCGGACCCCCCCTGCCCCTAGGGCGACGTCTACCATTGTTATTCCCACCTCTGCCTTTGGTAGGAAACGACTCTGTGCGTCAGGCGAAGTCCCTTGAGATTGTTTACGGAACCACATCTTTCCACCCTTCTGGCCTTTGGGGTAAGGCCTGGAAGGAGTCGAAAAACGGACTCCGATGGCAGAAAGGGTCTTGCCATCAGTCTTGCACCTAGTCAGGGTTTCTTTCACTTGAGGACCAAAGAGAGATGATCCATCAAAGGGGAGTTCGTGAAAGACGTCTTGAAAGGGTCCGCAAAATTGCATAGCCGCATCCAGGCGTGCCTACGTAAGGCTACACCTGTCCCTGCGGCTCTGCTCGCTCCATCGGCCGTAAGAGAGGAGGCATGGAGGAGTTGGATATGGAATTAAGGGTAGCCAGCTGCGTGTTCATCTTGTCTTGGAAACCAGCAGCTGTAGGATCCTTTAACATTTCACTCGCTTCCTTGATCAAGTCCCTTTGAAGACGAGTGAAATGGCACAGGTAGTTCAGCGAACGCATGGTAAATGTCGCTGAGGAGAACATCCGCTTCCGTACCTATCCATGGACCTAGATTCCTTGTTAGGTGGATGGACAGGTACTGAAGGATCAGCCAGTTCCTTCTTTGTGGCAGCAGCTACCACCATAGCATCCGCAGAAACTCCTTTTGATAAAAATTGCTTGTCTGCTGGAGCTGTGATGAACTTAGAGGGTCTCCTGGGAGTGGGGTCCACTGAATCAGGAGCCGTCCATGCCTTCTTAGCAACCACCTGCATGAGGGGGTCGAAGGGAGGGACACCCAGGAGGTGGAAGGACGAGAGCCAAACGCCTCAAGATACACAGATTCGTCCTCCGAAGGGTTGAGGGCTGGCCAATTTCCCCTCTGTTTCAGGATCTCCAGAATGTCTGCAAATGAGACATCTTCAGAAGGGGAACGGGGGGAACCCTCAGAATCATCCAAATCTGTGTCTGACGTGATAGACTCAGGTGAGTCAATGTGTTTCCTCTTACACTTCCTCTTCCGAGGGGGCTCTTCTGCCAAATCAGGAGAGGCCTCGGAAGAGGATGAAATCCCCACAGGGGGCTCCTGAGGAGCTGGCTCTCTGCGGTCCGGGATGAGGGAGTGAGTCGACTTACCCTGAGGCAGCATAGAGGGAGGGGCGGACGGAGCCGACTGTGGAGTAGAGCCAGGCTCTAACACACTCCGCATGACCTCGAATGCACCCCTGTCAGGCAGAGCCAGAGGTCCCCGCTCCGAGGAGCTAAGAACCCCCCTCGGCACCGACAGTGATGGCTCCGAGGCCGATGTCGGAGCCGAACTCACCAGCGCCGAAGCCCCGAGAGGGAGAGGGGGGTCGGACAAGGGTCCGATGCCACTCACACCCTCGGAGCCGACGAGGGAAGTCCGGCGCCGAGATTCTTCCAAAGAAGAAACCGGAGCCGACAACGGAGCCGAAGACAATTGTCTCGGCTCCGACGTAATCACAGTCTCGGTTCCGACGCGACCCGGCTCCGAACTCAAGAGAGTCGAAGGAGGAAAACGTTGATGGACCGGGGCAGGCATCGACTGATGAGTCGGGCTCTGAAGCATCTGGGCTAGTGCCTCGGACTTAAGTAGTCGACTCACTACCCTCTGAAGGTCATGATCCGACAGCCTCGAAGACCTAGAGGAGTGAGACCTTTGGCTCCGTTCAGACAGCAGGGGAGATCCTGGAGCCGAATGAACGGAGCCAAGAGATGGTGACCTGGACCTCTTCCTAGTTGTCGGCTCCGAAGGTCTGGTCGGAGCCGATACGGGAACCTCAATAACCTCGGCTCCGGCCGGAGCCGAGGGAGCCACAGAAACTGTGGACTGAGACTTATCGGCTCCAGCCGGAGCCGATAAAGGCAAAGGTTGAGCAACCTGAGGTCTCGGCTCAGAAGCCGGAGCCGAAGACCTCGATGCCTTAGAGGGCTTCCTGTTGAAACTGACAGGGAATCCTCTGGCTTCAGTAAGCCTCTAAGAATTAATTTGTTTTTTCTTTCCTGCAGGACCCTGGGGCTGAAGCCATGGCACACAGCACAGGAGTCCTGCAGGTGCAAAGGCCCCAGACAATAGACACAAGAAGTGTGAGCGTCTGTCAGAGACATTTTCTGACAGCACGCATCACACTTCTTGAATCCGGAGACCTTTGCTTCTTTAGACATTTTTTTGACTGACAGGTGTACACAAACACTCACACAAAACACACAAGTTATACCCTGTCAGGAAAACACAATAAAATAAGTAGTAATACTAGTATTTAAAGTACAATAAACTAGAATAAACTACAAAAAAAAAAAAAAAAAAACACACACACACTCCACTAGGGAAGGGAAGGCCTAAAGGCCCAATGGAAGAACCAAAGGTTCTTGGGGAAAGAAAACGGAAATATTTAGGGTCGGGAATAAGTTTTCTAATCTACACTAACTCAGTAAGAATATTAACTTAAAAGGGGTTTGAAAGAGTAATTTTTACAAGAAAATTAGCACTCACCAGGAACCGGTAGAAACAACCAACCTCGAAGCTGTAGCGGCAAACGAGATCTGAGGTAACTCTCGCCTAGCATTGTGGGATATAAGGGGAGCCTCGAGCCGGTGGAACCAACTCTCGAGCTTTTAGAGTGGCCGAGTCGGAGCCGAGGTCGGCTCCGAACCCATCCAGCAAGAATGAAGGTGAGATAGACAACTTAACATCTGATTTTATCCTGGATTCTGTCTACAGCAGCCATTTGAGTGTGGAGAATTTACAAGTGTGGACTATACAAGAATTCCCTTGGCGTTCACAAGTACAGGGTAATTTTGTCTTCTGGTTTTTGTTTTCACTTGTTTGTTACTTTTTGTATTTGTAGATATTGCCAACATACTGGCCAACAGATTCAGTGCCAACTTTAACACCCCCCCAAAGGACCAATCACAGTACCGGAAGAATGCCAGGCAACCAGCATTACTGCAGCACAGGTTAAAGCTGCATTGTCCAAGGCCAAGAATACAGCTTCCATGGGACCCAATAATACCCCTGGCTGTGTCCTACATGAACTACAAAGCAGACTGGCACCACATGTGTGTGCTTTGTTCAGTCAAAGCCTCACCTCAGGCTTTGTCCCTACCGAATGGTGCACAGCTACAGTCATCCCTCTCCATAAAGGAGGAGTGACTACAGACCCTGGGAATTATCGCCCCATTAGCCTGATGAGTCTGATATGTAAAGCTATGGAGTGCATCATCATGGACCTGATTAACAAAGATATAGGAAATATCCAAACTCTAGACCCCATGCAATTTGGCTTTGTGAAAGGGAGATCATGCCTGCTCAACCTGGTTGACTTCTTTGAGTCAGTCACCAGGGCTGTGGATGAAGGTAAGTCAGGTCATACAGCCTACCTCAATCTGGCTAAGGCCTCTGATACAATTCCTCTCTTGGGAATTATTGATAAACTCACCAAACTAGGCATCAACCCCTATATCACTAGGTAGGTTGCAAATTGGCTCACAGATAGAACACACAATATAAAAGTAGTAGACTCCAAGTCAGACTCCTGACCAGTCACAAGTGGAGTCCCACAGGGATCGGTATTGGGTTCTCTCCTGTTCAGCATCTACTTCTCAGAAGTCCAGGCCAACACAAAGGGACTCTGGCTGACCAAGTTCGCAGGCGACTGCAAGCTGGGAGCAATTATTATTAACTCCCAAAGTGATGTAGACATCCTACAGAAAGGCCTCACTGAGACCAATGACTGGTGTCGAAACCATGGCCTTAAGCTTAATGCCAAAAAATGTGTCATAATCCCCTTTAGTAAAAACTCAGTTCCCACTAATTACCACATTGATGGGAGCCCACTGAACACTGAAGGCGTTATAAGAGATCTGGGGAAGAAGGCTGACAGCAACCTCTCCTTCAATCACCACATTGCCACTGTGGTCAGAAAGTCTTTCTATGTGGCACATCAAATTACCAAGGGTTTTGCATCCAGGAAGAAAGAGGTCATTGTCTCTCTGCCTCTACTCTTCCCTCATTAGACCAATCATCGAGTATAATGCCCCATTTGGCATGTACCTCACTAGACACCTGCAACAGCTGGAGATGCCACAGAATTACCTCACGAAGAGGATCCTAGGCATTAAACACATGTCCTACATGGCCAGACTCAAAAGACTCCAGCTATTCTCTGTCTCATATCATCAACTTAGAGGTGATCTCTGCTAGACTTACAAAGCCATGTCTGACCCAGCTCTGTTAGAAATGCTATATCTAAAGAAATCCCAATCCCTCCACACCACATGCTCCAGAGACCTCAACCTCATTACCACAATCAACAAAATGTACTGAAGGGACAGGTTCCTCACCCACGCTCTGGAATAGACTTCCCATACATGTCAAGCAGAATACCTCGCTGACCCTCTTCAAGAGAAATCTTGATGAGTTGATGGGTATCAGAAAGTTCACCCTCGGGATCACTCCAGTGGCTCTACTTGATAGAGGCACTGGCAACTAACGTCGGGCGGCATGATGCCAGGGCACTTCTATGGGCTAGGCTTGTAAAGGTTCCAGGGCCATTAGCCTAGTACACACCTATGAACCTGTGAACCTCTGAACCTATTAAAATGTAATTTTTGTACTAGATTACAGAATGACATCACATACATCTACTCAATCTGACTTCTGGTTCCCATACTAGCCCCTTGGCTAGAAACTGCCAGGATTTAGTACATATGTGTTACCATACAAACAAATAGAGCTGAGATGTGTTATAGCACATATAAATGGTGGAAATTTGTGAAGTACTCAACAAAAATTACTGGTAGTCTGTACTCGGTTATTTTGGTTGGAGTTCTACTAGCTAGTGGAAGAAAAAATTTGTAAGCAGTTTCCTAAACATGCTGTAACTTTTGTTAGGTGAAAAGCATAGCATGGATTACGCTCTAACCAGAACTATGGCCTATGTGTTTTTGAAGCTTACTGTAATACCAAAGATGTTAAGCTACACAATAATCTTATCTAAGTGGACAAATAAACATTCATTCTGCCTGTGGATTTCCCAGAAACCAAGGTTACCATGTCATCGGCACCAAAAATAGCAGATATTCTAATCAGGAAAATTCCAAAAGAGTTGATGATGGTAGTGAATATGAATGGAGCAAGTACTGATCCCTGGAGTAAACTCCTGTACATCTGTCCAGAGTGAGACAATGAGTCTTTATTCAACTCTGACAGAATGAGTTGACAGGTAGTTTTCAAACCTTAGGAGTGAAATCAGTGTAAATCCATAATTCTGAAGTTCCAAGAATAATTTATGATGGCCAGCATTGATTCATAGTTGTATACTTGTGCCAACAACCACATAGGCCTTTACAGACCTAGCTGTGCAAACCAAATGTGTCTTACAAATTATATGTTTTAGACATTTATATGGTGGGTGATAAGAAATTTATGTACTTACCAGAACAACATATCTGTGTTGTCTCTTTTTTGTCTGGTTCAGTGTTTGGGTTGACAGATCTGATTGGGTCTGACCTTGGCACTATCTTCCAGAGCTTTGGATCCAGGGCTCTGATTCCTCCCCTACCCATAATTCCCTTCTCCCTTCTAAGCTACCTTAGACCTGGTTTTATCTAAATTATAGATCTATTATAGATCTATTCCTGTAAAACTGTAGAAACCTATAGGTGTCAAGGCTAATAGGCTTGCTAATACCCTTGAATTAATAAAATAACTTTTTGAACAAACAGGGTTCTAGACGAGATCTCTCCTAGCACCAGACGTTAAAGGTGACAGTTTTGAAGGGGATAGAAGGGAGGGATGTTGAACCAGGTAAAAATGAAAAAACATGGCTCTTTTGTTATGGTAAGCACATAACTTTTACATCCAATGTTGTCTATGTTCATCCAAATCAATATTTGGGACAGATTCCAAGCTGCTTAAAAGACACCTGGATAGTAGCAGGGAAGGACATTCCAGGGTATAGTTGAACCAAAATCTGAACATATTCTGGACTGCAAGTTCAATTTCTACTGAGATATAAATTTGTGAACAGTGGACCATTTTGCTGCTGCACAAATATTATCAATGGAAACACTCTTCATGAATGCTGTAGAGGTAGATATTGCTCCAGTGGAATGGGCTGTTGGTTTTGTGTGTAGGGGTAAACCCCAGTCATTATATACAATAGAAATACAGTCAGGCATCCATTCTAAAATCAGGACTTTTTATATATTTCTTCCCAGTTTTACTTTAGAAAAGGATACAAACAGTTGATTTGACTTTTTTATATCTTTGGTGCAGTAAAAGTAGAACCTGAGTTGTCTGTGAACATCTAGTGTGCGCAGAGATGTTCCCCTTTATTTGAGAAATTGGGGAAAAAGACTGGCAATAGATTGATTCAAATTTACTTCAGATGTCACCTTTGGAAGAAATAAATTTGGTCTCATGGTTACTCTGTCTTTATGGAAAAGGCAATAAGGTGGTTTGCATGATAGTGCTTGTAATTCAGAAATCCGTCTAGCAGGTGTAATTCTAATCAGAAAAATGGTCTTCCAACAGAGATACTTAACACCCACTAAGGCTGCTGGTTCAAAAGGTTTTTGAGTTAAAGCTTGAAGCATGATCGTGATGTCCAATGGGGGAACTAGATCCCTAATTGGGAGTTTTAGTAAAAATTTCCTTTGAGAAAAGCTTTGGAGAGTTTAAGAAAGGCAATGAAAGAGTAATTTTGTCCTATGTAAAAATGTGCACTTTTATAGTAGGAAAGCTAGTTCCTTGCTGAAAAAGATCTGAAAGAAAACCCATGATTGATAGGAGAGGAGCACAGAAGGGATCTACTCCCCTAGATGAGGCCTGGCTGGAGTATCTTTTCCATTTGCTTTGCTTTGATATTTCTATTTGGCTGACTGTTTTTGTGGGGAAAAAATAATGTGAGCCACCAATGTGGAAAGCCTGGCATCTGTAGTTTGTAGATAAGGTAGAGGCAACCCAGTTGGCTGACTCAGAAGATCTGGGCTGGGTGATGGGTGTATTAAATGAGGCCAAAGGAAAGGGAATCAAACCTGTCAAGACAGAAAGAAGCAATGAGGATCACTCTGGTCTTGCATCTTGTTGCTTTCTGAATGAATTTTGTCAAGGGTGGTACACTTGGAAAGGCATAGAGGAGACCACAGGCTAGTTGTGGACTATAGCATCTTTTATTTACTGTCCCTGTGAAGGGATTTGAGAAAGTAACAGCTGCCCTTGTTGTTCAGGCATGAAGCAAAGAGGTCGCAACAAGGTTGGCCCAGCAGCTGAAAAATTCCATTGTCACTGACTGGTTGAGAGACCAAGCAGGACAAAGTAGTACTCCACACCATCAAAAAAAAAACTTTAATAATTTTTTTTTTTGACGGTGGGGAGTACTACTTTTTCCTGCTTGAAGCTGTTTGGTGTGCACTTCTCCACTTTACCACTAGCTCACCTTTTTCTTGTGACTTATTGTTGGTTGAGAGACCACTCATGAGAAAATAGGCTCAACCTACTCAACTTGTCCGCTAGTTCATTCACTCTCCCTGGTATGTGCATTGCTATCAGAAAATCATGGGAGGACATTACCAATTACCATACTCCTAGCAAGTGGATAGAACTGTATTCTCACTTGTTTGCTGATGTACAATACCACTCACATATTGTCTGTCTGGATAGATATCATACCCTTGGGTAGGTAGCCCTGAAAAACCTGCAGTGCTAGAAGGACCTTTCTTATCTCCAAAATACTGATGTGAAGGTTGGTGTCAATAGGTGAACAAGTACCTAGAACTGTATTCCCCTAGAAATGCTTCTCCCCAAAATAGAAGGGAAGCATCCCTGGCTACTGTGGCCTGGGGAGTTGGTGAGCAAAAAGGTCTCCATTCTGTGACTGACAAAGAGGTTATTCGCCATTTTATATGATCTCTGCAAATTTCTGTGAGATTAATTTTGGCATGGAGGGGGTGAAGACCCTGTGACCACTGGACTGAGAGGATCCATTGTAACACTCTCATGTCGTATGTCACTAGTGGAACTAAAGTAATGGTAGAGGCCATCAGACCTAGCAAATGGAGAATCAACCTTGCTTGTGGATGGGGATGTTGGATTACCTCAGAAGCTGTTAGACTAAAGATCATCCCCCTTCTGGGAGATTGGCAATTTAAAGAATTATATTGATATGACATCCTATAAACTCTATCTGCTGTGTGGGAAACAGCTGGATTTTTGCACAATTTACTGTGATCCCTAATAGATTTTTAAGATGGAGTAGTACTGTCTGTTTTTGTACCAGTAGATCCCTGGAGATAGCAATTAGGAGCCAATCGTCTGCAGATGGGAAGACCTGGATACCCTGCAGTCAGAGGTGAGCTGCTACCACTGCCATAATCTTGGTGAGCACTTGGGAGGAGGGGTACTGTGGTGAAACTGAAAGGCTGTGCTTTGAACTGAAAATGTCTGGCTCCCAGCCAGAAATAATGAAATTTCCTGGTTTGCCTCTATCTTTATATGATAGTAGGCATCCTGAAGATAAATAGAATGCATGCAACTATCCTTCCTCAACAGAGGTAATATGGACTGTACTGTGGCCATCCGGAACTTTGTCTCACAAACTGATTGAGGTGGCTGATGTCCAAAGTTGGCCTAAGGTCCCCTGTTTTCTTAGGAATTTAAATCTGGAATAGACTTCAGATCCTAACTGGTCTCTTTTTTTTCTAGCAACTTTGAAACTTCTTTTGCTGCAGATGGGTGGAATATCAGAAATCTTTAATCTCTTTTCTAGAAGGTACAAAAAGGGAATGGTATAGGCTCTGGTGATTATCCTTAGTACCCAGGAATCTGAAGTAATGTTTTGCCAATCTTGTGGCTGTAGCATCCTTTGACTGCCTCCAGAGTGCAGCAATTGGTTAACACTTCAGGAGCACTCAGATTTGAGTGATAAGCAAATTGATCACAACAACTAAATGGTGCAAGTCCCAAAATGGTGGTGGTGGTGGGGGGGCTGTCAATTTTTTTATTGTCAGGAGAAGGGGCGCAAAGTAAAAGGGAAAAAGAAAAGTTTGGAGATGGTGATCTCAGAAAATCCTAATGGGATTATGTTTTCATATAACGGCTATAATATATTTAATTATAGGCATGTCTGTATTACTCCAGAACATTTTCTATATTTGAATAAGATTTAAAGTTTATGCCATCAAAATCCTTTGAAATAGAAGATTCCTTGATAGAATTTTTTTTCACAAGGAAGCTAAACCCTGCAGTTCATTTTCAGGAAAAGAACAAGATCTATAATATTTCTAGTCAAAGCAAACCAATAGTAAGAAAAAGGAGCCACTTCAACCTGATAGTAATGCATCCTGTTATACAAGCATTTGAAAAGACAATTGTAGATGATCTATATAGACTGGCCAAGGAAAGGAAACATATTAATAATTTAAGTTTAAAAGAAAAGGGCATTTTGGATTCTTTTGTCAAAGATAAATCAATAAGCATTATGAAGCCAGATAAGGGGGGAGGGACTATCTTATTTAATGCCATTGATTATTCTTGTGCTATGGCCAGTATATTACACGACACTGATACATTCATTTCAGTGACTAAAACTGAATTTAATATTTCTTACAATAAAATAGACATGGCTCTTAAACAGTTTCTTTTGTAGCATAGGATTTCTGAGGCCATCTAAGATTTCCTTAACATCCAAAAACACAGTGAGTCTTACAATTTTTGGTATCCTGAAAGTCTACAAGGACACAGAAAAAAGCTTATAAACCTATTGTTGTGGCAAAAAGTTCAAAAACTTACCCTCTGGCTGTTTTTATTGATATATTCTGGAAGACTATCTTTGAAAATCAGTCCTATTTGTTGAAGGACTCATAGGACTTTCTGGGAAATCATATGCCTAACACATGGAATAGTTGCTAGATTGTCAGCAAAAACTGGAATACAATGAGGGCTAACCCATCTGTCTTTGAAGTAGTAGGAATTTAACCTCACTTTGTCTTTGAGACAGCATGGAATTTGAAAAATCTGTTTGAGAAAGATAAGAATAATGACACTCGACAAATAAATATTTGTCAAGCAAAAGGGACCACAAAGTGTAGTTCGTGTAAGCAGTGCCCGTATATTTTAGAGGGGGAATTTCTAACACTGGAAAATATTTTTAGTACTAGATTGACCCTACAAAAAGGAAATTATTCAACAGCTGGCATAGTATATGTCTAAATGTTTGTGTTGTCCCATCAACTATGTAGGTAAAACAGAAAGGCCACTAAGGAAAAGAATTTATGAACATATTTATAATATTAGCAATAAGAATACTAATAGTGCCTTATTTAAGCATGAGCAGGAGAGTGGTGGACATAAGTATTTTAAATTTGCCATCCTAGAAAAGGGTGACATAAACCCACATGGGGAAGACTAGTAAACTAAATTCGGGTATAGGGAGCTACTCTGGCAGTTCAGATTAAATGCTAATATTACAACTAGTTTAAATGGCTTTCTAACTATCCAACCAGTTTTGAAATTATGATCAGCTAAGTTATGATTTTATGTAAACAAAGACATGGTGTGAATAATTTATTTTATAAATATATTTTTTTTATTAATACTTATTTATTTTCCAAGTGACTGCACTGGTTTTAAATTGCAAAGGAGTTTGCAGACTTGAATGTAATTGGGTGCTGCTTGTTTTCTTAACTTTTTTAACTATATTAATTGCAAAGGAGGAATTTATGCATAAAAGGAAGAGATGTATTTTTATCATTCTGATTCTGACAAAGTCTTGCACTAGGTTGGGACAAAAGTGCTTAATCTGTTAAAGTAATACGTCTTTTATAAATTTCTCCTCATTAGAGAGCCAGTTGTTTTTCTGAGTTCCAGAATTGTCCCCCCATAGTGATACTGTGTTGTCTGTTTGGTTATCAGCTTTTTTGGGGGGGTAACCTATGTGGCAATAATATTTGATGACACCTGCATACATAACAATTTACAATTTAGCTACTTTGTCTAGAAAAAGAAGTTATGTACCTACCATAACGTTCCATGTTAGTTGTCTTCTTCTCGCCTTCTTTCTTGCTGGTTGGGTTCGGAGCCGATCCTCGGCTCTGACTCGGCCATCTTCAATAGCTCGAGAGCTGTTTACTGGCTCGCGGCTACCCTATATCCCATGATGCCTGGTGCTAGTTACCCAGATCTCATTTGAAAAAGCTATTCCAGACATAACTAAGGAAGAATTCTGCCATAGAAGCCCCTTGGGCCCAACTGTAAAGCTATCTAAGCAGAAAAGGACAACCAGAGAAGGTTCAGCCAATGAAATCTGAAAAGGGGAGCTCCTCTCGATCCACTAGGATAGGGGGATGGAGGGGACGCAAGAAAGAAGGCGAGAAGAAGACAACTAACATGGAACGTTATGGTAGTTACATAACTTCTTTATGTTGTCTATCTCGCCTTCATTCTTGCTGGTTGGGACAGCGTCCCTAACACCTACTATCCTGGGTGGCTCATTGGAACAGACTCTTCAGAACAGTAGAACCAAAATCAGCTCTGTTTCTGGAAATCATGTCTAGTTTATAATGAGAAATGAAGGTATGTGGGTTAGCCCACGTGGCAGCTGCACAGATAGATTCCATGGGCAACCTAGATTAAAAGGCCACCGAGGTGGCCAATGCCCTAGTAGAGTGGCCTTTTGGTTTGATAGATAGTTATTTGTTTCTCAGCTGGTAAATGAAAGAAATAATGTGAGACAACCACCTAGATAATGTTACCTTTGAGACTGGAAGGCCCTGTCTGCCCTCAGCATAGGAAAGGAAGAGTTGGTCCGACTTCCTGATGTCCTTTGTCCTATGCAAATAAAAACGCAGTTGTCTGTGGACATCTAACTGGTGCAATTTATATTCTGCCTTATTGGTGTGATTAGGAAAAAACACAGGAAGGTCTATGGACTGATTTAAATTATTTTGAGAACAAACCTTAGGAAGGAAGGAAGGATTGGTCCTTAGAGTGACCCTATCATTATGAAAAACTAAGTATGGAGGATGAATACATAGAGCCTGAAGCTCCGAAACACATCTGGCAGAAGTAATGGCTACCAGAAAAAGAGTCTTCCATGATAAAAACTTAATGGAGCAAGATGCTGCAGGTTCAAAGGGTGGCAAGATTAGGGAAGCTAGCACCAAATTTAGATCCCACGGGAGGTGGGGGATCCCTGATTGGGGGCCTAAGCAGAGGGGTTCCTTTGAGGAAGGCTTTACACAGCTTATGAGACATAATGTTGTTAGAAGACAACCCAATGTGAAAATTCGAAATGGCAGCTTACTGAACTCTGATTGTAGCAGAAGCGGAACCAGAATGAAAGAGTTCCGCTAAAAATTCCAAAATCTCGTGGACAGGGGCTGAAAAGGGATCTATGTTCTTAGCCTCTGCCCAGCAAGAAAAAAGTTTCCACTTGCTAGCATAAGTTTTCCTAGTTGTGGATTTGTGCGATGAGATAATAATTTCCCGCACAGAGGAGGAAATATTAGGAAGCTTGGCTAAGGTTGGAAGTGGAGCAAGCAAGCTGTGAGCTGGAGTGTTTGAAGGGATTGATGCAGTCTGCCCGATTGATGAATCAGTAGATCTGGGATAGGATCCAAAATCCAAGGCTGCTCGAGAAGGTAATGATGCAGGAATGGGAACCATATCTGTCGTGGCCAGTAAGGGGCAATGAGGATCATTCTGCAACCCAACGCAGTTGCTCTCTGTATGCGTTTGGGTATTAGGGGAAATGGAGGGGAAAGCGTAGAGAAGTCCCCAAGGCCAATTCTGGACTAGAGCATCTCTGGGGATGTGGCCGGGAAGTGGCAGAAGGGAGAAGAAATTGCTGCACTTGCTGTTGAAAGGTGTGGTGAACAGGTCGCAGCAAGGCTGCCCCCATTTGCAAAAGATTTGTTCCGCAATTACCTGATTCAGAGACCACTCGTGAGGCATGAGAATTGCTTTGCTGAGCCTGTCTGTGATGACGTTGGAACTCCCAGGGATGTGCGTTGCGATCAAAAAATGTTGGGAAGAGATCGCTCATTGCCAGAGTCTGAGTTCTTCTCGACATAGAGGATAGGACCTGGTTCCACCCTGCTTGTTGGTATACCACACCACTGACATATTGTCCGTTTGAATTGCAATGGTCCCGGGAGGGGGAGAGTACTGAAGGGCTTGCAAAGCTAAAAGCACGGCTCTCATCTCCAAGACATTTATGTGCAAATGGTACTCGTGAGGCTGCCAGGTGCCTTGGACTGTCCTGCCCTGATAATGCCCCCCCCCACCCTATCAGGGAGGCATTTGTGGTCACTGTGGCGACTGGAGGGGATAGCACAAATGGTCTTCCCTGGGACATTGATGGGAAGACCATCCACCAAGCGAGGTGCTTCTTGCATGCTTCTGTGATCATAATCTTGTGAGACATGGGAAGCTGTTGGAAGGACTATTGTGTGAATAGAAGCCACTGGAGGATTCTCATGTGAAAGCGGGCCAGGGGGACAAGAAGAATAGCTGATGCCATGGAACCCAGTGTTCTGAGGACGAACCTGACTTGAATCGTTTTGCATGTTAATAAAATCTGTACTTGCTGTCGAATTACTGATACCCTGTCTGGTGGAAGGCTCGCAGACATGTTCCTTGTATTTAGATTTGCGCCTATATAAGTGATATGCTGACAGGGCAACAATGCAGATTTTTCAAAATTTATTGTGATACCTAGCCTGGAACAAGTTTTGATAGTGTAGTCCCTGGCTTGCAGGAGGTGATGCCTGGTGGAAGCAGTGAGGAGCCAGTCATCTAGATATGGAAACACCTGGAATCCCTGACATCTCAGGTGAGCCGTAACCACTGCCATGCATTTGGTGAACACCCTGGGGGCTGTGGTGAGACCAAAGGGCAGAGCGCTGAACTGATAATGACTGGCCCCCAGCTGGAAGTGAAGGAATCTTCTGGAGCGCCTGTGCATTTTGATGTGGTAGTACGCATCCTGAAGATCTACAGAGCACATCCAATTGTCCTGACCCAGGAAGGGTAGAATGGACTGTAGCGTGACCATCCAAAACGTTGTTCTTTGTACAGATCTGTTTAATCTGCTGAGAATCAGAATGGGTCTCCAGTCCCCTGTCTTTTTTGGTACCAAAAAGAACCTTGAGTAAGTTCCAGATCCAAGCTGGTCTGCCGGGACTTCATGGATGACTCTTTTGTGTAGTAGCTTTGAAATCACTATGGCTGCTTGTTCCCTTAGATTGGGTGGAACACCTGGAAGGGACTTGTTTGACGGTAACAGGGGTTGAGCAAAGGGAATTCTGTAACCTCCCGATATGATCGACTGTACCCACTTGTCTTGAGTTAGGTCTTGCCAGGCTTTGGGGTACAGTGAGAGCCTTCCCCCGACTGTCTCCAGAGGTGGGCAGCCAGGCAACCCTTCAGGGATGCTGAAAGGGTTTCTCAGAGAAGGATTCTCTGCTGCCTGGGCTCTGCGAACCCCCTCTGCCATGACGGCGGCGTCTGTTATTGTTCCCTCCTCTGCCCCTGGAGGGAAACTCACCACGTGTGTCAGGCAAGGCTCCCTGGGATTTCTGGAACCACATCTTGCCACTCTTCTGACCCTTGGGGTATGGTCTAGAAGGAGTGGATAAACAGACTCCCACAGCAGAGAGAGTCTTGCCTTCCTGTTCACACCTGGTTAGGGTGTCCTTCACCTGTGATCCGAAGAGAGCGGAACCATCAAAGGGAGTATTGGTGAAAGACGCTCTGAAGGGCTCCACAAAATTACATAGCCGCAATGATGCGTGCCTCCTAAGGGCAACGCCTGTGCCTGCGGCTCTACTCGCACCATCGGCTGCATAAGAAATGAGCCTCATGGAGGAGTTAACAACTGAATTCAGAGTCGCCAGCTGGGAGGCCATCTTAACTTGATCCCCCTCAGCCGATGGATCTTGAAGGGTATCTACAAGCTCTTTAAGGAGATCCCTCTGAAGGCAGGTGAAATGGCACAAATAATTCAGAGACCTCATGGAGAAGGTCGTGGAAGCAAACATTCACTTCCCATATCTGTCCATAGTCCTAGACTCCTTGTTAGGGGGATGGACAGATGAGGAAGTTTCTGCCAACTCCTTCTTTGTGGCTGCTGCTACCACCATGGCATCAACAGGTATGCCTTTAGTCAAAATCTGTTTGTCCTGAGGTGCAGTTATAAATTTAGCAGGTCTCCTGGGGGTTGGTTCCACTGTATCTGGAGCTGACCATGCCTTCTGAGTCACCACAGACATAAGTGGGTTGAAAGGCGGAGACACCCAGTAGGTGGAAGGTCGGGAACCAAACGCGTCCAGGAATACCGACTCATCCTCGGAATGGGCTAGGGTATTCCAGTTCCCCCTCTGCCTAAGCATTTCCAAAATGTCTGAAAAGGAGACATCTTCAGAGGGGGATCTCAGGGACCCTTCCAAATCCTCTAAGTCAGTATCTGATGTGACAGACTCAGTGGAGTCAATGTGCTTCCTCTTGAACTTCCTCTTACGAGGTGGCTCCTCTGAGTAATCAGGGGAGGCCTCAGAAGAGGAAGAAACACCCAAGGGGGTGCCCTGGAGCACTGGTTCCCCTCGGTGGCCTTTCAATCTAGGTTGCCCATGGAATCTATCTGTGCAGCTGCCACATGGGCTAACCCACATACCTTCATTTCTCATTATAAACTAGACATGATTTCCAGAAACAGAGCTGATTTTGGGGTCTGGAGGAGGGGCAGAGGCAGACGCAGGCACCATAGGGGAAGGAGCCAGTGGGGTTGACCGTGGGACTGACTCAGGGGCTAGTACACTCCTCATGACCTCGAAGGCACCCCCGCCCAGACGCAGAGAAGACTCCAGTTCCAAAGAAACCGGAATTCCTCTCCGCGCTGAGGGGGACAGCTCTGAGGCCGATGTAGGAGCCAAGCTCACCTGCGCCGAAGCTCCGAGGGGGAGAACGGGGTCAGACAAGTGTCCGATGCCACTCGCCCCCTTGGAGCTGACGAGGGAGTCCCGGCGCCCAGATCCCTCCAAGGACGGTGCCATGGAAGGGATCGGAGCCGACGACGGAACCGAAGGAGAGGGTATCGGAGCCGACAGTTCCACAAGTCGAACCCCAACAAACTCCACTTCCGAGCTCAAGAGAGGAGGAATCTCTGCAGAAGTGGATGCAGCTGACACCTGATGAGGGGGGCTGGACAACATTTCACTAGGGCCTGCGATTTCAGCAGCCTACTGACTACTCTTTCCAAGTCCTGATCTGAAAGTCTAGAGCACTGACAGGAGTGAGAGGACCTATGACTGCGCTCCGATTGGAGCAGAGGTGACCGTGGAGCCGAGCGTATCAACTCCAAGGAGGGAGACCTAGATCTCTTTCGACTCCCAGATGGCTCCGAAGTACCTGCTGGAGCCGATTGGGAGGGAGGTACATCGGCTGCGGCTGGAGCCGAGGTGGATGGAGTTTCACCCAGCGACAGCTCAGAACTGGGAGCTGAAGACTTAGGTGGCTTGGAGGATTTCACAGGCTGAGCCTTGGCCAGTGAATCCTGGGGCTTGAGCAAACCCTGAAGGATTAACTTATTTTTGCGCTCCTGCAGGACTCTTGGGCTGAAAGCATGACAAACCGAACAAGAGTCCTGCAGGTGCACCGCGCCCAGACAATAGACACAAGAAGTGTAACCATCTGTCAGAGACATCTACTGACAGCATGAGTCACACTTCTTGAATCCAGACACTTTAGTATCCTTGGACATGTTACCACACACACACACACACACACACACACACACACACACACACACACACACACACACACACACACACACACACACACATACACAAACACACACACCAAGGTTAAACACTCACACACATCACAATAAAAACAAGTTAGCAGGTATAACTAATTAAACAATATAAACTATACAGCTAACACACACTAAAAATTAAGTAAAGTCTACTACTACAGACACTACCTAAAAACGTTTTTTTTTTTTTTTTAAACTAGAAAAAGACAAAAAATACAAAAGGAGGGTTAGCCTCTAATTTAAACGGCTACTGCAAAAGGGAAGGGAGGGGGATGGGTGGGGAAAACTCTCTAAGTAAAACGAGTTTTCAAGAAAAAAACAGGAGGGATAGATACTATTTAAAGTATCTAGCTAGGGTAATAGTACAATTAAGGAATTAGTTACAATATTAAGGGATACATTCTAGTGAAAATAGAAATATACAAAAAAGTATACGAGCCTGAGCCAGTAAGACAACCTCGCAGTCTGAAGCGGCAAACGAGATTGGGGTAACTAGCGCCAGGCATTATGGGATATAGGGTAGCCTCGAGCCAGTAAACAGCTCTCGAGCTATTGAAGATGGCCGAGTCGGATCCGAGGATCGGCTCCGAACCCAACCAGCAAGAATGAACGCGAGATAGACAACTTAACATTAAGAGTTTTGTGTACCTTATCAGCTTACAATTAAAATAAACAATAGTACGTCAGTAAAATATTTTTTGCATGTATGGATTGTGTTGCATTATGGAGAAAGAAAGCACACTGTTTAGAACAAGACACTGAAAAACAAAATCTGGTAGGGCAGTCTACCAAATCATTTTGGAGTTAGACAATTAACAAAACACTGTCAAAAAAATGAAATGAGGCATTAGTACTGCAAAGAACATCAATATATGACAAAACAGTAACCCTGAGAAACATTAAGCCTACACCAAGTGCATACTGTTCTGAGTGAACAGACAACACAAGGATAACTCACACCTTCTTCCTCCTAATTTTAGTTTTCCTACTGTGTAGCCATGTACACTTAGTGCACACTTTCTGAATGACTAGTAAGTGCAAGAAATGTGGAAGGGATGTTCTTGAATACAGATTGTGTACACTTACTGTACCCTTATTGTAGGCATCAATGAATCTAGCCCTAAGTCTCATACAGTCTGCTGAGCTTTTCCCAACTCCACTCATATGTTCTGTTCCTGAGGAAAAGTCCAGACTGACTTATCCCCAAAACCACATATACGTTTAGCTCCTGTGGCTTTCTGTGCTCTACTGACTCCTATGTGCCCCTCAGGATGACAATCCCTCCCAATATTTATATAGATAAGGGCCTTACTTTGTGCTCTCTTTTAACAGCAGGCTCTTCTTACCCCATGATTTATGTGATTTGTTTGTTCCTCACACTGATTCTGGCAATATGAATATCTTTGGTAATACAATACACTACAGAGAACACAACAGAAGACAACTGTAGCAACTTCAAATGCCCCGCTGGTGACAGAGCTTAGGTTACGGAAGGATGTAAGCAGAATGACTTGAACCTGCAAAACAAAAGACATGAAACAGATGCCAAAGAGGAGGATCAATCTTCCTCAAAAGTAAGGCTGTGGAATTCCTTAAGTCTCGTCAAATCACAGGCAGTCAGGAATCTGCTCTGATGTCTTGCATTGTAGGAAGGAGTAAGAATGCAGAGCTTGTATGCATTATGTATATGCTATGTGGTTAATCATCACAGAAAAGGTTAAGAAATAAGTTGCTACATGTGTCTAGGAATGCTAAAACAGAAGGAATGAGTGCACAGTTTAGTAAGTGCACACGTATGGTGATGTGTGCGTGTGTGTGTGTGTGTGTGTGTGTGTGTGTGTGTGTGTGTGTGTGTGTGTGTGTGTGAGTGAATTGGTATGTGTGTGTGGGTATATGTGCAACTGTGTTTGTATGGGTAGGAAAGTGAATGGGTGTTGTGGGATGCCTAAATGGTGACAAAAAATGACATTTAAAAGTCCGAACAAGCAACTAAACAAATCAGCAGGTTTGTGAATAAATAACTCAGTAAGTGAATGGATGTGCAAAGTCTGTCATGAATACATCTGCAGGTATGTGATCCAGTAGATTTTTTTTTTCTTTTTCTGAGAAAAGACAGTGAGTGAATTAGCAGGGGAGTGAGCTGAAGGAGTGAAAAATATACAGAGCAAACTACTGTCTGAATGAGCTCCAGGGGCACACAAATGATTCAAAATCAAACCCAATTTGCCTTAGTTAAACGGACTTCAAGATTCATTTACAGATCATGTCAGCAAATGACATCAAAGAACAGTCAAGTCTGTTGACCACAATGGAGAAATTAATAAGCAACAATATATCATAGTTTTGTTTATTGATTTATTGGCTGATTGGTTGGATGGGTTGTAAGTACAATGACACAAGTAAATAAAACAAGACGGACAGCAAAGAAGTACATGTTTACCACAGAACAAATATGCAAATGAATAAATGAAATTAAAAAAATATGCAAAGTAAAGTGAACCAAAAACGTTATCAAATTAAAAAAACAGCATCCAGCAGCAAAACAATTTAAAAAAATTCCTTTCTAAACTTTGCATCAGTAAGAAAAAGGGCAAACTACGTAATATGTAGGGGAAAGGACAGCAACTTAATTATGAAAGCATGTTAGAAAACACATTTATAGAGTCACACTGTGAAGCACTTAAAATCTGACGGGGAGGGGGGGGAGGATTGTGACATAAAATTCTGTTCTACACTCCTAAAAATCAGGAGCAAAGAAACCAACCAAGCAATAAACCACTCCAAATCTTAGGTGCTAAAACACTGAAATACAAAGGATTAAAGCTCCCCAGAACAAAATAAAATGCATAAAACCACATCACAGGGCACAAGGGATGCCCCATCTGGAATACAGTGCTTAGTTATGAAAAGACAGACATGACAGATAATATTCATAGGTGGAAATGAACAACAGAAAAAGGCAGCAAGTATTCAAATGTGTAGTATATTTCCTAATATGGAGATGAACAACTACCTTACAAGAAATAATTGTTTGCAGGGAACCACTGATTTGTATGACTAGATGGCAGACGATGAAGCTAGGTGTGTGAAAGGTATTTCTTTGTTTGGTATACTAAAGGATTTCTCATTCTGGTGCTTCTGTGTAAGCAACACACACACACACACACACACACACACACACACACACACACACACACACACACGAGCGGCAGGTATGGATTAACCAAATCACTGTGTGTGTGCGTGTGTGTGTGTGTGTGTGTGTGTGTGTGTGTGTGTGTGTGTGTGTGTGTGTGTGTGTGTGTGTTGCTTACACAGAAGCAGCAGAATGAGAAATCCTTTAGTATACCAAACAAAGAAATACCTTTCTTTTAAATGGACTGAAAACCCTCCCAGCAGACTTCAGAGAATTTTTCCTCAGGTAGGTAGCAAATGTTGGAGGTGTGATGAGAAAGAGAGATGTAACTGGGAGCATGATTTTTAGGAATGTAAAAAGTTAGCAGATTTAAAAATTCTGTGCAAATACTTTGTCAGAAATGTTGGGAGAGCTAATGGTTGTAACTACAGAAGATTCTTTTGAACTGGGGCACAGGCTCTGAATTAACTAGACATAATAAGGCCTTACTAAGTTTAATGCTATTGGGTGTTGAAAAAGCAATTATTGGAAAAATAGAAATCAAAATCTAAACTGACTGTAACCAAAGTACTAAATATTTATTTAACATCTGCTGACCAGGAAAGTCCAACTAGGACAAAGCCTATTTTCAGCGGAGGCCTGGGGAGAAACACCCCAGGCACATGTCTTTGGAGTGGGAAGAAAGCAGAGAACCCAGAGGAAACCCACGCAAGTGCAGGGAGAACATGCAGACTCTGCACAGAAAGCACCCCAGCTCAGAATCGAACTGGGGAACCTCTTGCTATGAGGCAACAATGTTAACTGCTGCACCACTGCGCCACCCATTGTAAATGAAATAAAGGAACTGGAGGTAGGATCTTTGGTAAAGACAAGGAACAAATTACATAAAAATAAGTGGAATTTGTGGGAACAATAAATACAGAATAATGTTCAGGAGGAGTGAGCATTAAGGGAAGCCAGGAACTGAACAAATTATGTAATACTGAATTGAATGATAATTGTTAAAAAGAAAACATATGTATACTATAAAAAAAATTATGAAAATGTCACTATGGCTTGTTTTCTATTAATATTATGTGCACTAATGCCATCGAGTAAATTGTGATTTAATAAAGATGTTAAAAAACTCCCAAATTTCTTGAATGGTGACTGTCTCCATTCACACACATTCTTGCACATGTGTAATAAACCAGGACGTGACTGCTCCTCCAAAATAACCAGATCAGGTGTAGCAGAGACTTTGACATCCAACAGTTGTTAGAGGTGAGGGGGTAAGTATGAGCAATGCTATGAATATGAATTCCATTAAAACTGGTAGCTGATGATAGGAATAGCCTGCTGGAGAAAGTGGTATCAGTATAAATAATAACGGCATTTAAGAATCTGCTGAGATACATGAGAGAAGCCTGAAGCCAGGGTAAACCAAAATATGCTTCTAAGAGAAGTAAGGAGAAGGTACGCACTCACACAGGGAAACAAGGTCGCACTTTCATCTAACAAGTATGGCTTGTACACTTGAAGAATGTAATCTTCATTATTAGGACTGAAAGATAAGACTACTAACACACAGCTTCCACTAAGCCTTGCAGTAATGTAAGGAAAAAAAGTTGTAAGAATATTTTTGTTCAGGGAGAGAAGACCATGAGATCTGATGTTAAGCAAAAAGGAAGGGTAGATGTATGAGTCATTTGAAAAGTTAGTTAGATCCTAGCATCCTAAAAAGAGAAAATTGTTCACAGGCCAGCACTAATTCTGCCTCTTTAGTCTAAACTACAACATTAACATTTCCCAGACTTCTTCTTGGCCCATTACATCCACTGTTAGTCAGTTTTTAAAGTTTTGTTCTTTAAACTATAAAAACGATGAGCTCAGCAATCTATGTACGTCTCTGCATATTAAAGATTGTGTCACTTATTAATCCTGAGAGGTTGAGAGGGACGCATAAAAAATGAAGACAAGAAATGAAGGCTGTGGAAGATTTGTGGGCAAGCCTTCTTCTTTGAGGTCTACAGCTGTCGAGAAAGCACTGCACTTTTTCTGAACTGAAAGCACTTATCCTTATTACCTCCCTCTGGCATAATGCCATTTTAATTTTTTTTGCTCTTGCTTCATAATAAATGTGTGGGGGCTGCGCACCATTTGCATTGTTAGAGAAGCTTTTTCATTTTGACTTATACAGCAGAGCATGAGTAGTGTGCCAAAATGAAAAAAATCAGATTTAATGGAGAGCAAGAATAATGCATTAAATATTAATCGTATTTTATATATATATATATATATATATATATATATATATATATATATATATATATACACACACACACACACACACACACACACACACACACACACACACACACACACACACCCACACACACACACACACATACTTATTGATTTGAAAAAAAGGGGTTCATTCCATTTTGCATTTTTCTCCACAAACAATATTGACTGAATGCATGGGTCAGTTTTTTTCTAGTACAGTGCATATATTAAAGAATGCACAAAAATGTAACTAAAATAATTTATTTATAATTCATTCATCTTATAAACTATGACCTCTCTCAGAAAAAAAAAATCTCAAGAAAATCTGAACAGATTCACCGACATGAAATGGCAGCAATTGATGAAAGGGGAACAGAAAACGGAAGTGTTTTTATTTCAAAACAGTTATATTTATGTAGAAAAACTGGTGGAGGTATTTAAGGCACAACAAAACATATACCTCCTGAGTAAGGTCAACAGCTATGAGGTAATTCAGCTGTGGTGCTGGCACCAGTGGAGTAATTTTGCAACATTATGGGTTCCAATAGGGTCGTCTTTCACACCTTATTGGTCATCCTGAGATAAAGTCCCATGTTCCACCTAACCTTCTTAACCGGCATATTTGTCCTATACTTCTACTAGCCCCATTCCATTGGTGTTCCATGCCACACAACAATTGACCCAGCTGACGTACCACACATATTGTTTAAACAGTGAAATACTCTTGTATTCTCATTGGTCCTGCTGTTATTCCCACAAGCACATGTATTGCTGGAATACCACACCATATCACCTAATGGGGCAGAGATCTCTGTTTTACTGGGCACATTGGGATATGTTTTCATATCTGGCTTGTTCCATACCTGCTGAAGTATACTGTTATAACCTCCACTGGTGCCATACTGTCCTATCCAGAAGAACAGTGCACACACCAAATGGCCCTGCTGAGGCACAGTATCGTACCCTCTTTGACTACAGTGAGAAATACTCTTTCATCGTTAATGGGCCAGGCAGTGTACACTCCTGCAATTCTACTGACACTGCTCTGATGACATTCAATGTACACAAGTGCCCTACCTGGTATACTCACACATACCCTTAATAGGTCCAATGGGATATACTATAAATACACCAGTGACCCTGCTGAGATACACTCCCACAATACCACTTAGCCAGAAGCCTACGGGAAGATGAGGACTGTCAATCAAGGGCAGCAGAAACAGTTACAAGGGGTCTACTATGCATGTGACAAGATGACACAAACCTTGATCTGCACTTAGGTACTGGGAAGAAAGTTATATAGTTAACCAACAGTACAGGTTAGCAGTTCCAAAAGTGGAAATTAAAAGGATGTTTTACGGGGACTCTTAGTAAAAATGCCACGATCAAGGGATTTAAGCATGTAATGACTAGCAGGGGTGTTTATGTGTAAGCCCATATGTATTATACAGTGATGGGTCATTGTTATTCAAAAACAAGCATGCTGATTAAATACATACATACATATACATACATACATATACATATTTCAAGCACGGCATTAATGCCCTTCTAGCCTGCTAATATACTAAAAATAGAAGTTATGTTCTTACCATAACGTTCCATGTTAGTTGTCTTCTTCTCGCCTTCTTCTTGCTGGATGGGTTCGGAGCCGACCTCGGCTCCGACTCGGCCACTCTAAAAGCTCGAGAGTTGGTTCCACCGGCTCGAGGCTCCCCTTATATCCCACAATGCTAGGCGAGAGTTACCTCAGATCTCGTTTGTAAGCTAACCCAGCTTATATCAATAACAGTATAACTGTAAATAGAATCCACCTCTAACAGCAGGAAGAAAAGGGTGACCTACATCCTGAAATAAGAAATATGCACACTAGCATATGACTAAGAAAGAGGTGGTAGAAAGAGAGGTCACGATCACAACTCCTCTAGGTCTGTCCAGGCCAGGGGGAAGGAGGGTGGGACGCAAGAAGAAGGCGAGAAGAAGACAACTAACATGGAACGTTATGGTAAGAACATAACTTCTATATGTTAAGTTGTCTATCTCGCCTTCATTCTTGCTGGATGGGACCGCGCCCCTAGCACCTTGTCCTGGGTGGCCTAACGGAACAGACTCCTGAGAACAGTGGAACCAAAATTAGCTCTATGCCTAGAAGCTAAATCCAACTTATAATGGGAAATAAAAGTGTGAGGAGTAGCCCAAGTAGCCGCTGCACAAATGGTGTCAATAGGCAGTCTGTCTTGGAAGGCTAAAGAAGTAGCCAAAGCTCTGGTGGAATGGGCTTTAGGTTTATTAGGCAGTTTTTGGTGTCTAATCTCATAAACAAGGGTAATCAGAGACGTTAGCCATCTGGATAATGATACCTTTGAAACTGGAAGTGCTTTCCGCATAGGAGACAAACAGCTGATCAGATTTTCTGAATTGTTTCGTCCTGTCCAAGTAGTACCTTAATTGACGATGAACATCCAGGCAGTGTAATTTTTGTTCAGACCTATTTGAATACTCTGGGAAAAAGACAGGGAGGTCAATGCTTTGGTTTAGATTTGATGCTGAAACCACCTTAGGCAAAAAGGACGGGTTAGTTCTTAAGGAAACTCTGTCCTTATGGAACAAAAGATAAGGAGAACGACAACTGAGTGCTTGAAGTTCTGAAATTCTTCTAGCTGATGTGATAGCCACCAGAAAGAGAGTTTTCCATGATAATAATTTCAAGGAACATGAAGCTGCAGGTTCGAAAGGGGAAAGAATCAAAGAAGCAAGAACTAAATTTAGGTCCCAAGGAGAAGGAGGATTTCTTATAGGAGGTCTGAGAAGAAAAACTCCTTTCAAAAAGGCTTTGCAAAGTTTGTGGGACATTAGGGCAGATTCAGAAATGCCCACATGAAAATTAGAAATAGCTGCCAATTGAACCTTAAGAGTAGATGGAGATGAACCTGCATGGAAGAGTTCAGCTAGAAAATCAAGGACTAGTTGGATGGAAGCGTGAAAGGATCTATGTCCTTTCCTTGAGCCCAATTTGAGAAGCGATTCCACATTCTCAAATAAATCTTCAGAGTGGTAGACTTATGGGAAGCTATCAATATATCTCTAACCGAAAGTGAGATAATTGAGGAAGCCTGGCTACGGTTGGAACTGGAGGAACCAAGCAGTGAGGTTCAGAGAGGGGAGGGAGCGATGAAACTGACCCGACTGGTGGATCAAAAGATCTGGAACTAGGTCCAGATGCCACGGTCGCTCCAAGAGAAAACGATGTAGAAAGGGGAACCACACTTGTCGAGGCCAGTAAGGAGCAATGAGGATCAATGAGGCCTTCTGAGCGATAGCTTTCTGTATTACTTGGGAGATCAGAGGGAAAGGAGGAAATGCATACAGAAGTCCCCGGGGCCAAACTTGGACTAGAGCATCTCTGCTGGGTTGGCCTGGTAAAGGGAATAGAGTGAAGTATTCTCTGCACTTGCTGTTTTGGGGAGTAGCAAAAAGATCGCAGCAAGGCTGACCCCACTTGAGAAATATCTCTCTCACTACAGAGTCTTTCAGAGACCACTCGTGAGGCATGAGTATAGCTCTGCTCAACTTGTCCGCAATGTGATTGGACTTCCCGGGTATGTGCGTTGCTATCAGAAAACGCTGAGAAGAAATCGCCCATTGCCACAGTCTGAGTGCTTCTCGACACAGAGAGTATGATCTGGTTCCGTCTTGTTTGTTGATGTACCACACTACAGACATATTGTCTGACTGGATTGCAATCGTAGACAAGGGAAGAGAGTCTTGAAGGCCTTGCAACGCTAAAAGCACTGCTCCCATCTCCAGAACATTTATGTGCAAGTGGCATTCGCTTGGTTGCCATGTGCCCTGGACTGTCCTGCCCTGATAATGCCCCCACCCGATCAGGGAGGCATCCGCTGTCAGAGTAGCAACCGGAGGAGGTGGAACAAATGGTCTTCCCGACAGGAGCTGGGGAAGACATCCACCATATGAGATGCTTTTGCACGCTTGCGTGATCATAATGGTGTGAGACATTGGAAGTTCCTGGTATGACCATTGAGAAAAAGCATTCACTGAAGGATCCGCATGTGGTATCTGGCCAATGGGAGGAGAGGTATGGCGCTGCCATGATTCCCAACACCTTTAGAACTAACCTGGCTTTGGCTCTGTTGTTGTTGAGAAGAAGTGACACCAATTTGTGAATGTCTGATATCCTTTGGTTCGTTAGCGTTGCAGACATGTTTATAGTATCTAAATTTGCGCCTATGTAGGTAATAGTACGACAAGGCGACAAAACAGACTTTTCGCAATTTATTGAAATACCCAGTTTTTGACAAACGCGAAAAGTATAATCTCTGGCCATCAGAAGGAGATGCTTGGTGGGAGCTGTGAGAAGCCAGTTGTCCAAATATGGAAACACCTGGAATCCTTGTCGTCTCAGGTGAGAAGCTACCACTGCCATGCATTTGGTAAACACCGGGGCAGTGGTGAGACCAAAGGGCAGGGCCCTGAATTGAAAATGACTGGTTCCCAGCCTGAAGCGGAGAAATCTTCTGGAGCGCCTGTTCATTTTATGTGATAGTACGCATCCTGAAGGTCTATAGAGCACATCCAGTTTCCTTTTCCCAATAGGGGAAGAATGGATTGCAGCGTGACCATCCGAAATCTTGTTTTCTTGACTGATCTGTTCAAGATACTGAGATCCAAAATTGGTCTCCAGTCCCCTGTTTTCTTTGGAACTAAAAAGAACCTTGAGTAGATTCCGGATCCTTGTTGGTCTGCTGACACTGGCTGAATTGCTCTTTTGCAAGCAGTTTTGAAATTTCCAAAGCTGCTATATCCCTTTGAGCGGTGGAACATCTGGAAGGGATTTTTTGACTGATTTGGAAAACGAAGAAAGGGGATAGAATAGCCTTCGAAATGATGGACTGTACCCATTTGTCTTGAGTCAGGATAGCCAGGCTTCTGGGTACAGTGACAATCTTCCCCGACTGCCTCCGAAGATGGGCAGTCGGGCAACACCTCAGGGATGCTGAAAGGGCTTGTCAGGAAAGGCTTCCCGATTGCCCTGGTTCTGCGGACCCCTGCCCCTAGGGCGACGCCTACCATTGTTATTCCCACCTCTGCCTCTGGTAGGAAAACGACTCTGTGCCAGGCTAAGTCCCTTGAGATTGTTTACGGAACCACATCTTTCCACCCTTCTGGCCTTTGGGGTAAGGCCTAGAAGGAGTCGAAAACGGACTCCGACGGCAGAAAGGGTCTTGCCATCAGTCTCGCACCTAGTCAGGGTTTCTTTCACTTGAGGACCAAAAAGAGATGATCCATCAAAAGGGGAGTTCGTGAAAGACGTCTTGAAAGGTTCCGCAAAGTTGCATAGCCACATCCAGGCGTGCCTACGTAAGGCTACCCCTGTTCCTGCGGCTCTGCTCGCTCCATCGGCCGCATAAGAGAGGAGGTGCATGGAGGAGTTGGAAATGGAATTAAGGATAGCCAGCTGCGTGTTCATTTTCTCTTGGAAACCCGCAGCTGTAGGGTCCTTCAACATTTCACTCGCTTCCTTGATCAAGTCCCTTTGAAGACGAGTGAAATGGCACAGGTAATTCAGCTTAACGATGGTAAATGTCGCTGAGGAGAACATCCGCTTCGCATCTATCCATGGACCTAGATTCCTTGTTAGGTGGATGGACAGGCACTGAAGGATCAGCCAGTTCCTTCTTTGTGGCGGCAGCTACCACCATAGCATCCACAGAAACTCCTTTTGATAAAAATTGCTTGTCTGATGGAGCTGTGATGAATTTGGAGGGTCTCCTGGGAGTGGGGTCCACTGAATCAGGAGCCGCCCATGCCTTCTTAGCAAACACCTGCATGAGGGGGTCAAGGGGGACACCCAGGAGGTGGAAGGACGAGAGCCAAACGCCTCAAGATACACAGATTCGCCTCCGAAGGGTTGAGGGCTGGCCAATTTCCCTCTGTTTAAGGATCTCCAGAATGTCTGCAAATGAGACATCTTCAGAAGGGGAACGGGGAACCCTCAGAATCATCCAGATCTGTGTCCGACGTGATAGACTCAGGTGAGTCAATGTGCTTCCTCTTGCACTTCCTCTTCCGAGGGGCTCTTCTGCCAAATCAGGAGAGGCCTCGAAGAGGATGAAATCCCCAAAGGGGCTCCTGAGGAGCTGGCTCTCTGCGGTCCGGGATGAGGGAGTGAGTCGACTTACCCTGAGGCAGCATAGAGGGAGGGGCTGACGGAGCCGACTGTGGAGTAGAGCCAGGCTCTAACACACTCCGCATGACCTCGAATGCACCCCTGTCAGGCAGAGCCAGAGGTCCCCGCCCGAGGAGCTAAGGACCCTCGGCACCGACAGTGATGGCTCGAGGCCGATGTCGGAGCCGAACTCACCAGCGCCAAGCACCGAGAGGGAGAGGGGGTCGGACAAGGGTCCGATGCCACTCACCCCTCGAGCCGACGAGGGAGGTCCGCGCCGAGATTCCTCCATGGAAGAAAACGGAGCCGACGACGGAGCCGAAGACAATTGTCTCGCCCGGCGACCACAGTCTCGGTTCCGACACGACCCGGCTCAACTCAAAAGAGTCGAAGGAGGAAAGAGTTGATGGACGGGGCAGGCACCGACTGATGAGTCGGGCTCTGAAGCATCTGGGCTAGTGCCTCGGACTTAAGTAGTCGACTCACCACCCTCTGAAGGTCATGATCGGAAAGCCTCGATGACCTAGAGGAATGAGACCTTTGGCCCGCTCAGACAGCAGGGGAGATCCTGGAGCCGAATGAACGGAGCCAAGAGAAGGTGACCTAGACCTCTTTCTGGTTGTCGGCTCAAGATCTTGTCGGAGCCGACACGGTACTCGATAACCTCGCCCGCCGAGCCGAGGAAGCCACAGAAACTGTGGACTGAGTCTTATCGGCTCCAGCCGGAGCCGATAAAGGCAAAGGTTGAACAACCTGAGGTCTCGGCTCAGAAGCCGGAGCCGAAGACCTCGATGCCTTAGAGGGCTTCCCTGTTGAAACTGACAGGGAATCCTCTGGTTTTAACAAGCCTCTCAGAATCAACTTGTTTTTTTTTCTCCTGCAGGACCCTGGGGCTGAAGCCATGGCACACAGCACAGGAGTCCTGCAGGTGCAAAGGCCCCAGACATAGACACAAGAAGTGTGAGCGTCTGTCAGAGACATTTTCTGACAGCACGCATCACACTTCTTGAATCCAGAGACCTTTGCTTCCTTTGACATTTTCCTAACTGACAGGTGTACACTAACACACACCCAAACACACAGTTATACCCTGTCAGAAAAAATTATTAATACTAAAATTAATAACAATTTTAGTAAAATACTAATAATTAAGCACAAAAAAGTTAAAGTAACTACACAAACACACCCTAGGGAAGGAAGGCCAAAGGCCAAGGGAAGAACCAACGGTTCTTTTAATAAGAAAACGGGAAAAATAGGGTCGGGGATAAAGATCTATATCCTACACTAATTTAGGAAGAATTAAAGTTAAAAGGGGAAAAAAAGAGTAACGTTTTGTATAAAAAGCTAACACTCACCAGGAACCGGTAGAAGCAACCAACCTCGAAGCTGTAGCGGCAAACGAGATCTGAGGTAACTCTCGCCTAGCATTGTGGGATATAAGGGGAGCCTCGAGCCGGTGGAACCAACTCTCGAGCTTTTAGAGTGGCCGAGTCGGAGCCGAGGTCGGCTCCGAACCCATCCAGCAAGAATGAAGGCGAGATAGACAACTTAACATCAGTTGTTCCCACAATAAGCGTCCAAGCTGTTCTCAAAGATATGTAAACTAGTGCTTGCTTTAATGTAATTTGGTCATCTATTCCATGCATCAGTTGCTCTTTCAGAGAACCAATTGGTACACTTCTCATTCCTATAGAATCTTCTACATGGGCTGCCTGATGACTCTCTACTACTTTTTGATAACCTCAAACATTACGAGAGTTAGTTGTGTCTAAATACCCTATATACCTGAATAAGGTCTCCTCTTAAGAATCTGTATGAGACACTGTACAATACAAGTTCAGATATTTTGGTCTTTCATAACAACTTACATTTTCACATCCATAGATAGCCTTGGTATATTTCCAATGTACTATTTCCAATTTACATGTGCTTATTTTCTTATACGGTTTCCATATTATTATTCTATATTCAAATCTGGGTCTAATATAGTAACTAAGAAACAATGACTTCAGCATTTCTTATTTCCTAGACTTTATAAATCTTTTTGTGCAACCTATAGTTCTATAATAAGAAGTTATGTACTTACCATAACGTTCCATGTTAGTTGTCTTCTTCTCGCCTTCTTTCTTGCTGGATGGGTTCGGAGCCGATCCTCGCCCGACTGCCAATACTAAAGCTCGAGAGCTTATTCCACCGGCTCGAGGCTCCCCTATATCCCACAATGCTAGGCGGTAACTACTCAGATCTCGTTTGATAGCTAAAACCAAGCAGTTCTGGTCTCCATAGAATGGAGAAGAGAGAAAAAGAACCCACCTCTATATATAAAACTGTAGGCAAACTACCACAAACATAAAAAGGGAGAATAGAGGTGGTAGAACATGTGGGAAGGAAAAAATCCCAATAGAAGATCCCAAATATTCCTATCGGTCTGTCCAGGCTAGGGGGAAGGAGGGTGGGACGCAAGAAAGAAGGCGAGAAGAAGACAACTAACATGGAACATTATGGTAGGTGCATAACTTCTTAATGTTAAGTTGTCAATCTCGCCTTCATTCTTGCTGGATGGGACTGTGTCCCTAGCACCTTATCCCGGGTGGCCTATCGGAACAGACTCTTGAGAACAGTGGAACCAAAGTTGGCATGGTTTCTGGAGACCATGTCCAATTTGTAATGTAAAATAAAGGTATGAGGAGAAGCCCAAGTGGCTGCTGCACAAATGGAATCTATTGGTAGCCTGTCCTGAAAAGCTACAGATGTAGCTAATGCCCTAGTTGAATGAGCTCTAGGTCTTGAAGGCAGTTTTTGATGTCTGATTTCATAGATGAAGGTAATTATAGAGGTAAGCCATCTTGAAAGGGACACTTTAGTAACTGGAAGGCCCAATTTCCCTTCCACATAAGACAGGAAAAGCTGATCAGATTTCCTGAACTGTTTAGTCCTGTCTAAATAATATCTAAGTTGGCGGTGAACATCTATAAAATGTAACTTTTGTTCCGACCTGTTGGAATAATCAGGGAAGAAGACAGGGAGATCAATCATCTGGTTAAGGTTTGCCTCAGAGGAAACCTTAGGCAAGAAGGACGGATTAGTCCAGAGGGACACCCTGTCTTTATGGAAAACTAAGTAAGGAGGATGACTGCAAAGAGCATGAAGTTCAGATACCCTTATAGCTGATGTTATGGCTACTAGGAAAAAGTGTTTTCCATGAGAGCAACTTAAGAGGGCATGAAGCTGCTGGTTCGAAGGGGGGGAGAATCAAGAATGCTAGGACCAAATTCAAGTCCCATTGAGGTGGGGGATCTTTGATTGGGGGCTTGAGCAGAAAAACACCTCTTAAAAAGGCTTTGCAGAGTTTATGGGACATGATACTGGAGTCCGAGACACCTACATGAAAGTTAGATATAGCAGCTAGTTGTACTCTAATGGTAGATGAGGAAGAGCCTAAATGAAAGAGCTCTGCCAGAAAGTCTAGGATGGACTGGGTAGGTGCAGTGAAGGGGTCCATATTTTTTGATGCTGCCCAGAAGGAAAAACGTTTCCACTTACTATTGTAAATCCTCCTGGTAGAAGACTTGTGAGAGGCTATCAGGATGTTACGGACTGAATGAAAGATTAAGGGAAGCCTGGCTAGGGTAGGAATCGGAGAAACCACGCTGTGAGGTTGAGAGATTGAAGGGAGTGGTGCAGCTGGCCCGACTGGTGGGTCAAAAGATCTGGCACCGGGTCCAGATGCCAAGGCTGCTCCAACAGGTAATGATGGAGGAACGGAAACCATATCTGTCGAGGCCAGTAAGGGGCAATGAGGGTCATGGTGACTCTCAAGGCAATAGCTTTCTGAATTAATTGAGAGATCAGTGGAAAGGGGGAGAAAGCATACAGAAGTCCCCGGGGCCAATCGTGGACTAGAGCATCTCTGGTGGGATGGCCTGGTAACGGGAAGAGAGTGAAAAAGTTGTGACACTTGCTGTTTTGGGGAGTAGCAAAAAGATTGCAGCAAGGCTGGCCCCATCTTTGAAAGATTTCTTCTAGCACTGATTTTTTTAGAGACCACTCGTGAGGCATGAGAATGGCCCTGCTCAACTTGTCCGCAATCACGTTGGACTTCCTGGGAATGTGCGTTGCTATCAGAAAATGCTGAGAAGAAATCGCCCACTGCCAAAGTCTGAGTGCCTCTCAACATAAGGGGTAGGACTTGGTTCCACCCTGTTTGTTGATGTACCACACTACGGACATGTTGTCCGTCTGAATTGCAATAGTCCCTGTGGGAAGAGAGTCCTGCAGGGCTTGCAACGCTAAAAGCACTGCTCTCATCTCTAAGACATTTATGTGCAAGTGGCACTCGAAAGGTTGCCACGTGCCCTGGACTGTCCTGCCCTGATAATGCCCCCCCACCCGATCAGGGAGGTGTCCGTTGTCACTGTGGAGATTGGGGGAGGAAGAATGAAGGGTCTGCCCTGGAGAACTTGAGGTGATGTGATCCACCAAGACAGGTGATTCTTGCATGATTGAGTTAGTAGGATGATGTGAGACATCGGGAGCTGTTGGAAGGACCATTGAGTAAACAGCATCCACTGGAGGATCCGCATTTGAAAACGAGCTAAGGGGAGACGTGTAATAGTAGCTGCCATGAGTCCTAATACCTTCAAGACTACCCTGGCTTTGACCTTGTTGCATTGAAGTAGAAGGTAAACTTGTTTGCAGATATCTAATACTCTTTGCTCTGTAAGTCTGGCGGAAAGATGGACTGTGTCTAAGGTGGCGCCTATAAAGGTAATAGATTGACAAGGTGACAAGGCAAATTTTTCGAAATTTATTGAAATGCCTAGAGCTTGGCAAGTTTGGATGGTGAAGTCTCTGGATAGAAGCAGTTGATGTCTGGTGGTTGTGGTAAGGAGCCAGTCGTCCAGATATGGAAACACCTGGAATCCTTGACGTCTCAAGTGAGCCGCAACCACTGCCATGCATTTGGTAAACACTCGGGGGGCTGTAGTGAAACCAAAGGGCAGGGCTCTGAACTGGTAGTGACTGGCTCCCAGCCTGAAACGGAGAAACCTCCTAGAGCATCTGTGCATTTTGATATGGTAGTACGCATCCTGAAGGTCTATTGAGCACATCCAATTGTCCTGACCCAAGAAGGGTAGAATGGACTGTAGCGTGACCATCCGGAATTTTGTTTTTTTGATATAATTGTTTAACTTGCTGAGATCTAGTATTGGTCTCCAGTCCCCTGTTTTTGTTGGTACCAAAAAGAATTTGGAGTAGATTCCGGATCCTTGCTGGTCTGCTGGGACTGGTTGGATAGCTCTTTTTGACAGCAGCTTTGATATTTCTAATGCTGCTTGTTCCCTTAGACTGGGTGGAACGTCTGGAAGGGATCCTTTGGGTTGGGATGGGATGTGAATAAAGGGAATTTTGTAACCCTCAGATATGACTGACTGTACCCATTTGTCTTGAGTGAGGGAAAGCCAGGCTTTTGGGTACAGTGATAATCTTCCCCCGACTGCCTCCGAAGGTGGACAGCCGGGCAGCTCCTCAGGGATGCTGAAAGGGTTTATCAGAGAAAGTTTCTCTGCTACCCTGGTTTTGCGGACCACCTCTGCCCCTAGGGCGGCGTCTATTGTTATTCCCCCCTCTGCCTCCAGAGGGGAATCGACCTTGTGCGTCAGATGAGACTCTCTGTGGTTTGCAGAACCACATTTTTCCTCCCCTGTGACCTTTTGGATAAGGTCTAGAAGGGGTAGAAAAATGGACTCCCACGGCAGAGACAGTCTTACCTTCCTGCTCGCACCTAGTCAATGTATCCTTCACCTGAGGTCCAAACAACGTTGAGCCATAAAAGGGGGAATTGGTGAAGGACGCCTTGAAAGGGTCCGCAAAATTGCAAAGCTGCATCCAGGCATGACGTCGTAAAGCTACACCTGTGTCTGTGGCCCTACTCGCCCCATCAGCCGCATATGAGATAAGCCGCATGGAGGAGTTGACAATCGAATTCAGGGTTGCCAACTGGGAGTTCATTTTGTCTTGGAACCCCTCAGCTGTTGGATCCTGCATGGTCTCACCCATATCCTTGAGCAAATCCCTCTGGAGACGGATGAAGTGACACAAGTAGTTCAGCGACCGCATTGAAAAGGTCGCTGATGAAAACATCCACTTACCATACCTATCCATGGTCCTAGACTCCTTATTAGGAGGATGGACAGGTACCGAAGGCTTGGCTAACTCCTTCTTAGTGGCTGCGGCCACCACCATGGCATCAACAGAGACACCTTTAGATATAAACTCTTTCTCTTTAGGGGCAGTAATAAATTTTGACGGCCTCCTTGGGGTAGGTTCCACTGAATCAGGGGCCATCCAAGCCTTCCTTGCCACCACTTCCATAAGGGGGTCAAATGGAGCGGACACCCAGGAGGTGGAAGGGCGAGAGCCAAATGCCTCAAGGTAAACCGACTCGTCCCCTGAAGGGTTAAGGGCGGGCCAGTCCCCCCTCTGTTTCAGGATTTCAAGGATGTCAACAAAAGAGACATCCTCAGAGGGGGACCGAGGGGAACCTTCAGATTCTTCCAAGTCGGTGTCAGAGGTGATAGACTCAGGGGAGTCAATGTGCTTCCTCTTGCACTGTCTCTTCCGAGGGGGTTCTCCTACCGGATCAGGAGAGGCCTCGGAAGAGGAGGATATTCCCAATGGGGAAACCTGAGGAGCTGTCTCTCTATGGTCTGTTACAAGGGGGTGGGTAGAAACCACTGCAGGCACTGAAGAGGGAGGAGCTGACGGAGCCGACTGTGGGGTAGACACTGGGTCTAGCATGCTCCGCATGACCTCGAAGGTGCCCCTATCAGCCAAGGCCGGAGGTCCCCGCTCCAAGGAGACAAGGACCCCCCCGGCACCGACAGGGACGGCCCCGAGGCTGATGTCGGAGCCGAACTCACCAGCGCCAACGCCCCAAGAGGGAGAATGGGGTCGGACAAGGGTCCGATGCCACTCGCCCCCTCGGAGCCGACGAGGGAAGCTCAGCACCGAGATCCCTCCAAGGAGGAAATCGGAGCAGACGACAGAGACGAAAGGGAAGGTATTGCCTCTGAAGCACCGACAGCCATGGCTCCGATGAGCCCTGGCTCCGAACTCAAAGGAGTCAGAGGAGGAATAGAATCAGGGATGGGAATAGCCGGTGACTGTTGAGTAGGGCTATGCAGCATTTGGGCCAGTGCCTTGGACTTGAGAAGTCTACTCACCACCCTTTGTAATTCATGGTCGGACAGCCTGGAGGACCGAGAGGAATGAGACCTATGGCTCTGCTCCGACAGAAGAGGGGATCCCGGAGCCGAGTGGATGGAGCCGATGGAAGGGGACCTAGACCTCTTCTTTGAAGGTGGCTCCAATAAGCCTATTGGAGCCAACTGAGTCTTGACAACCTCGGCTCCGGCCGGAGCCGAGGTAATGGTATGAGACTTCGAAACATTGACTCCAGCCGGAGCCGATGTCGAAGCAGCTTTAATGCTCCCAGGAGACGGCTCTGAAGCTGGAGCCAACGGCCTGGAAGTCTTAGAAGGCTTCCCCGACGCAGACTGGGTCAAGGAGCCTTCAGGCTTTAACAAGCCTTGAAGTATGAGCTTGTTTTTGCGTTCCTGCAGGACTCTAGGGCTGAATGCATGGCAAACAGCACATGAGTCCTGCAGGTGCAAAGGTCCCAGGCAACAGACACAAGAAGTGTGACCGTCTGTCAGAGACATTTTCTGACAGCACGAATCACACTTCTTGAAACCTGAGACCTTGGAGTCTTTAGACATCCTGAAAGGCTGTATGAAACACAAACACAACACACAGACACACCCTTTAACCAAATAAAAATCCAGTCACACTGAAAGGACAGGGAAAACAAGGGAGTGGGCCAAAGGCCTAAAAGTTAAAAAGGGGATAAAACGGGAATTCAAACACAAGGGGGACCAGATTTAAACTAAAGGGATACTCTGTATAAAAACTAAACTAAATAGAAAAGATAGGGGTAGAATTTGAAGTTTTTTTAACAAGAAATCTCACTAACCTGCCAGAGCCAGTAAAAGAAAGCACCTCGTCAGCTAAGCGGCAAACGAGATCTGAGTAGTTACCGCCTAGCATTGTGGGATATAGGGGAGCCTCGAGCCGGTGGAATAAGCTCTCGAGCTTTAGTATTGGCCGAGTCAGAGCCAAGGGTCGGCTCCGAACCCATCCAGCAAGAATGAAGGCGAGATTGACAACTTAACATCTATCATTAACCAATTGGTCACTATGATTAGAAAAACTCATAGCTGGATCTACCCATATACCCAGGTCCTTAAATGAGTCTACAGATTCAATCACTGTGTGCTGTATTAAATATTCACCTTTCAATTTATGTCTCCCAAATCTCACATGCTTATTTTTTTGATGTCTTTATCAGCATATTATATTGGACATCCCAACCAGTGTGCCCATTGTAAATCAAGCATATACCAACAGAAAAAAAGTATGGCTTCACCCTCATGATCAAGCTACACCAACTGTGGGTAAATCCTCATATACCCACACCCACTCATCATTTATTGCTTAAATATATCACACACATGTGGTTTGAAGTTTTTAGTTGGAATGCATACAATGTCGACAGCTGTTTTCATCATCACAGCTTATCACATACATTAGTGGTCTTGTGCAGTAGTAGAGGTGAGAATGTCTGTGCATGTGTTTGTGAGTTATGGTTAGAGTACAGGCTAGGAACGGGGATATACTTAGTGTTCTGTATGTTTGGTGGTGTTTTTGTTATGTGCCTGCATGTTTTGTTTAGTGCTGCTATTACGGAAAGGGATTTTAGTGATATAATGCATAGAACTGGAATTAGGGGCAGGGTTAGGGTTAGCACATATGAGGAAATTGGAGCAAGAAGCAAAGCAGCCATTTGTCTTTGCCTTATATGGCCCAAACATCCACATAAAGCACTCAAGGTGTGGTCTGGCCAAGGCCCTGTAGCATCGAAATATTGCTTCTTTGCTTCTGAAAACTATCCCCTTCAGAATATGCCCAAACATTCTATTTGCGCTTAAGCTGCCCTCTCACTCTGCTGTCAGTGGTTCAATCCAGGTATGACCAACACTTCCAAGGTATATTATCTTGCTCTTTTGCCATCAGATTTATTATTCCAGATGATATTCCACACAAGGACTGTTGTGGCCTAAGTGCTGCACTTTGCATTTGTTTGTACTGAACCTCAACTGCCATCTTTCTGCACCTCTTGTTTAGTCTTTCCAAATTATTTGATAGAGCCTCTGCCACACTCCACTGCTGAACCTCTCTTTGTATCATCAGAAAAAAAGGTTGATCCTGTTCAGACTTCCCTCAGATATGTCTCAGACAAACACATCAAAGAGAAATGAACACAAGACTGATTCCAGTGACACTCCACTAGCCAATTCTCTAATTCCTGGTACTGACCCTCACATCAAAGCCCTCTGTCCCTACCACTGTACCATATGGCCATCCAGTTCCTACTCCCAACTCTTCCAGTTTTTCCTATCAGCCTCCTGTGTGGGACTAAGTCAAAATTTGTTTTGAAGGTTAGCAACAGTAAAGTAGAGGGATAAAGCCCTAATTATGGCCAGGATTACTAGATTTGACTAGTGGGTCATATGCTTGATAGTGCTGGCAAGGAAGATACGTAGGCCCATCCTGGGGGGAGGGGGTCAGGGCCAGCACACACACTGCCACTATCCTCAGAGGAGGGGTGGTGGCACAGAGTGGTGAGCATGAGCTGGGCATTAGGTTCACCAAGCTGTTGGTGAGTAATAGCCTTCATTCAGAGTGTGCAGAATCACAAATTTATGAGAAGAGAGCACTGTAGGCCACCACAGTAACACAGTTTACATGTCCCTCCATGCAGGGGGTGGGGTTAGGCTATCTAAGTGCTTCCACTACCTGTTACCTGGTGCGAGCACAAAACAGTCTCATGGCTGCCTGAATGACAGCACCCCCAACAGCTCTTCATTTGGCTTTGTATAGAACTCCTGACATTCACGAATGAAAAGGCTCTGTCTCATAGAAGGGAGGATTTATGGTTGGCAAGTATAGGAAAAAAAAACTTTAGGCAGACTATACCTGGTGGTACTCACCTGCCAAGTTTGTGTGTAACCCAGTTATAAAATGGAATGAGGCTTGACTAAAAGGTCCTTCTGGCTATGATCCCATGTTAATCATTAAAAATGTTACCAGACTCCCTCCTCCAGGATCTTCTCTGTGACTTTCCCCACTACTGTTACTAAAGTAGTAGGCTTGAGGTTTTGCTCACATATCATACAAGAATACCACACTTATAGCCATCCAGTATTCTGGATCCTCTACAGTGGGTAATGATTTTTTTGAAGATTTCCATCCAGTGGGGGGCTGTCAACAGACTGGCAACATTTCTAAGCAATGTGCGAAAGAGCCCACATGATCCTTATGCTGTCTCTTCCTTAAGGACAAGTCCCTCTGAATGTCCTTCTTCTCTATGCTGGCAGCCACCTGCTATTCTCACCATTGTGCTCTGCCTCCCTCCTAGCACAGCACCATCCCTCTGCTTTACTTTTTGAAGACTTAAGAAAACAATTCATTCAGCACCCAATTTTTTCATGCATTCTATGATTTTCCTTCCATCTTTGTTCAGTCTGACCAGTTTTGCCTCCCCCTTCCTTCTTTCTGTTATGTACCTAAATGTCATCCCTTCTTGACCCCTCTGCTAACTCCCTCTCAGGTTAGCCTTTGATGCCCTTGCAATCCTTTGGCCTTTTGCCAGCCTCTGTGTACCATATGTCATCCACCTCCTCATCCCCTCCTTTCTATCTTTTGTAGGCCCTATCTTTTACCATAGACAATAATGAGAAGTTATGTACCTACCATAACGTTCCATGTTAGTTGTCTTCTCTCGCCTTCTTTCTTGCTGGATGGGTTCGGAGCCGAACCTTGGCTCTGACTCAGCCACTTACTAAAGCTCGAGAGCTAATTTTACCAGCTTGAGGCAACCCTATATCCCATGATGCTAGGCGATAACTACCCAGATCTCATTTGGTAGCTGAAAACAACCTAGGTAATATAGTCCTCCAACTGGAGAGGAGGAGGAAAAGGATAACCCTGAAAGGATCACTATCTAAGCTGTAGTTACCCTAGGACAAGCTATTTGGCTGAAAGTGCAAGATCAGGACCCGTCAAAGAAGGGGAAATCTTCTCGGTCTGTCCAGGCTAGGGGGGTGGTGGGTGGAACGCAAGAAAGAAGGCGAGAGAAGGCAACTAACATGGAACGTTATGGTAGGTACATAACTTCTCAATGTTAAGTTGTTAATCTCACCTTCATTCTTGCTGGATGGGACCGCGTCCCTAGCACCTTCATCCTGGGTGGCTCATTGGAACAGACTCTTGAGAATGGTGGAACCAAAATTTGCCCTGTTTCTGGAGGCCATGTCCAGTTTGTAATGTGATACAAAGGTATGAGGAGAAGCCCATGTGGCTGCCGCACAAATAGTGTCTATTGGTAGTCTGGCTTGAAAAGCTGTTGATGTGGCTAGTGCCCCGGTTGAATGGGCTCTTGGCCTAGAAGGCAATTCTTTACCTCTGAGTTGGTAAATATACGTGATCAAAGAAGAGAGCCACCTAGACAGGGTTACCTTGGATACTGGAAGGCCTTTCCTATTTTCTGCATAAGATAAAAAGAGTTGATCAGATTTCCTGATTTGTTTAGTTCTATCCAAATAATATCGGAGCTGACGATGAACATCCAGACAATGCAGTTTTTGCTCCGCCCTGTTCGTATAATTAGGGAAGAAAACTGGGAGGTCAATTGATTGATTTAAATTTGCTGGGAAGCCACCTTGGGTATGAAAGTGGGGTTCATTCTTAGAGAAACTCTGTCTTTGTGGAAGACTAAGTAAGGAGGATGAATGCAGAGGGCATGAATACTCTCCTAGCAGATGTAACAGCGACCAGGAAGAGTGTTTTCCAGGAAAGTAATTTCAATGAACAGGAAGCCACAGGTTCAAAGGGAGGTAGAATCAAGGATGTTAAAACTAGGCTTAGATCCCACTGTGGTGGAGGATCTTTGACCGGAGGTTTGAGTAAAACGACACCTCTAAGGAATGCTTTGCAAAGCTTATGGGGCATGATGCTGCAGTCCGACAGACCTATGTGAAAATTTTAAATGGCTACCAACTGAACTTTTACTGTGGAGGATGAAGATCCTGAATGAAAAATTTCAGCTAGGAAATCCAAGACCGAGTGAATTGGAGCAGTGAATGGATCTATATCTCTAGCCTTTGCCCAGAAGGAAAAACGTTGCCATTTACTAGTGTAGATCCTTCTGGTGGAAGATTTAAGGGAAGCTACTATAATATCCCGGACGGGATTTGAAATCATAGGAAGCCTGGCTAGGGACAGAAGTGGAGCAACCAAGCAGTGAGGTTGAGAGAATGGAGGGATTGGTGCAGCTGCCCCGACTGATGGGCCAAAAGATCTGGCACTGGATCCAGATGCCAAGGCTGCTCCAAGAGATAACGATGCAGGAACGAAAACCATATCTGTCGAGGCCAATAAGGGGCAATGAGAATCATCTTGGCTCTCAAGGCGGTTGCTTTCTGAATTACCTGTGATATTAACGGAAGGGGTGGAAAGGCGTAAAGAAGTCCCCGAGACCAATCGTGGACTAGAGCGTCTCTGGGGGGATGGCCTGGAGGAAGAGAGTGAAGAAGTCGGGACATTTGCTGTTTTGAGGTGTAGCAAAAAGATCGCAGCAAGGAAGGCCCCACTTCTGAAAAATCTCTTCTGTCACAGATTGTTTGAGAGACCACTCGTGTGGCATGAGGATAGCTCTGCTAAACCTGTCCGCTATGATGTTGGACTTCCCGGGGATATGCGTTGCTATCAGAAACCACTGAGAAGAGATCGCCCATTGCCAAAGTCTGAGTGCTTCTCAACACAGGGGATAGGACATGGTTCCGCCCTGCTTGTTGATATACCACACTATGGACATATTGTCCGTTTGGATTGCAATAGTCTCCAGGGGAAGAGAGTCTTGGAGGGCTTGCAACGTCAAAAGCACTGCTCTCATCTCCAGGACATTTATGTGCAGGTGTCATTCGAAAGGTTGCCATGTGCCATGGACTGTCCTGCCCTGAAAATGCCCCCCCCACCCGATCAGGGAGGCGTCCAATGTGACCGTGGCGACAGGGGAGGGAGGAATAAAGGGTCTGCTTTGATGGACTTGAGGGGAGCACATCCACCAAGACAGATGATTTTTGCAAATTGGAGTTATCATGATCTTGTAGTGCATAGGGAGTTGATGGAAAGACCATTGGGCGAAAAGCATCCACTGTAGAAGACGCATGTAAAAATGGGCAAGAGGAAGAAGTATGATGGCGGCCACCATGAGCCCCAATACTTTCAGGACATACCTGGCCTGAATTCTGTCGCTCTGAAGCAGAACATGGACATGATTTTGGATATCTAAGACCCTTTGATCTGTTAGCTTTGCTGAAAGCTGCATGGTGTCCAAGTTGGCACCTATAAAGGTAATAGATTGACAAGGCGACAAGGCAGACTTTTCGAAATTTATAGAGATTCCTAGCCCTCTGCAAATGTGGATGGTGTAATCTCTGGCCTGAAGAAGTTGATGCCTGGTGGTGGCGGTGAGGAGCCAGTCATCTAGATATGGAAACACCTGGAATCCTTGACGTCTCAGGTGAGCCGTAACCACTGCCATACATTTGGTGAACACTCTGGGGGCTGTAGTGAGACCAAAGGGCAGGGCTCTGAATTGGTAGTGACTGGCCCCCAGCCGGAAGCAGAGAAACCTTCTGGAGCGCCTGTGAATTTTGATGTGATAGTACGCATCCTGAAGGTCCACAGAGCACATCCAATTGTCCTTGCCCAGAAAGGGTAGAATGGACTGTTGCGTGACCATCCGGAATCTTGTCTTTTTTACAAACTTGTTTAGTTTGCTGAGATCTAATATTGGTCTCCAGTCTCCTGTTTTTTTTGGTACCAAAAAGAACTTTGAGTAGACTCCGGATCCTATTTGGTCTGCTGGGACTGGCTGGATGGCTCTTTTTGCTAGTAGTTTTGAAATTTCTAGCACTGCTTGTTCCCTTAGACTGGGTGGAACGTCTGGAAGGGTTCCCTTTTGTTGAGTTGGGGTTTGGATAAAGGGAATTTTGTAACCCTCGGATATAACCGACTGTACCCATTTGTCTAAAGTGAGGGAGAGCCAGGTTTTTGGGTACAGCGATAATCTTCCCCCAACTGCCTCCGAAGGTGGACAGTCAGGCAACATCTCATGGATGTTGGAAGGGTTTGTCAGAGAGAGACTCTCTGTTACCCTGATTCTGCGGACCCCTCTGCCTCTTGGGCGGCGTCTGTTGTTGTTACCCCCTCTGCCTCTGGGGGTAAACTGACCTCTTGCATCAGGCGTGACTCCTTGTGATTTGCGGAACCACATTTTTCCACCCTTTTGACCCTTAGGATATGGTCTGGAAGGAGTGGAGAAATGGACTCCTATGGCAGAAAGAGTCTTGCCATCTTGCTCGCATCTGGTCAAGGTGTCTTTCATTTGAGGCCCGAACAATGTCGAACCATCAAAGGGGGAGTTAGTGAAGGATGCCTTGAAGGGGTCTGCAAAATTACAAGCCGCATCCAGGTGTGATGCCTTAAGGCCACACCTGTGCCTGCGGCCCTACTCGCTCCATCGGCTGCATAGGAAATGAACCGCATGGAGGAGTTAACAATGGAGTTTAGGGTTCCTAGCTGTGAGTTGATTTTATCTTGGGGCTCAGCAGCTGATGGATCCTGTAAAACTTCACCCAACTCTTTGAGAACATCTCTCTGAAGGTGGTTGAAGTGACACAAGTAATTCAGTGGCCGCATGGCAAAGGTCGCTGAAGAAAACATCCGCTTGCCATACCTATCCATAGTCCTAGAATCCTTGTTAGGAGGATGGATAGGCACTGAAGGATTGGCTAGTTCCTTCTTGGTGGCTGCAGCCACCACCATGGCATTAACCAGGACACCTTTTGATAAAAATTGTCTATCAGCTGGAGCCGTAAAAAAATTGGAAGGCCTCCGTGGGGTGGGTTCCACCGAATATGGAGCCGTCCACGCCTTCCATGCCACCACATCCATAAGGGGGTTGAAAGGCGGAGACACCCAGGAGGTGGAGGGTCGAGAACCAAATGCCTCCAGGTAAACCGACTCATCCTCGAAAGGATTAAGGGAAGACCAGTTCCCCCTCTGTTTCAGGATTTCAAGGATGTCTGAAAAAGAGACATCCTCAGAGGGGGACCTTGGGGATCCTTCCGACTCATCCAAGTAGGTATCGGATGTGATGGACTCAGGGGAGGTTCACCTGACGGATCAGGAGCAGCCTTGGAAGAGGAAGATATTCCCAGTAGGGAAACCTGAGGCGTTGGATCTCTGGGCCCGGGAGCAAGAGAGTGGGAAGAGACATCAGCAGGCACCGTAGTGGGAGGAGCTGATGGAGCTGACCGTTGACCATGCACTGGGGCTAGTACGCTCCTCATCACTTCGAAGGCTCCCCTGTCAGACAGGCCATAGGGCTCCCACTCAGAAGAACTAGGAACCCCAAGCCGCACCGACAGGGACAGCTCCGAAGCTGATGTCGGGGCCGAGCTCACCAATGCCGACACTCCAAGAGGGAGAACAGGGTCGGACAAGGGTCCAATGCCACTCACCCCCTTGGAGCCGACGAGAGAGACCAGGTGCCCGGATCCCTCCAAATAAGGCATCAAGGAGGAGATCAGAGCAGAGGACGACAGAGCCAAAGGGGGAGGTATCGGCTCCAACGCCACAACAGTCATGGCTCCAAGGAGCTCCAGCTCCGAACTCTGGGGGAGAGTCGAAGGAAGAATAGTAGGTGGAGTTGAAATAGCCGCTGTCTGATGAGACAGGCTATGAAGCATTTGGGCCAGTGCCTGAGACTTTAACAGTCTACTGACCACTCTCTCAAGGTCATGGTCGGAAAGCCTGGATGACCGAGAAGAACGGCTCCGATGGCTACGCTCCGAGAGCAAGGGTGACCCCAGAGTCGGATGGATCGACTCCAAAGATGGGGACCTGGACCTTTTCCTGGAGACGGATGGAGCCAAGGGAGCCGAAGATACGTCGGCTCCAGCCAGAGCCGACCGTGAGGGTTGATGTCCAGAGGTATCTGCGCCGAGCGGAGCTGATGCTGGAAGCTGCGACTCAGATGTATCGGCTCGCCACAGTTAGTGAGCCACCAGCCAAAGGCTTGGAACTCGGAGCCGACGGCTTGGCTGGCTTCGAAGGCTTCCCCGACACAGACTTAGTCGGGGAGCCCTCGGGCTTTAATAAGCCCCTTAAGATTAATTTGTTCCTGCGCTCCTGCAGGACTCTTGGGCTGAATGCATGGCACACGGAACAAGAGTCCTGCAGGTGCAGGGGTCCCAGGCAGTAAACACAAGAAGTGTGACCGTCTGTCAGAGACATCTTCTGACAGCACGAGTCACACTTCTTGAAGCCTGAGACCTTTGTGTCCTTCGACATAGCTGTCGGAGTGAAAGGGCACAATGTAAAGAAAAAAACTCACACACACACAACACGCGCCCAATCCACACAAAAACTAAGGAAAAGGAGGGATACAGTGTACAAACATGCCACAGACACAACACAGAATCCCTATCAGGAAAGGGAGCAGGCCTAAAGCCTAACCTAGGGGGGAGGAAGAATAATTTGGGATAAGGGAAAAAATTAGCGCTAACGGGGAAAAGTTTGAAAATAGAAGTTATGTTCTTACCATAACGTTCCATGTTAGTTGTCTTCTTCTCGCCTTCTTCTTGCTGGATGGGTTCGGAGCCGACCTCGCCCGACTGCCACTCTAAAGCTCGAGAGTTGGTTCCACCGGCTCGAGGCTCCCCTTATATCCCACAATGCTAGGCGAGAGTTACCTCAGATCTCGTTTGTAAGCTAACCCCAGCTTATAACAGAAAACAGTATAACTTGTGAAAACATAGAATCCACCTCTAACAACAGGAAGAAGAAGGGTGGCCTATATTCTGAATAGGAAATATGCATAATAGCATATAGCTAAGAAAGAGGTGGTAGAAAGAGAGGTCACGATCACAACTCCTCTAGGTCTGTCCAGGCCGGGGGGAAGGAGGGTGGGACGCAAGAAGAAGGCGAGAAGAAGACAACTAACATGGAACGTTATGGTAAGAACATAACTTCTATATGTTAAGTTGTCTATCTCGCCTTCATTCTTGCTGGATGGGACCGCGTCCCTAGCACCTTGTCCCGGGTGGCCTAACGGAACAGACTCCTGAGAACAGTGGAACCAAAATTAGCTCTATGCCTAGAAGCTAAGTCCAGCTTATAATGGGAAATAAAAGTGTGAGGAGTAGCCCAAGTAGCCGCTGCACAAATGGTGTCAATAGGCAGTCTGTCTTGGAAGGCTAGAGAAGTAGCCAAAGCTCTGGTGGAATGGGCTTTAGGCTTATTAGGCAGTTTTTTGTGTCTAATCTCATAAACAAGGGTAATCAGAGATGTTAGCCATTTGGATAAAGTTACCTTTGAAACTGGAAGTCCCTTTCTGCTTTCCGCATAGGAGACAAACAGCTGATCAGATTTTCTGAATTGTTTTGTCCTGTCCAAGTAGTACCTTAACTGACGATGAACATCCAGACAGTGTAATTTTTGTTCAGACCTATTTGAATACTCCGGGAAAAAGACAGGAAGGTCAATGCATTGGTTCAGATTTGATGTTGAAACCACCTTAGGCAAAAAGGACGGGTTAGTTCGTAAGGAAACTCTGTCCTTATGGAACACAAGGTAAGGAGAACGACAACTGAGTGCTTGAAGTTCTGAAATTCTTCTAGCTGATGTGATAGCCACCAGAAAGAGAGTTTTCCATGATAATAACTTTAAGGAACATGAAGCTGCAGGTTCGAAAGGGGAAAGAATCAAGGAAGCAAGAACTAAATTTAGGTCCCAAGGAGAAGGAGGATTTCTTACAGGAGGTCTGAGAAGAAAAACTCCTTTCAAAAAGGCTTTGCAGAGTTTGTGGGACATTAGGGCGGATTCAGAAATACCCACATGGAAATTAGAAATAGCTGCCAATTGAACCTTAAGAGTAGATGGAGATGAACCTGCATGGAAGAGTTCAGCAAGAAAATCGAGGACTAGTTGGATGGAAGCGGAGAAAGGATCTATGTCCTTTCCTTGTGCCCAATAAGAAAATCGTTTCCACTTACTCAAATAAATCTTTCTAGTGGAAGATTTATGGGAAGCTATCAATATATCTCTAACAGAGTGAGATAATTGAGGAAGCCTGGCTACGGTTGGAAGTGGAGGAACCAAGCAGTGAGGTTCAGAGAGGGGAGGGAGCGATGAAACTGACCCGACTGATGGATCAAAAGATCTGGAACTAGGTCCAGATTCCACGGTCGCTCCAAAAGGAATTGATGTAGAAAGGGGAACCACACTTGTCGAGGCCAGTAAGGAGCAATGAGGATCAATGAGGCCTTCTGAGCGATAGCTTTCTGTATTACTTGGGAGATCAGTGGGAAAGGAGGAAATGCATACAGAAGTCCCCGGGGCCAAACTTGGACTAGCGCGTCCCTGCTGGGTTGGCCTGGTAAAGGGAATAGAGTGAAGTACTCTCTGCACTTGCTGTTTTGGGGAGTAGCAAAAAGATCGCAGCAAGGCTGACCCCATTTGAGAAATATCTCTCTCACTACAGAGTCTTTCAGAGACCACTCGTGAGGCATGAGAATAGCTCTGCTCAACTTGTCCGCAATGTGATTGGACTTCCCGGGGATATGCGTTGCTATCAGAAAACGCTGAGAAGAAATCGCCCATTGCCACAGTCTGAGTGCTTCTCGACACAGGGGGTATGATCTGGTTCCGCCTTGTTTGTTGATGTACCACACTACAGACATATTGTCTGTCTGGATTGCAATCGTTCCCAAGGGAAGAGAGTCTTGAAGGGCTTGCAACGCTAAAAGCACTGCTCTCATCTCCAGAACATTTATGTGCAAGTGGCATTCGTTTGGTTGCCATGTGCCCTGGACTGTCCTGCCCTGATAATGCCCCCCCCACCCGATCAGGGAGGCATCCGTTGTCAGAGTAGCAACCGGAGGAGGTGGAACAAATGGTCTCCCCAACAGGAGCTGGGGGGAAGACATCCACCACATGAGATGCTTTTTGCACGCTTGCGTGATCATAATGGTGTGAGACATGGGAAGCTCCTGGTATGACCATTGAGAAAAAAGCATCCACTGAAGGATCCGCATGTGGTATCTGGCCAATGGGAGGAGAGGTATGGCCGCTGCCATGATACCCAACACCTTTAGAACTAACCTGGCCTTGGCTCTGTTGTTGTTGAGAAGAAGAGACACCAATTTCTGAATGTCTGATATTCTTTGGTTCGTTAGTGTTGCAGACATGTTTACAGTATCTAAATTTGCGCCTATGTAGGTAATAGTACGACAAGGCGACAAAACAGACTTTTCGCAGTTTATTGAGATACCCATTTCTTGACAGACGCGAAAAGTGTAATCTCTGGCCATCAAAAGGAGATGCTTGGTGGGAGCTGTGAGGAGCCAGTCGTCCAAATATGGAAACACCTGGAATCCTTGTCGTCTCAGGTGAGAAGCTACCACTGCCATGCATTTGGTAAACACCCGGGGGGCAGTGGTAAGACCAAAGGGCAGGGCCCTGAATTGAAAATGACTGGTTCCCAGCCTGAAGCGGAGGAATCTTCTGGAGCGCCTGTTCATTTTTATGTGATAGTACGCGTCCTGAAGGTCTATAGAGCACATCCAGTTTCCTCTTCCCAACAGGGGAAGAATGGATTGCAGCGTGACCATCCGAAATCTTGTTTTCTTGACCGATCTGTTCAAGATACTGAGATCCAAAATTGGTCTCCAGTCCCCTGTTTTCTTTGGAACTAAAAAGAACCTTGAGTAGATTCCGGATCCTAGTTGGTCTGCTGGCACTGGCTGAATAGCTCTTTTGCAAGCAGTTTTGAAATTTCCAAAGCTGCTATATCCCTTTGAGCGGGTGGAACATCTGGAAGGGATTTTTTTGAGTGACTTGGAAAACGAAGAAAGGGAATAGAATAACCTTCGAAATGATGGACTGTACCCATTTGTCTTGTGTCAGGGATAGCCAGGCTTCTGGGTACAGTGACAATCTTCCCCCGACTGCCTCCGAAGATGGGCAGTCGGGCAACACCTCAGGGATGCTGAAAGGGCTTATCGGAAGACGTTTCTCGATTGCCCTGGTTCTGCGGACCCCCTCTGCCTCTAGGGCGACGTCTACCATTGTTGTTCCCCTCTGCCTCTGGCGGGAACCGACTCTGTCGTCAGGCGAAGTCCCTTGAGATTGTTTACGGAACCACATCTTTCCCCTTCTGGCCTTTGGGGTAAGGCCTAGAAGGAGTGGAAAACGGACTCGACGGCAGAAAGGGTCTTGCCATCCGTCTCGCACCTAGTCAGGGTTTCTTTCACTTGTGGACCAAAAGGGATGATCCATCAAAGGGAGTTTGTGAAAGACGTCTTGAAAGGTTCCAAAATTGCATAGCCGCATCCAGGCGTGCCTACGTAAGGCTACCCCTGTTCCTGCGGCTCTGCTCGCTCCATCGGCCGCATAAGAGAGGAGGCATGGAGGAGTTGGAAATAGAATTAAGGATAGCCAGCTGCGTGTTAATTTTTTCTTGGAAACCCGCAGCTGTAGGGTCCTTAAGCATTTCACTCGCTTCTTTGATCAAGTCCCTTTGAAGACGAGTGAAATGGCACAGGTAATTCAGCGGACGCATAGTAAATGTCGCTGAGGAGAACATCCGCTTCCCGTACCTATCCATGGACCTAGATTCCTTGTTAGGTGGATGGACAGGCACTGAAGGATCAGCCAGTTCCTTCTTTGTGGCGGCAGCTACCACCATAGCATCCACAGAGACTCCTTTTGATAAAAATTCCTTGTCTGCTGGAGCTGTGATGAATTTGGAGGGTCTCCTGGGAGTGGGGTCCACTGAATCAGGAGCCGTCCATGCCTTTTAGCAACCACCTGCATGAGGGGGTCAAGGGGGACACCCAGCAGGTGGAAGGACGAGATCCAAACGCCTCCAGATACACAGATTCGTCCTCCGAAGGGTTGAGGGCTGGCCAATTTCCCTCTGTTTAAGGATCTCCAGAATGTCTGCAAAAGAGACATCTTCAGAAGGGGAACGGGGGGAACCCTCAGAATCATCCAGATCTGTGTCGGACGTGATAGACTCAGGTGAGTCAATGTGCTTCCTCTTGCACTTCCTCTTCCGAGGGGGCTCTCCTGCCAAATCAGGAGAGGCCTCGGAAGAGGATGAAATCCCCACAGGGGGCTCCTGAGGAGTTGGCTCTCTGCGGTCCGGGATGAGGGAGTGAGTCGACTTACCCTGAGGCAGCATAGAGGGAGGGGCTGACGGAGCCGACTGTGGAGTAGAGCCAGGCTCTAACACACTCCGCATGACCTCGAAAGCACCCCCGTCAGGCAGAGCCAGAGGTCCCCGCCCGAGGAGCTAAAGACCCCCTCGGCACCGACAGTGATGGCTCCGAGGCCGATGTCGGAGCCGAACTCACCAGCGCCGAAGCACCGAGAGGGAGAGGGGGGGGTCGGACAAGGGTCCGATGCCACTCACCCCTCGAGCCGACGAGGGAAGTCCGCCGAGATTCCTCCATGGAAGAAAACGGAGCCGACGACGGGGCCGAAGACAATTGTCTCGGCTCCGGGGTGACCACAGTCTCGGTTCCGACACGACCCGGCCCGAGCTCAAGAGAGTCGAAGGAGGAAGGAGTAGATGGACCGGGACAGGCACCGACTGATGAGTCGGGCTCTGAAGCATCTGGGCCAGTGCCTCAGACTTAAGTAGTCGACTCACCACCCTCTGAAGGTCATGATCGGACAACCTCGATGACCTAGAGGAATGAGACCTTTGGCTCCGTTCAGACAGCAGGGGAGAACCTGGAGCCGAATGAACGGAGCCAAGAGAAGGTGACCTAGACCTCTTTCTGGTTGTCGGCTCCGAAGATCTTGTCGGAGCCGACACGGGTACCTCGGTAACCTCGGCTCCGGCCGGAGCCGAGGAGCCACAGAAACTGTGGACTGAGTCTTATCGGCTCCAGCCGGAGCCGATAAAGGCAAAGGTTGAACAACCTGAGGTCTCGGCTCAGAAGCCGGAGCCGAAGACCTCGATGCCTTGGAGGGTTTCCCTGTTGAGACAGACAGGGAATCCTCAGGCTTCAACAAGCCTCTCAAAATGAGCTTGTTTTTCCTTTCCTGCAGGACCCTGGGGCTGAAGCCATGGCAGACAGCACAGGAGTCCTGCAGGTGCAAAGGCCCCAGACAATAGACACAAGAAGTGTGAGCGTCTGTCAGAGACATTTTCTGACAGCACGCATCACACTTCTTGAATCCGGAGACCTTTGCTTCCTTAGACATAGCCTAACTGGTGAACACAAACACACACTCAAACACACCAGTTATACCCTGTCAGAAAAATTTACTTTAGTAGAAATACTAAAAAATAAAGTACAATAAAGTACAATAAACAGTAGCTTAAACTACACAAACACTCCCTAGGGAAGGGAAGGCCCAAGGCCCAAGGGAAGAACTAAAAGTTCTTTCAAGAAAGAAACGGGAAAAAATTAGTTAGGGGATAAAGTACACTGAACTACACTAATAGGACAATAATTAAACTAAAAAAGGGGAAAGAGAGTGACTTTTAATAGAAAAAAGCTTAAACTCACCAGGAACCGGTAGAACAACCAACCTCGAAGCTGTAGCGGCAAACGAGATCTGAGGTAACTCTCGCCTAGCATTGTGGGATATAAGGGGAGCCTCGAGCCGGTGGAACCAACTCTCGAGCTTTAGAGTGGCCGAGTCGGAGCCGAGGTCGGCTCCGAACCCATCCAGCAAGAATGAAGGCGAGATAGACAACTTAACATCTAACTGTTAAGTTAAGCTAAACGAAGAAGGGGATGAAAAAACTAAGCAGGAAGGTAACTAAATATATATATAATTCCCAACACTTACCAAGAGCCGGTAAAACGCACCTCGCTGGCTAAAGCGGCAAACGAGATCGGGGTAGTTATCGCCTAGCATCATGGAATATAGGGTTGCCTCGAGCCGGTAAAATTAGCTCTCGAGCTTTAGTAAGTGGCCGAGTTGGAGCCGAGGTTCAGCTCCGAACCCATCCAGCAAGAATGAAGGCAAGATTGACAACTTAACATCCTCATTTTTCTATGTAGCCCATGATGTCTGAGTGTAAACCTAAAACTCAAATTGACTGCTTCCTTAAGATTTTCCAAATTCATGTTCATTACTTTAGTAATGGTCTAATAATCTTAAATTCTGTTGCACTCCCTCTTCCGTTGTCTTAAATATTTCTCAACTTCAGTGGCTTCTGTGGTGATGTCTCTCTTTGGAGTATGTAGCCAAAGTATTTTCAAGTGAAAATGTCTATGTTTATTTCCTTAAGTTTTGACTGATGTAATCTTCTTGCAGTCCATGGAATTGTCAAAAGGTTTCTCCAGCACCTACTTTCTTTATTATTAGTTTGTGAAATTCCCCAAATTTGGAAACATGGGGAGAAGAGGGGGAGGCATTCACCTTCATCTCAATTGTTGGTATATTGTATAGGAGATTTTAAAGGACAGGCAACATCTGTGTTTCCTAGGGATTCCCTGAGGGAGAATAGTTGGAGGATGAGGTGGAATGGTGAGTATAACCTTATCTGTAATTATGTGTTATTTGATTATTTTCTTTTTCTCTTACCTTAGACTGCCTACAGACCGCAGACAGATAGTTATATGGTACCAGTATAGAAACTGAGGCACTAGCCTTAGAGCTGGGGTTCTTCTGTATCAAGAGATGAACCTTCAATGACAGAATCAATTCTCGGTAATCTAAAGACATCAGGATGTCAGCAGCACATTCCTGGTACTTAATAAAGCTGACATTGAGTGAGGCATGGGCCCTAACACTGAGACGTCATTCAATACCTGTCCCAGTGCCAATGATCTCTACATCAAAGGCTCAAACATCTACAATGTCAAAGGTCAAATCAACAATGTAGGGGTTCATGCCAACCCTGGCTTTGATCTGCTGAGTCCAAGTATCAGACCAAATGAACTGTCAGTGCTGCAGATATCGATGCCAGAACAGCTGGAATCAAAGTCTGAGTTATCACTGAAGATACAAAGATCTGTGTTTCTGTTATATCAGGTGTGGCAGGCACCACTGTATCTGCCAATGCCGGTATCAACTAAGACTAGAGTATACCAGTTTCCTGCATGACTGTCTTCAATCACACCTTTTAAATGTCTAGTATCAAATGAATAACTAGCCAAGGTAAGGGATATGTACACCAGAATCCCCCCACAGAAAAACAGGGATAAGGAATCAAGACCATCTTCACCATAGTCTGCAACAAGGCCTCCAACATCATGGAGCAGTAGATGTCCACCATTACAAACAGGTGAATGGATATTGAATGGATTGATTTAGAGGAAATCAATCTGTAGGAAGTTAGCCTGACTAGCTATATACTGAAAGGAAAAAACTACTGTGTCTGGGTGCTTGAATAGGCATATTCTTCATGAGTACAGTTGGGTTCACAGTCACAATGACTATGGATACTACTCCAGTAAAAGAGGAGGAAGATTCCCTGTGGTCTCTGCAGTATTCTTTGGAAATTGGAAATCTGGAATGAGAGTGATTAAGCCAATCTTTCCCCTCTAACTTTATCCATGACTCACTGAAGATCTTCTGAAGCTGAAGGAGAAGAACTCTCTTATCCAGTGTTATCTTTACCTAATAATTCTTTTAATACTTGTTTGTTAAGGTGTTCTGTTGAAGTCATCTTATCAAAATTCACAGAAATACTGCATTATGCTCTTAAATACCAACCTCTAAACAAGTTGGATAAAGTATATGGTTGTTTTAGACAGGACTCCTGTGACTACATGTTATATATTAAAAGAAATAAAAAAATGCTGTTTTAGAAAGGACTCCTGTGACTGCATGTTATATATTAAAAGAAAAAAAAAACATTTGCCATACTTACAAAAAAGTCCCAAAATATAATTGCTGCAGAATCAGTACACCAAAAATGATCGTCAAATCAAGAAGCCTAAAATCTGTCCACTAGAAGAATATACCAAAGAAGGCAGATAAAAATCACTGAACCATAGTCTATAGAGCAGGCTACAATTCTAAGAAAGCAAACTAAACTACCAAATTGTTATACCAAATGATAATAAAAATGAAGGAACTGATCTGGATAAAAGAAAACTGATAGGAAGAATGACAATTTCAGACAAAAAGTAATTCATTTCCAGTGTTTAAGCCAAACAAGGGGCAAATGGAATTGGTAGAGTTTAGTTAGCACTGAGCATTATAGGAGGCTAGGTGGATTTAAAACACTGGGAAAGTTTCAGATGTTGAGCTGACCGCATTGTCTTAGATTACACAAACTCAACTATAAGCTACAGGTCTGTATAATTAACTTGTTTAGGAAGACTGTACCAGAAGTTACTAAGGAACTTTGTAAGCATGCCTTAGTACATATAATTGTAAAATAAATTGATCTTGATATTGCGCACTGCAGAACATCATAAAACTGGTCTTTTTAAAATATTAGGGGAGGGACCTGGTTTAGATGTTACTATAAAGAACTGAGCTGGTCTTTATTCTTTGTCTCTTCCCGTTTAGTTTTCTTTCATTTTTTTCCTTGTCCCCAATTAGAAGGTCAAAGAAGATTCATAAATGCAGGAACTCACACAGAAGACTTGAACCCCAATGATAAAGAGAGGTACAGTAGCTGAGAGGTCTTAAATAGTAAGAAAGATGTATGAAGGGTGAAAAGACTAAATTCTGAAGCCTACAGATGACTTTCTGTTGAAAACAAGAAGATTCCTGACATTTGTTCTATTTTATAAACTGTAAAATGACTTGAAATTTCAAAAGCATTTTGTACAGAGCTGAGTTTAACCTATAGAAAATGAAATAACTAAATATGGACTGACATTGACCTTTCTTGAAATAAAGTGATGCACCTGAGCCAAGCAAATCTATCAGGAGGGAACATCTAGCTAACTGAAGGATAGATTAAAAAGTATATATATATATATATATATATATATATATATATATATATATATATATAAAACCCTAAGCCCCCTAACTATATAAACTAACTCCAGGATCGCACTATAGTAGGCAAAAGGGCATATACCTTTTACTTGCCTCGAAACAAAGTAGACCCATATATGTGTGTGGATATATATATATATATATATATATATATATATATATATATATATATATATATATATATATATATATATCCCCAGAACTGAATATGTCCTGGCCTGTTTAAAATGACAGATTTGAGTCTGTTAAATCTGTTAAGAGTGTGACATTATTCACATGAAAAAAAAAATGATTACTGCAGGGGGTAAGACTGGTTGGTTTGAAAAGCTTGTATAAAGGTAACTTTTTCTGTTTAGTTTCTAACATTTTAATGTGTCACTGCTAAATCAGACAAGAAAATGTGCTTTATGCATTTAAAGAGATAATCAAAATAAAATGTACTTATAGGTAATCCTGTACTACATCATCCCGGGGGAATATTTTGCCTTGTTATGACTAAGACTGTGGCAGTCTGACATTATTAACATTTTGCTTTCCTGTATGCATATAGACCGATGGTGTATTTTTATTAAGTATTTTATCAAAGTGTGGTATGTTCCATGACACTGTCATTTTTTTTTTTTTTGTGTGTGATAAAACTATGTAATAGCTGGGCTTCTGTTATAGCATTTGGCTGTACAATATAAGTAATAATCATGTTTTAGCATTCCAAAGGGTCTACAAGCCTGGTCATACTTTGAAAATTAGAAGTTATGTACCTACCATAACGTTCCATGTTAGTTTTCTTCTCGCCTTCTTTCTTGCTGGATGCGTTCGGACTCGGCCACTCTAAAAGCTCAAGAGCTAGTTCCACCGGCTCGAGGCTCCCCTATATCCCACAATGCTAGGCGGTAACTCCTCAGATCTCGTTTGTAAGCTAGGCCCAGCTAGAAAAATTCCATAATATGGAAACAAAAAGGGATAACCCACCTCTATAGGCTGACTGTAAGGTGTCCTAAACCTAACTGAGGAAATATATATATATATATATATATATATATATATATATATATATATATATATATATATATAGAGGTGGTAGAAAGGATAAAGGTCACAAAACAAACTCCTCTAGGTCTGTCCAGGCTAGGGGGATGGGGGGTGGGACGCAAGAAAGAAGGCGAGAAGAAGACAACTAACATGGAACGTTATGGTAGGTACATAACTTCTAAATGTTAAGTTGTCTATCTCGCCTTCATTCTTGCTGGATGGGACCGCATCCCTAGCACCTTCTCCCAGGTGGCCTATCGGAACAGACTCTTGAGTACAGTGGAATCAAAGTTGGCTTGGTCTCTAGAGGCTAAGTCCAACTTATAATGAGAAATGAAGGTATGGGGAGAAGCCCAAGTAGCTGCAGCACAAATTGAATCAATAGGCAGTATGTCTTGGAAAGCTATAGATGTAGCTAAAGCTCTAGTTGAATGAGCCCTGGGTTAGGTCGGCAACTGTTGATGTCTGATCTCATACACAAAGGTAATCAATGAAGTAAGCCATCTAGAAAGAGATACCTTAGAAAATGGAAGGCCCATTCTGCCTTCTGCATAGGAAACAAACAGTTGATCAGACTTTCTAAATTGTTTGGTCCTGTCTAAATAGTACTTAAGTTGGCGATGAACGTCTAACCAATGTAATTTTTGTTCCGATCTGTTCGAATAGTTAGGAAAGAACACAGGAAGATCAATGGTTTGATTCAAATTTGCCGGTGAAGCTACCTTAGGCAAAAAGGACGGGTTGGTACGTAAGGACACCCTATCCTTATGAAACAAAAGATAAGGGGATCGACTACACAGAGCATGAAGTTCAGAGACTCTTCTGGCTGAAGTAATAGCTACCAAAAAGAGTGTTTTCCAAGATAGCAATTTCATTGAGCATGAAGCCGCAGGTTCAAAGGGGGGAAGAATTAAGGACGTCAGAACCAAGTTGAGATCCCATTGAGGAAGAGGATCCCTGATAGGTGGTTTGAGGAGAAAAAACCCCTTTAAAAAGGCTTTGCAGAGTTGAGACATAATGGAGGACTCTGAGACTCCAACATGAACGTTAGATATAGCTGCCAATTGAACCTTAATGGTAGAAGGAGAAGAACCTGAGTGGAAAAGTTCGGCTAGAAAATCTAGAATTGATTGAATGGAAGCAGTGAAAGGATCTATATCCTTTGAATGCGCCCAACAGGAAAAACGTTTCCACTTACTATGATAAATCTTCCGAGTGGAAGATTTATGAGAGGCTATCAAAATATCTCGAACTGAGTGAGATATTAGAGGAAGCCTGGCTAGAGTTGGAATTGGAGAAACCACGCTGTGAGGTTCAGAGAAGGGAGGGAGCGGTGCAACTGACCCGACTGATGGGTCAAGAGATCTGGAACTGGGTCCAGATGCCAGGGTTGCTCCAACAGGTAACGGTGAAGAAATGGGAACCAAACCTGTCGAGGCCAGTAAGGGGCAATGAGGATCATGGAAGCTTTCTGAGTGATGGCTTTCTGTATTAGTTGAGATATCAGTGGAAAGGGAGGAAAGGCATACAGAAGTCGCCGGGGCCAATCGTGGACTAGAGCGTCCCTGCTGGGATGGCCTGGTTGGGGAAAGAGGGTGAAATAATCGTCGCACTTGCTGTTTTGGGGAGTAGCGAAAAGGTCGCAGCAAGGTCGGCCCCACTTTCGAAAGACTTTGTCCAACACTGAATTCTTCAGAGACCACTCGTGAGGCATGAGAATAGCTCTGCTCAATTTGTCCGCAATCACATTGGACTTCCCGGGAATGTGTGTTGCTAACAGAAACCGCTGAGAAGAAATCGCCCATTGCCACAGTCTGAGTGCCTCTCGACATAGGGGGTAGGATCTGGTTCCGCCCTGTTTGTTGATGTACCACACTACAGACATATTGTCTGTCTGAATTGCTATAGTTCCTTTGGGAAGAGAGTCTTGTAGGGCTTGCAACGCTAGAAACACTGCTCTCACCTCTAGGACATTTATGTGCAAGTGGCGTTCGAAAGTTTGCCATATGCCCTGGACCGTCCTGCCCTGGTAATGCCCCCCCCCACCCGATCAGGGAGGCGTCCGTTGTCAGTGTAGCAACCGGAGGGGGAGGAACAAAGGGTCTTCCTAGGAAGAGCTGGGGGGATGTGATCCACCAAGAAAGATGATCCCTGCACGATTGTGTTATCACAATGGAATGGGACATTGGAAGTTGTTGGTACGACCATTATGTGAAGAGCATCCATTGTAAGATTCTCATGTGGAATCGGGCTAAAGGAAGGAGAGGGATAGCAGCCGCCATTATCCCTAAGACCTTCAGAATCAGTCTGACTTTGATTTTGTTGCTCTGCAAGACAAGAGGGACTTGTCTGTGTATGTCTGCTATTCTCTGCTCTGTGAGTCTGGCTGACATATTGACTGTGTCTAGATTTGCGCCTATGAAGGTAATAACATGACAAGGCGACAAGACAGACTTTTCGTAATTTATTGAAATGCCTAGTGTTTGACATGTGTGAAAGGTACAGTCTCTGGCAAGAAGCAGAAGATGCTTGGTGGGGGCTGTAAGGAGCCAATCGTATAAATACGGAAACACTTGGAATCCTTGTCATCTCAGATGAGAGGCGACCACTGCCATGCATTTGGTAAACACTCAGGGGGCTGTAGTGAGTCCAAAGGGCAGGGCCCTGAATTGGAAATGACTGGTTCCCAGCCTGAAGCGGAGGAATCTCCTGGAGCGTCGGCTCATTCTGATGTGATAGTACGCATCCTGGAGATCTATAGAGCACATCCAGTTGTCCCGCCCCAAAAGGGGTAGAATGGACTGCAGCGTGACCATCCGGAATTTTGTTTTCTTGACAGACGTGTTCAAGTTGCTGAGATCCAAAATGGGTCTCCAGTCCCCTGTTTTCTTTGGAACCAAAAAGAATTTGGAGTAGATTCCGGACCCTTGTTGGTCTGCTGGAACTGGTTGAATGGCTCTTTTTGCAAGCAGCTTTGATATTTCTAGTGCTGCTTGCTCCCTTTGACTGGGTGGAACGTCTGGAAGGGATTTTTTTGATTGCTTTGGAATGCGAACGAATGGGATCGTGTAGCCTTCGGAAATGATAGACTGTACCCACTTGTCTTGAGTTAGGGATAGCCAGGCTTCTGGGTACAGAGATAATCTTCCCCCGACTGCCTCCGAAGGTGGACAGTCGGGCAACACCTCAGGGATGCTGAAAGGGCTTGTCGGAAAAGGTTTCTCGACTGCCCTGATTCTGCGGGCCCCCTCTGCCTCTAGGACGGCGTCTACCATTATTGTTCCCCCCTCTGCCTCTAGAGGGGAACCGACTCTGTGCGTCAGGCAAAGCTCCTTGAGATTGTTTGCGGAACCACATCTTTCCCCCCTTCTGGCCTTTGGGGTAAAGCCTAGAAGGAGTAGAAAAATGGACTCCCACGGCAGAGAGAGTCTTGCCTTCAGTCTCGCACCTAGTCAGGGTTTCCTTCACTTGAGGACCAAAGAGGGATGATCCATCAAATGGGGAGTTAGTGAAGGACACCTTGAAAGGGTCCACAAAATTACATAGCCACATCCAGGCGTGCCGACGTAAGGCCACACCTGTACCTGCCGCTCTACTCGCTCCATCCGCCACATACGAAAGGAGGCGCATGGAGGAGTTAACTATTGAGTTGAGGGTAGCCAGCTGAGAGTTCATCCTATCCTGAAAACCCGCAGCTGTTGGATCCTTTAACATTTCACTCGCTTCCTTGATCAAATCTCTCTGGAGACGAGTGAAATTACACAGGTAGTTAAGCGAGCGCATAGAAAAGGTCGCTGATGAGAACATCCGCTTCCCGTACCTGTCCATAGTCCTAGACTCCTTGTTAGGAGGATGGACAGGCACTGAAGGATCAGCTAGCTCCTTCTTGGTGGCTGCAGCCACCACCATAGCATCCACAGAGATGCCTTTGGTCAAGAATTCTTTGTCCTTGGGGGCAGTGATAAACTTTGAAGGTCTCCTGGGGGTGGGGTCCACAGAGTCAGGAGCCGTCCAGGCCTTCTTTGCCACCACCTGCATAAGGGGGTCAAAAGGAGGGGACACCCAGGAGGTGGAAGGGCGAGAGCCAAACGCCTCAAGATACACCGATTCATCCTCTGAAGGGTTGAGGGCTGGCCAATTCCCCCTCTGTTTTATGATCTCGAGGATGTCTGCAAAAGAGACATCTTCAGAGGGGGATCTAGGGGAACCTTCAGAATCTTCTAAATCGGTGTCAGAGGTGACAGACTCAGGGGAGTCGATGTGCTTCCTCTTGCACTGCCTCTTCCTAGGGGGCTCTCCTACCGGGTCAGGAGAGGCCTCGGAAGAGGAGGAGATCCCCACTGGGGATACTTGAGGAGCTGGCTCTCTACGATCCGGGATGAGGGAGTGAGCAGAAATCACCGGAGGCACGTGGAGGGAGGGGCAGATGGAGCTGACTGTGGGGTTGAACCAGGTTCCAACACGCTCCTCATGACCTCGAAAGCACCCCTGTCAGGCAGAAGCAGAGGTCTCCACTCCGAAAAGCTAGAAACCCCCCCCGGCACCGACAGTGATGGCTCCGAGGCCAATGTCGGAGCCGAACTCACCAGCGCCGAAGCACCGAGAGGGAGAGCGGGGTCGGACAAGGGTCCGATGCCACTCGCCCCCTTGGAGCCAACGAGGGAAGTCCGGTGCCGAGATTCCTCCAAGGAAGATATCGGAGCAGACGACGGTACCGAAGACAACGGTATCAGTTCCGACGCAGCCACAGTCTCGGGTCCGAGCCGCCCCGGCTCCGAACTCAAAGGAGACGGAGGAGGAACATTCTGAGTGATGAGATTAGCCATCGACTGTTGAGTTGGGCTTTGAAGCATCTGGGCCAGTGCCTCGGACTTAAGAAGTCGACTCACTACCCTCTGAAGGTCATGATCTGATAGTCTCGACGACCTAGAGGAGTGAGATCTATGGCTCCGTTCAGACAACAATGGAGATGCTGGAGCCAAATGACCGGAGCCGATAGATGGTGACCGGGACCTTTTTCTGGAGGTCGGTTCCGACAATCTGATCAGAGCCGACCAACCTGTGTCTGCCTCGGCTCCGGCCAGAGCCGAGGAAATAGCAGGGACATGAGTTCGAGAATCATCGGCTCCAGCCGGAGCCGATGTTCGAACAGCCTTCGAAGCCCCAGAAGACGACTCAGAAACCGGAGCCAATGGTCTGGTAAGGCTTCGAGGGTTTCCCCGAAGATTGAGTCGGGGGACCCTCAGGCTTCAATAAGCCCCTTAGAATGAGCTTATTTTTACACTCCTGCAGGACTCTAGGGCTGAAGCCATGGCAAACAGCACATGAGTCCTGCAGGTGCAAAGGTCCCAGGCAGTATACACAAGAAGTGTGACCGTCCGTCAGAGACATCTTCTGACAGCACGAGTCACACTTCTTAAAGCCTGAGACCTTTGATTCTTTAGACAAGTCTAAAGAAGAAAAAGTGTAACCACACAATCACACACACACACCGATTACACTTATTAAAAAATTAAATTAAACTAGTAAGTAATTTAAAAAATTAAATCCCTACAAAAACACAGTCACTCCAACTACTAGGAAGGGGGGGACTGGGCCTAAAGCCCAAGGGAAGAACTCTAGTAAGTTTAGGAAAAAAAGGGGAAAAATTTGGACTAGGAATGGAAGGAAACTACGTAATTTATAAAATTATGAAGAAAGGCTAACTTAAAAGGGGGTCTATCTAAGATAACAACTAGTTCTTAAAACTAACCTGATGAGCCGGTTGAAAAGCACCTTGATCGCTGTAGTGGCAAACGAGATCTGAGGAGTTACCGCCTAGCATTGTGGGATATAGGGGAGCCTCGAGCCGGTGGAACTAGCTCTCGAGCTTTTAGAGTGGCCGAGTCGGAGCCGAGATTCGGCTCCGAACCCATCCAGCAAGAATGAAGGCGAGATAGACAACTTAACATCAAAATATTTCAGCATTCACTTTCAGCTGTGTATTTTAATATTTTGTCCTAACCCTAAAGTTTCCCCAAATTAATCAGAGGAAAAAAGTTAGAATGGAATAATTAGGCAAATTATTCCATAAGGCTACCAATTCATGTGAAACAGAGCACCTCGATGATACTGTTCAAAAGGAACCTGGATGAGTGGATGGGGCACCATAAATTCTTACCGGGGATAGTGCCCACAATCCTGGGTATTGACTAACGTATCTATGGTATTACATTGGGATGAAATGGCTAGGCTTGAAACTACCTCTGGGTCGATAGCCTATGATCCTATGATCCTATAATCAAAATGAATGGCCTGTATCAAAATGTCAGATGACATAGAGTGCTTAGTTATGCGGTAGCTCAGTAGTTATTAATAAAACTACTTTGTTGTTGCTGTTGTTGTTGTTTTTACTCTACCGCTGAGAAAACTATGTGAAGAAGGGAAGGGTGTTTTCAGCTCAACCAACATTAGTTGCTATTCAAAAGAATGAAGAACAGAGGGGTTAAAGTGAGAGGCCACTCACATAGAGCCAGGTTGGCACTTTTTGTGTGCATTCTCCACTAAAATTGTACAGGACCAAATGAAAAACTTCTGTGGGAAGATATTTTGGAACAGTCATGGACAAGTGTGAGCATTAAAGGCCCCAAAATAATTATCCCTCTTGGATTGCCAGTCTTGGGTTCAACACATTAATGGTCATCATTCTTATGCGCAATCATTAATGTTTAAATTCCAAATTTGTACTTGAAGATCAAGATTCTGATATCCCATGGATTTCTCCTTCTCCAAGATACAACGATCATGGAGATGGTGTCTATATAAGCAGAAAGGTTATGATGATACAGAGGGATTGCCCTCCTGTAAACGTGATTGATTATTGACATTTCTCACCATCACTGTTGTTCACAGTTGAGTGTTAGTGATGTTTTGTGACTAAACATATGAAGGAAAATCACAGCATACAGTTTCAATGGGGAGCTTATATTCAGATACCTTAAGACTTCCCCCATATCTGTTTCTGGTGATGAACAGTCATAATTTAACTAAAGGTAATCTGAAAGTTATTTCTGTTCCTTTCTGGTTTTGTCAGGTATAAAATAATATCATCTGCAAGTACAGCTGCCTTTTCTTGACTACCATACCAATTATATCCTTGAATTTCTGAGTTCCTTCTTTTCTTTGCCAGTGGTTCTAAATATAATGAAAATAACAAAGGGGGAAAAGGACAGCCCTGCCTCATTTCTTTGCTCAAGCAGAAATTATCAGAGAGAACTCTACCCACTTTAATTTTCGCATCCGATCCCTCATATATCCTCCTAATCAACCTTATAATTTTTTCAGGAAATGCAAATGCCTCCATTGCCCTACTAATAAAGTACCAGCTTACCAGCTTACTTTGCCAAATGCTTTCTGTGCATCAAGACCCACCAATAACAATGGTATTTTCTTAAAGTCTGCTTCCCTCTGGATCATCAATGTTCTGTTACTGTTGTTAACTGTTTGCCTCCCCTTCCACAAAATTACATTGATCCATGTCTATCAATTTTAGCATTACTTTTGCCATTCTTTTACCCATTATAGACAAGAACACTTTATAATCATGGTTTAGTATTGAAATGGGCCTGTATGAAGCTGGATCTGATGGCTCTTTACCCTCTTTAGGTATTACAGCTACCACTGCTTTCTCAGGATACTAGTACTTATCCTCCTCATAAATATTACAGCTTTACAGCTACCACTGCTTTCTTCCAGGATGACAATTTAACAATGACTAACAATGAAATGTTACCACCTGGGTATAACATACACAGGCTGGATTGTGTTTCCAGGAAGGGGGGTGGGGTAGCTATACTCTACAAATCTGAATTGAATGTGACCATAGATATTAATCAACCACCTCAAATTAATAACTCTGAAATTCTTGCCAATAAATTGCAACTTAACAAAAGTAAATGCATCAACATAATCTGTATGTATATTCCCCCAGGTAATAATATAACCACACTCAAAGATACCCTACACTGGCTTTCATGTCATTACCCCTATAAAACCCTATTACTTGGTGACTTTAACATAGACTGGGGCACCTGTTCCTCAGAATCTCCTTCTACCCACATTAACCTGCATGCATTTACTCAAATCATAACCACCCCTACCAGGCCAGGTAAACCCAAACATAAAGGAAGCATACTCGACTGGGCACTTGTAAATAGTAACCCCCAACTGTACACTGCTGGTACCTACCCCGATGACCTAAGTGGCCACCTTTTCACTTACATAGTTAAGCAAAAAGTCATTAATCCTCATCAATCCTTACTCAGAAAAGTCAGAAACAAAAAAGACTTTGACCTTGTCAAATTTCAACAGGAACGTAACTCCTGTAACTGGTCTATGCTAAAACAACTCCCCTTAGAAGAGGCAGTTGCATATTTTAACAACAAATTTCTTGAAATCCTTGACTTGCATGCACCTGCCCACTCAAAGTGAACAAAGGCAAAAACTGCACCATGGCTGTCTAAAGAATCTAGACTAAAAATTACCAGTAGAAGCAAAATTTGGGCTCAGTGGTGCTCCGCTAAAGACCCCCATGATCATGTTAAATACAGGCAAGCTAGGAATCAAACTAAAAAATCCATTCTACAAGACAAAAAACAATACTACTGTAATTTACAAACAGCAAACCAGAACAATCCTCAGAAGTTCTGGGCAGGTCTGAATAATCTACTTCATCGTGGAAACACGTCTACCCCTATCCTTGCTGCTATTGATAAATCCCCTGTGGATGTTTCAAGACAGTTTTAACCATTTCTTTACAGAGACAATTCAAGCCCTAGCTAGCCAATTACCTCCTAGCTCCCCTGGACCTGATAGTATGACCCCTATAAACCTACTCTCATTAAGTTTCCAACCAGTATCCACGTCGCTTAAATTAAAACCCACCATACTCTCCATTGACCAACTCCCTGCCGAGTACCTTCAAAAATCAGCTGATGCCATTGCCTATCCAGTATCAATACTAATTAATCATACCATAGCAGAGGCTAAAATTCCCACTATTTGGAAAACATCCTATGTAATTCCACTAAATTCTCCAATTATAGACCAATTGCTATACTTTCTCCACTAGCTAAGATTATGGAAAAATGTATACATAAACAACTCATGCACCACCTAATTCAGAATCACCTCATGGCCGATACCCAACACAGCTTCCGTCCACACCACAGCACAAATTCAGCCCTACTAGAATTTACCGATACCATAAATAATAATCGTAACAATAATTACATATCCTCAGCCCTCTTATTGGATCTTTCCAAGGCATTTGACATGGTGGATCACCAACATTTGATTCATACCCTGAATCTTTCTGTCTAAATTCTAATGCCATTCAATGATTTAAATCCTAACTCAATGGGAGGCAGCAGGCTGTTCTCTGGCAGAACAAGCTCTCTAACCTATTACATAACACCCTTGGAGTATCACAAGGCTCCATATTGGGGCCCATACTGTTTTCTGTCTTTATTAACAACTTATACACAGTCATCCCAAATGTCAGCTGTATCCAATACGCTGATTACTCCACCCTGATTTGCTCAGCCACATCTCCTTCAGAGTTGAGGTCTGCCACCCAGTTCACCTTTAATACTATAGAAAACTGGTTCTCCGAATGTCGATTCTTGCTAAATCCCAAAAAAACTAAAATTTTGTTATTCTCACCAACACAAAGGTCTGCTGCTTTTACCTTCACAATAAATGCAAAAGATGGCACAATAATCACCCCCGACCCCTCTACAAAACTATTAGGAGTCATTATTGATAATAACCTAAAATTCGACCTTCATGTAAACCAATCGATCAAGACCATCAATAAAAAACTTGGGTTACTGTATAGAATAAAAGCCTTCCTAACCCCTCCAGCTAAGATTGCCATAGCTCGCTCTCAGCTACTTTCAACACTTTTATATGCTTCCCCCCTTCTCTCTAATCTAAACAAGACTGTACGTAATAGACTGTCAACCTGTTACAATCACATTGCCAGGTGTGCCACTGGCCTGCCTTTTAGAACGCACCATTGCATCAATCTTAAACAGCTTGGGTGGCTAGAACTTCCCAGCCTAATCCAATATAACCTTCTAATTATGGCTAATAAAATCCTCTATAATCCAGATAATACACCAGCTCTTAAAAATATTATCACCCCCTACAACAATCCAAGACTGCTTCAATCCTCAAACAGACTACTAATTCAGACAATCAAAATTAACAATGTAACCGGTGATTCCCTCTTTGCAAACTCTGCAGGCAGAGCCTGGAACCTACTTCTGGCTAATATTACTTTGCTCTCCTCCCTATGCCAATTTAAACTAAACTCAAGTAACATCTAGCACAAAACTTTCTTTGCCACTGCAACAAGCCTGGCTAACTCACAATGAATGTGAATAATCAATTAATCATACTACTATTTAATTTTCCCCTGACTGTTACCAGGGGTAACTCGAACTTGTGAAATTGTCTATTCATGTCTGGTTATGTATTCTTTGTGAATACCATATCTATAATATGCCTTTTTTGTTATTACTGTACCTGTCTACCTTGGAGCTTTTCTCCCCAGGCCTCCACTGAAAATGGACATTAATCCAGTCAGACTATCCCAGTCAACAAATGTAAAATAAATAAAATAAAATAAACAAATACTAGTACTTCTCCTCTTCTTAAAATACTGTTAAACAAAACCTTCCAAATATTTATCAGGTTTTCCCTGCTAGTTTCCAAACTTCCACAGGAATACCATCTATTCCTGGGAACTTTCCTGTAGATTGGTTATACATCACAATTTTTATCTCATCTCCTTCTATCCTGTTAATAATTGAGCCTCATCTGCCCCTAACCTCGGCATATTTAATTCTTCTATAAACATTTCCATTTGTATCTTTTCTTGATTTCCATATTTCTCTGCTTTATACAGATTTTCATACAATTTCTGAAATATTTCTAATACTTCTACAGGATCTCTTGTTACGTTCCTCATTATAGGCACCCTAAGCTTGTAGACAGCCCTTTCTACTTTCTGTTGTCTGAATTGTTGTGGTAAAAAAAAGACTAGCACTGGTAGACCTTTTAGTAGAATCTAGACCAGAAGCTTCCATTAAAAAAGGAATAATTAGGAGAGCATATAAAAAATTGCATGATTACTATAAGAATCAGAGGAGGTTAGAAAGAATTGGGAAGAGAGTTTGGATAAGCAATTCACAAAGAAACAATGGGAGGATATATATATATATATATATATATATATATATATATATATATATATATATATATATATATATATATATATATATATATATATATATATATATATATATATATATCTCCCGAATATGAAACAAAATCTAGAAGATTTAGGATGTTTGCTTGGAAATGTTTACATAGATATTTTTATACCCCAAGTAGACTCCTGGGAATTTTTCCTCAGGTAAACAGTAAATGTTGAAGGTGTGACGGGGAAGAAAGAGGTAATTGGGTACATGTTTTCTGGCAGTGTAGCGAGTTGGCTGAATTTAAGGACTCCCTGCAGAATACACTGTCGGAGATGCTTGGTGGCAGATTGGTGTGACAAGAAAGCTGATTTTTCTATGCTATGATACAGAATTGGAATTGCCTAGACATGGTAAGGTCTTGCTGTGTCTAATTATGGTGGTTGCCAAAAAGCAATTACTAGGAAAATGGAAATCAAAATTTAAACCAACTATACTTTAAGAAGTGAATATAGTAACAGAGAAAAAAAAATGGAATTGAGATCTTGCAAAGAGTAGGAGCAAACTACATAGGAAAAATGGGAATTGTGGGAACAATACATACAGGGGAGGAATAAGATTTAAATAAGGTAGGACTTAAATGAGTTATGTAATGCTTGACTGAAAATGATTGGGTAGATTATAAGTGATGTAAGCATGCAAAATCTGAAGGTAATGCTACTTAATGCTAGAAGTCTAAAACCTCAAAATGCATTCTCTCGAGGCACTCCTAAAAATGGAGAACATCGATAACCGTGCATTAACTGAGACCTAGTTCAAGGCTCCAGAGAGTACCCCTGCAATACCAGGCTATAACTCTTACCAGACTTTTCAGCCACCAAACCAGGACCGAAACACTAAAGGCAGAGGAGTGTCCATATTCACCAAGGATATTCACACCTCCAGGCTACTTGCCCAACACAATGCATCTGAAATTCTACAGGTGCAACTAACACTAGGTAAGACTGCAATCCAAATTGTAGCTTGCTACAGATCCCCCACCATGCCCCAAGATTCTCACTACACCTTTCTAAACATACTGGAAAATATTAAGATACAACAAACACCCTAATACTGGATGATTTCAACTATCCTGCCATTAATTGGGAAAACTACTCAGGTACCAACACCTTTGCCCAATGGCTCTTGGAATTCATAAATTCCAACACCCTGTATCAACTAATCCATAGTCCCATCAGGGGCTCAAATATCCTAAAACTGGGCATTACCAACATGGGAGATCAATGCTCCACACCAGTGGTCACCCCTTCGTTGGTCAGGTCTGACCATAAGCTAATCACCCTTGACGTCCACATCCCACCCTCATCCCCCCAGTAGGGAAATCTCCATAAAAAACTTCTCCTAAGCTAACTTCATGCTACTCAAGTCAGAAGTGACAAACTATTTTGTTGAATATTATAATAATACCTATTTTTAATTACTTGTATAAAATTGTTATGATATTTCTCTTATATGTTAAAACAATAAACCTGTTTTGAAAAAAAAGAAGTGACAAACTTCATGACACCCACGCAGATGGGAACTGAAAGTTTGACTGCTGAATCCTGCACTAAGGCACTGTACGAGCACATCCACTTGCGCATGAATTGTGCCATTCCAAATAGAACCAAGATGCTCTCCTCCAAATAAAGGAAGCCAATCTGGTGGTACCCTGCCATAAACAAACTATACAACAGAAGGAAGAAATTGTTGCAGAAAAGAGGAAAATCCCAGGATGCAAAATACTCCCTTACCAGCCTCAGTAAGAAGCTGAGATCCATCATAAAATCCTCCAAAGCTAGTTACAAAAATAAAATTGCCAAAGATTCCAAGGACAACCACAAGGCATTCTACAGTCATGTCAAGAATCTAAATGGCAATGCTCAGATTTGATCTGAGCTACAGCAGAATGGCATTAAATATACTGATCCCAAGGATATTGCCATTATTCTGGCAGATCGATTCAGTGCCAAATTCACCCCCTCTCACCCCCTAAACGGCCCATCTCAATACCAAAAGATTGCCAAATTCCGGTAATCATGGCCACACAGATAAAAAAACGCACTCTCCAAAGCTAAGAATACAGCATCCATGGGACCAGATGACATCCTGGGCTGTGTACTACATGAACTACAAAATGAACTTGCACCTCACCTAAGTGTCATGTTTAATCATAGCCTCACCTCAGGCTTTGTGCCCAGTGAGTGGCGCACAGCTATAGTTATCCCACTCCACAAGGGGGGATCCACCTTGGATCCCAGGAACTATCGTCCCATCAGTCTGATGAGCCTGATCTGCAAAGCCATGGAATGCATTATCATGGAACTTATAAACAAAGACATTGGCAACCTTCAAACACTATACCCCACCCAGTTTGATTTCGTAAAAGGCCTATCTTGTCTCCTCAGCCTGATTGACTTCTTCGAATCAGTCACCAGAGCCATGAACGAGGGCAAGGCAGTCCAAACAGCCTATCTGGACCTTGCCAACGCCTTCAACACCACCCCCCACTCTGGAATCATAGATAAACGTACTAAGCTGGGCATCAATCCCTACATCACTCAATGGGTTGCCAACTGGCTTACTGACAGAACCCACACTGTAAAAGTAGTCAAATCAAAATCCAGCTCCAGGCAAGTGACAAGTGGAGCACCTCAGGGTTCAGTCCTGGGACTGCTCTTGTTTGGCATCTACTTCTCTGAAGTACAGGCCAGCACTAAGGGACTCTATCTAACAAAGTTCACAGATGACTGCAAACTGAGAGCCATTACTGAATCCCTAAATGATGTGGATATTCTACAAAAGGACCTTACAGAAACAGATGCTTGGTGCCAGAGCCATGTGCTCAAGCCCAATGCCAAAAAAATAGAAGTTATGTCCTTACCATAACGTTCCATGTGGAGTGTTCATCTTGCCTTTGTTCTTACACATGGGTTCGGAGCCGATCCTCGGCTCCGAGTCGGCCGCTTGGCAAAGCTCTGCATTGAGAAGAAGCTCGAGACCAACCTGTCTCCCACAATTCCCTCTGCCTTTACCTCAGATCTAGTTTGCAAACAATACCTGATCCCAACGGGAATGAAACATACAACATACATACTAAGGCGTAGCTGAAAACAGCAGTAACAGCTGAGAGAAACAGAAGCGGGAGAACCAAACCAGACATCTAAACTGGACGTTCTTCCTGACCTGAGGGTGGGAGGGTGGGAATGTAAGAACAAAGGCGAGATGAACACTCCACATGGAACGTTATGGTAAGGGCATAACTTCTATATGTGAGAGTGTTCAATCTTGCCATTTGTTCTTACACATGGGTAGCGTCCCCAGCTCCATGACCCTGAGAGACTCATGGAAGAACGTTCCTAAGCACAGTGGAACCAAAGATTGCCCTGTCCCTGGAAACCCTATCCACTTTGTAATGAGTGATGAACATATGTGGTTTAGACCAAGTGGCGGCCGCACAAATAGTGTCCAAGGGTAGGCGGGCCGCAAGAGCCAGGGATGTAGATATTGATCTAGTAGAATGTCCTTTCGGTTTGACGGGTAAACTCTGCTCAGTAGCAGTATAAACAAAAGTAATACAATCAGATAGCCATTTGGAAAGGGTACGCTTCGTCACTGCCATGCCCTTTCTGCTGTCCGCAAAGGCTATAAAGAGTTGATCTGCTTTTCTGTGATCCTTTGTTCTATCCAAGTAGAATCTGAGTTGTCTATGAACATCCAACTTGTGTAACATATACTCCAGCTTACTGGAATGGTTCTTGAAAAATGTGGGGAGCTCAATGGACTGATTAATGTTATTGATTGAACAAACCTTGGGAAGAAAGGACGGGTTGGTGCGAAGGGATACCCTATCAGGGTGAAAGATCAAATATGGGTGTTTAATGGAAAGAGCTTGAAGTTCTGATACTCGTCTGACTGAAGTGATAGCTACCAGAAAGAGAGTTTTCCATGACAGGAACTTTAAAGAACAGGAAGAGGTTGGTTCAAAGGGTGGTAACATTAGTTGTGATAACAGGAGGTTCAGATTCCATGGTGCTGTAGGGAACCTGACTGGTGGCCTAATATGAAAAGACCCTTTTAGAAAAGCCTTACAAAGCCTATGAGCCATAATAGGCGCTCCATTTTCTCCTACATGAAAGTTTGAAATAGCAGCCAATTGAACCCTCAAGGTGGCAGGAGAAGCTCCTTGGTGAAATAGTATGGATAGAAACTCCAAGATTTTGTTCAGTGGGGCTAATAAGGGATCCAAATGTTGCAAAGTTGCCCAGTATACAAAACGCTTCCACTTACTAGTGTAAATCTTTGTAGTGGAAGCTTTATGAGAAGCTACTAGAATATTTTGAACCGCAGGAGAAAGAAGATCAGACCTGGCTAAGAAGGGAAGCGGAGCAGCCAAGCTGCTAGTCTGAGGGACAGGAGCGACGAGTGGGGAGCCCCTGACGAGTGGGTCAGTAGATCCGGCTCTGGGTCCAGGATCCAGGGTTTCCGTATTTGGTGTGCTTGAAGAAAGGGAAACCAAATTTGACGAGGCCAGAATGGGGCAATGAGAATTACAGTCCTCCAGGTTCTTGGCTTTCTGCAGAAACCTTGGAATCAGAGGTATAGGAGGGAAGGCGTACAGGAGACCCGGGGGCCAATCGTGAATCAGAGCGTCCCTGGGGACTTCCCCTGGAGGGGGTAATAGGGCAAAGTAGCTTCTGCATTTGGCGTTCATTGGAGACGCAAACAGATTGCAGCAAGGCTGGCCCCACTTGCAGAATATCATGTCCGCAATTGTTTGTTTGAGGGACCACTCGTGAGGTAACAGGATGGCTCTGCTCAACCTGTCCGCTATGACATTGGATAACCCCAGGATGTGCGTTGCTATCAGAAAGCGACCCGTGGACTCTGCCCATTGCCAACTTCTCATGGCCTCTCTGCATAACTGGTAAGATTTGGTTCCTCCTTGTTTGTTTATGTACCAGACTACGGACATGTTGTCCGTTTGAACTGCAATGGTCCCTAGAGGTAGAAGGGTAGAAAAGTGTTGCAACACCAGAAACACTGCCCTCATCTCCAGAACATTGATGTGCAGGTTGTACTCTAGATTGGTCCATTCTCCTTGGACTGTCTGTCCCTGAAAGATGCCCCCCCACCCTATCAGGGAAGCGTCCGTGGTCACCGTAGCTGTCGGAGTGGGTAGCACAAACGGTCGGCCGTCGGAGAGATTGCAATTCTGAAGCCACCAAGATAGGTGCGATTTGCAGATGTTTGTGATGTGAATTTCGTGTGTCAGCGGTAACTGTTGGAACGACCATTGTGCGAATAGCAGCCATTGAAGAACTCTCATGTGCAGTCTTCCCAAAGGTATCGCAATGAGGGAAGCCGCCATGAGACCCAAAACTTTCAGAACCAGTTTGGCCGGGGATTTCTTGGACAACAGGAGAAGAGATATGTGATTTTGTAGAGAGGCTATTCTTTCTGAGGGAAGCCTTAGAATCAAGCAACAAGTATCCAAATCTGCTCCTATGAATGAGATATGCTGTGATGGCTGTAATGCAGATTTTTCGAAATTTACGGAAATTCTGAGATGAACACAAAGTTCTAGTGTGTAATCCCTGGCCTAAATCAGTCGACGCTCGGTGGTGGCAGTAAGGAGCCAATCGTCCAGATACGGAAACACCTGGAATCCTAGGCGTCTCAAGTGAGACGCTACCACTGCCATGCATTTGGTGAAAACCCTGGGGGCTGAGGTTAGACCAAAAGGCAGGGCCCGAAACTGAAAGTGACTGGCTCCCAGCCGGAAGCGCAAGTGATCCCTGGACGCTCTGGCAATTTTGATGTGGTAGTACGCGTCCTTGAGATCTATTGAGCACATCCAGTCGTCCTTCTGTAAAAATGGAAGGATCGATTGAAGCGTGACCATCCGGAACTTTTCTTTCTTGACGAAGGTATTGAGCTTGCTTAGATCCAGAATTGGCCTCCAGTCCCCTGTCTTTTTTGGAACTAAAAAGAACCTTGAGTAAGTTCCGAATCCTCTTTGGTCCGCCGGGACTGGTTGGATGACTCTTTTTTCTAGCAGCTTTGAAATTTCTATAGCTGCAGGATCTCGCAGATGGGGCGGTACATCTGGGAGTCTTTTTTGCGGTAATGGGGGAAATAGAAATGGAATTCTGTAACCTCTGGTAATAAGGCTTTTTACCCATTTGTCTGAGGTAAGGCTTTACCAGGCCTGAGGGTATAAAGCTAAGCGACCCCCGACTGCCTCCAGAGCAGGACAGTCGGGCCTCCTCTCAGGAGTGCTGGAAAGGCTTCCCAGGGAGTGTATCCCTGTCACCTTGGTTTTGCAGACCCCCTCTGCTGCCAGGGCGACGTCTTCCACTTCTGCCCCCCCCCCTCTGCCTCTGGAGGGGGCATCACCCTATGTGCCTGGGAAAGAGCCTTGGGGTTTTCGAAACCACATTTTTCCACCTCGTTGCCCTTTCAGGTACAGTCTGGATGGGGTGGAAAAATGGACTCCGACAGCAGACAGAGTCTTTCCCTCTTGCTCACACCGGGTAAGGGTCTCCTTTACTTTGGGGCCAAAAAGAGTGGCACCATCAAATGGGGCATTAGTAAAGGAAGACTTGAAAGCTTCCGCAAAGGAACATAAGCGCATCCAGGATTGTCTACGAAGAGCAATCGCTGAAGCCGCAGCCCTACTCGACCCTTCGGCTGCATACGAGATGAGCCTCATGGACGAGTTCACAATTGACGTAAGGGTATTGAGCTGTGCTGTAACTTTTTCCTCGACAGCAGCATCTGTAGTACCCTGGAGGTTATCTTCCAACTCTTTGATTAGATCCCTCTGTAAACGTGTAAAATGTGTCAAATAGTTCAGCGATCGCATGGAAAAAGCCGCTGAACTAAAAATGCGCTTCCCATACCTGTCCATAGTCCTAGAATCTCTGTTAGGCGGATGGACAGATGAGGAAGATTCAGACATCTCCTTTTTAGTGGCAGCTGCCACCACCATAGCGTCCACTGGAACTCCCTTTGTGAGATATGCCTTGTCTTGAGGGGCCGTAATATATTTATTAGGCTTTCTAGGGACTGGCTCCACTGTGTCAGGTGTCTCCCATGCCCTTCGAGCAATCAAATCCATCAACTCATCGAAGGGCGGAGTGACCCAGGAGGAAGAAGGGCGAGCACCGAATGCCTTCAGCAAGACTGACTCATCCTCAGAAGGGGGTAGGGCCTGCCAATCACCTCTCTGTTTCAGGATCTCCAGGATGTCAGAAAAGGAGACATCCTCCAAGGGTGATTTTGGGGACCCTTCTGACTCATCCAAGTCAGTGTCCGATGTTAAGGATTCTTGTGGAGAATCCAAGTGTCTCCTCTTACACAATCTTTTCCTCGGAACTTCCTCGGGGGGGGGCATCCGATGAAGCCTCCGAGGAAGAAGGGGCTCCCTCTGGGAGCGGCTGAGACACTGGTGCTCGACGCTTTGAAGTAGCCGTGGGTGCAGAGGAGGATAATGGGCCTTTATGGGAAGGAGAGGCTGTCTCTGCTGAAGTGGTTGTCTGAGTCGACAACACCTTCCTCATAAGGTCGAAGGCCCCCGGGTTCCGAGGCGAGGAATCCCTCGGTTCCAAAGAAAGCGGAGGAATCCCCGAGACGGGGACCGAGGGCATCGACCCCAAGGACGGAGCCGAATCGATCCATACTGAGGCACTGAGAGGGAGAGTTGGAACCGAAACATCGGTTCGACTCTCGGTCCCGGAACCAAGGATAGATCGTCGGCTCCGAGATTCCGGTAATGGATCCGTCAGAGTCGAGGTGAACGGTGCCGACCGAGAGAAAGATGGCTCCGGCACCGAGGGCTCCACAATCATCAGATCAGCCTCTCCCGTCTCCGAAGGCTGAATAGGCCTCGGAGGAGGAACAGATGGAGATAAGGGAAGGCCTTCGAGTCTCGACACCAACTGGGAGGAGACTGAGATGAGTTTGGACAAGGCCATATTCTCCATTAACTTCTGCACCACACAATCTATGTCGGAGTCAGAGAGGGGTCTAGAAGAACGCGTCGAAGGAATCGAAGATGGAGCCGACCTCAAAAGCACAGGAGGTGGAAGCTCCGTCACCGGTTCCAAGACTCGAGGCTCGGTGACAGACAGAAGTTCGACACTCGGCCCCGAGGTCTGTGGAACTGGTGAACGAACTTTAAACGAAGAGCTCGGAGCCGATGACATGGGCTCCGACGTCTTCGACTCCTTCGAGGATTTAGATGCCTGGTATGATTTATCAAGAGCCTCTTGAAAGGCAGGCTTCAAAAGGCCTCTGTCCATGAGCTTCCTGCGCCTATCTGTCATGACCCTTCCACTGAAAGAATGACAAATGGAACAGTCTTCTTGCAGATGGAGAGGGCCAAGACAGTAGACGCAGGAGCTATGGTAATCTGTGACAGACATTTTCTGTCCACATTAGCACCGTTTGAACCCTGACTTTGCTTTTTCAGACGTTATCAAGTATATAAAACAGTCAAATCCAGTAATGTTATATATCTAACTATATTCATCTACGCAGTCCTGATAACAGACACTCACAGCCAAAAACACTAAGGGTGGTACCACAAGTATATAGTGTTTAGTCAAATCCAGTAGTAAAATCCGAAGTTAGTGGGTGGGGTAGGCCCCGAGGGAAACTAACTAACTATATATACTAATATATATATATATATATATATATATATGTATAAAGTTAAGAAACCCTAGACTCACTTACACACACACACACTAAAGGTCTTAAATTGAAAATAGAAGAATTATCTAAGTAATCCTAGAGAAAAAATTATATCTTATCTGCCAGCTGGTCTGAGCTCATCGAAAATGATGCAAACGTTGCAGCGGCAAACTAGATCTGAGGTAAAGGCAGAGGGAATTGTGGGAGGCAGGTTGGTCTCGAGCTTCTTCTCGATGCAGAGCTTTGCCAAGCGGCCGACTCGGAGCCGAGGATCGGCTCCGAACCCATGTGTAAGAACAAACGGCGAGATTGAACACTCTCACATTGTATAGTTATCCCCTTTGGGAAAAAACATGTACCCATGAATTACCACATAAGTGGCAGTACACTAAACACCAAAAGTGTGATAAGAGACTTAGGGACACAGGTGGAGAGTGGTTTCAACTTCGATAACCACATCGCCACAACAGTCAGGAAATCCTTCTATGTGCTACACTTCATCACTAAGGGCTTTTCATCCATAAAAAAGGAGGTCATTGTTCCACTGTACTCATCCCCTCATTAGACCCCATTATAGAGTACAGCGCCCCATTTGGTATGTACCTCACAAGACATCTGCAACAATTGGAAAGGCCACAGAAATACCTTACTAAAAGAATCACAAGCCTAAAACAGATACCCTATGCTGACCGTCTAAAAAAATTCCAGCTATACTCTGTCACATATCACCTACTCAGAGGCGATCTCTGCTTAACATACAAGGCCATGTCAAGCCCAGAGCTGTTGGACATGCTACACTTAAAGAAAATCCAAACCCTCAGAGCCACACACTCCAGGGAATCTAGACCTGGTCATCACAATGAACAAAACATGCTGGAGGGATAGGTTCCTGACCCAGAGACTCCCCATACTCTGGAACAGACTGCCCATACATGTCAAGCTGAGTGCCTCTTTTGCCTTCTTCAAAAGAAACCTTGACGATTGGATGGGAGATAGGAAATTCGCCCCAGGGATCACGTAAGTCGCCCTGCTAGACAGGGGACCAGGGAAGTAAATATTCTGAGAAGAAATAGCCAGGGAATTGTTATGGCTAGGCTTGTACAGGCCCTAGGGCCGATAGCCTAGTACCAACCTATGTATAATGTTTGCAACTGGGAGTGTGTCGGTATGATTTCTGATGTAAAATGCTTGCAAATAGGATTGTATCGGTGTGGTTTGTTTTCATTTGTATAGATGTATTATTGCCTATGTCGTAAGTGATGGTTTAATAAGGATGCTTCTTGTGTAAAAAAAAAGCAGGAACTGAATAATTTATGTAATATTGCTTAGGTTATATGATATAGAGCAATATATGTGAAGTATAATGTTTGTAAATGTGAACTTGTTAATACAGTTTAATTACTTTTATATGAATGTAAATTTGCCTGTCACACATGATAATTCATGGAGGGATAGGTTCCTGACCCAGAGACTCCCCAGACTCTGGAATAGATTGCCCATACATGTCAAGCAGAGTGCCTCTTTGGACCTCTTCAAGAGGAACCTTGACGATTGGATGGGAGAAAGGAAATTCACCCCAGGGATCACGTCAGTCGCCCTGCTAGACAGGGGTCCAGGAAAGTAAATAATGTGGGAAGAAATAGCCAGGGAATTGTTATGGCTAGGCTTGTATAGGCCCTAGGGCTGATAGCCTAGTACCAACCTATGAACCAATGAACCTATGAATTCAATAAAGGTGTAAAAAAAAAGAACAGGAAGTGGGATCTTTAGAAAAGGGTATGAGTAAATTACAAAAAAAGAAATGTAAATTCTGGGAACAATACATGCAGAAAAAAAATATTTTGGAGGAGGAATGAGGTTTAAGAGAAGGCAGGAATTGAACAATTACTATAATGTTGTTTTGATAATATAACAATATACGTTATGTATAATGTCTGTAAATATGAACTTGTTATAATGTCTGTAAATATGAACTTGTTAATGTGGTTTGATTACTTTTATATGAATGTAAGTTTGCTTGTGTCACAAGTGATAATTCAATAAAGGTGTTTAAAAAACAGTTGTCTCTGTTTGTTTTGTACCTGGTTTGGGACATACATTTGACACTCACTCTCTGTCAGCGTGGTGTAACAGTGATCAATTTGCAAACTTTTATTGCTGTAACTACAGTAATAATGTACAGGCAGTACAGGTAGGTATTAGATATTAATTAACTGCATCACCACTCCCGGAATTAAATTTTGCTGTAAAAAATATGGTAAAGCATTTTCTGTATCAGCTATCCATGTCATCTCCTTTTTCTCAAACAAAAGAAAAGCAACTCCAATGTCCTGATTAATTCTTGCATCCAAAATTCTTTAAAAGGGCCTTATTGTCAATCCTCTTCTGAAAGTGTGTACATTTTCTAACCCAAAATACTAAAGATCCACTACCAGTATTAAGCTGCTACTGAAAATATTGGAAAAAGACACAAAAAAAAAAAAACAAGTTTTCATTCCTTTATTAGACTGACAACTACATGGCCCATCACAGCATTAGTTCATGCCACTGCTGGACTGCTATTTGTGGATGATCAAATATTCTCTAGCCCAAATAAAACCATTCTTGCTGGTATTCTTTGTAGATTTAAGAAGAAATTATGCCTTGCTTCTTACAGCAACTACCTGTCCAACAGATGAAATACAAGTGGTATGTGAGAAGCGGCCTCTGGCCAGAATAGCCTTATTTCTGGAGATCCCCAAGGATACATGTTAGGAATAAATACTAAATATTTGAGCTTTGGCCGGCTAAGATCTGCCTGCAATCAACTGGACGTATAAGTGAATTTAAGTACACTTTTATCTACACTTTTTTCATATAGTACTGCATTTTATGTGTTCTTGTTTCTTAATGAATATTAATTGAACTAAAAACTGTGGCTCTCTGTATCTACAGAGATCTTGTTAGAAGTGAAGCCACTGAGAGCAGTGGGGGTAGTTTCACTTTGATATTCTCTGCTTCAGCTGAGGGGCTTTCCTGCCTTATATAAGTGGTACATTCTGTTTTTTTTTTTCTGCTAAACACTTGAACTTTGGCCGGCTAAGATCTGCCTGGAATCAACTGGACGTATAAGTGAATTTGAGTACACTTTTATCTGCACTTTTTTCATATAGTACTGCATTTTAAGTGTTCTTGTTTGAACTGAAAATTGTGGCTCTCTGTCTCTACAGAGATCTTGTTAGAAGTGTAACCATTGATAGCAGTGGGGGGTAGTTTCATTTTGATATTCTCTGCTTCAGCTAAGGGGCTGTCCTGCCTTATATAAGTGGTACATTTTGTTTTTTTTTTCTGCTAAATACTTAAGCTTTGGCTGGCTAAGATCTGCTTGCAATCAACTGGACGTATAAGTGAATTTATGTACTCTTTTATCTGCACTTTTTTCATATAGTACTGCATTTTATGTGTTCTATTTTCTTACTGAATATTAATTGAACTGAAAATTGTGTCTCTCTGTCTCTACAGTTAGTTTCCACCACCCCCTCCCTGTTCTTGTTTTGGTGTTAATGTTGGTGGCTTTGAAATTGTACGCTCCTCTTATAAACTTGTATTTGGATACTCCTTCTGTGCCCATCTCATTTGCTCACTCAACTGAGTGCAGTAAGGTCATATTCTGATTTCAGGCACTCCTACTGTGTACAAAGAGAGCATTTGGGAAGAGAAAAAAAATGTTTCTAAGTTTGTTTCCTGCCTTTCCTGTAAGTACTCTAGTCCACATACATATTTGCTGTATCCAGGACTATTCGTAAGCTTCTGAGCCCCCACACCTTTCTGTGTTGGAGAGAAGCCTTCTAGCTTAATTTAATTTTGTTTCTTAGCACTAGCCATTTTTTTTAGTTTCAGCACTCAAATCTGTTTCTCTGAGCTCAGCACTTGTTCAGAACTCGTTGTAAGCACTAAATAAGCTACAAATTACTACAGCACTCAACTTTCCTCACTTGTCTAGAGGAAATCAGTTTTTAGTACTTAATAAATAAGCACCTATCCAGGCATGTCTAAGGGTCAGCTCCTGGTGTTTTCTCCTGTCTACCTGATGAATCTGGGCATCTTGGGGCAATGCAGCAATTGCCTCATGTACACAGACAACCCTCTCCTCCTACTACCCAACCCTACAACCTGTGAGAGATGCACTTATATAGCCAAACTGGAAGCAAAGCTCTCTTCACCCAAGACTGGAATAGACAGTCAAGAGGAGAAGGTAAACACTTGCACCACACCACACTCATCACATAGTCCCTCAAAATCTCCACCACCAAAACACAAACATAGAAACATAAAACACACACCTACATTTGCAGAGGCTCTCAATAAAAACCTGCCCAAGCAACAGGGACCTGCAAAGCAGAAACGCAAGCAAACTCCAACCCCCAACACAACCCAAATGACACATAACCCACAATCTCAGTGTGCCATTCAACCACAGCCCATAAGGCATAACAATGTACCCAACACTCTAGTCATTGGTGTCTCTATAGTCAGGCACACTGATGTTCCACTCACCAGGCTAAACAAGGAGAAAGTTACTGTCAGCTGCCTGTCAGGTGCCAGGATCCGCCACATTACGCACGCACTCAGGTCACTCCACAGCAAGTACAAATATGACTCTGTCATTGTTGATGTTGGTGTGAATGACCTGAGACGTACCTCCCTGGACTACATGAAAAGAGACATGGAGGACTGCTCCGATCTTGTAGCCCAGGCAGGTATGACCCTAGCCCTCAGTAGCATCCTGCCATCACAGAGAATGATACCACAGTACAAGGACAAAAATGACTGACTTCAACAATTGGCTAAGCTTCTGGTGTCATTCTAAAGGGATCCAGTATTTGTCTGTCTGGGATGACATGATCAACAGACCACGATGCTTTGCCACAAATGGCCTACACCTGTCGCCCTTGGGATTCCAGATACTGACTAAGGCTCTTGCCACCCCTAAAGTGCCTTTTTTAGGCAAGGTTCAAATGACAAATTCACCACTGTAACAGGTACAAGCAAGCAAAATCTGAGGATAACGCTACTCAATGCAAGAAGTCTAAACCTCAAAAGGCACTCACTCGAGGCACTCCTTAAAATGGAGAACATCGACATCTGTGCAGTGACAGAGACCTGGTTCAAAGCTCCAGAGAGCATCCCTGCATTACCAGGCTATAATTCATACCACACCTTTCGGCCACCTAACCCGGACCGAAGCACTGAAGACGGAGGCGTGTCCATATTCATTAAGAATATCCACACCTCCAGGCTAGTTGCACAGCATAATGCATCCGAGATTATCCAAGGGAAAATAACTCTGGGCAAGACTGCAATTCAAATTGTAGCTTGCTACAGACCCCCCACCATGTCCCAGGATTCCCACTCCTCATTTCTTGATACACTGGAAAATATTAGGGTACAACCCAACACCCTAATAATGGGCGATTTCAACTACCCCACCATTAACTGGGAAAACTACTCATGTACCAACTCTTTTGCTCAATGTTTTCTGGAATTCATAAATTTCAATGCCTTGGATCAACTTATTCACACCCCCACCAGGGGCATCAATATCCTAGACCTGGTCATTACCAACATGGGCGACCGGTTTTCCACTTCAGAGGTGAATTCCTCGTTGGCCTGATCTGACCACAAGCTAATCACCGTAGACATTCACATCCCACTCCCACCCCCCATTAGGGAAACCACCGTAAAAAACTTCTCCAAAGCCAGCTTCACACTTCTTAAGACAGAAGTGGCAAACTTCACGACACCCATGCAGATGGACAATAGAGGTACGACTGCTGAATCCTACACAAATGCACTTTATAAGCACCTACACAAGTGCATGGATCGTGCTATCTCTTACAGAACCACGATGCTATCCTCCAAAAAAAGGAAGCCAATCTGGTGGTCCTCTGCCGCAAACAAACTCTACAACAGAAGAAAGAAACTGTTGCAAAAAAGAGTAAAATCCCATGACTGGAGGAGCTCCCTGGTCAGCCTCAGTAAGAAGCTGAGATCCCTCATAAAATCCTCCAAAGCTAAGTACGAAAACAAAATTGCCACTGACTCTAAAGACGACCACAAAGCATTCTATAGCTATTTCAAGAATCTCAATGGCAACACTCAGATCTGCTCTGAGTTATAGCACAATGGCACTAAATATACAGAACCAACTGATATTGCCAACATTCTGGCAGATTGGGTCAATGCTAACTTTACCCCCCCCCCCTCACCTCCTAGAGGGCCCATCTCTATACCTGAAGAATGCAATGTGCACAGGTAAAAAGCACACTCTCAAAAGCCAAAAACACAACATCCATGTGACCTGAAAATATCCCAGGCTGCGTTCTACATGAACTACAGAACGAACTGGCACCCCACCTAAGTACCATGTTCAATCATAGCCTCACCTCAGGCTTTGTGCCCACTGAATGGCACACCACAATGGTTATCCCACTCCAGAAAGGGGGAGCCACGACGGACCCCGGGTACTACTGCCCCATTAGCCTGACGAGCCTGGTCTGCAAGGCCATGGAACGTATCATCATGGAACTCATAAACAAAGACATTGGTAATCTCCAAACTCTGGATCATGCCCAGTTCGGGTTTGTAAAAGGCAGATCATGTCTCCTAAACCTGATAGACTTCTTTGATGCAGTCACCAAAGCCATAGATGAGGGTAAGGTGGTTCACACAGCCTATACAGATCTTGCCAAGGCTTTCGATACCATCCCCCACTCTGGAATTATAGATAAACTTACTAAACTAGGTATAAATCCCTGTGTCACAAGATGGGTTGCCAACTTGCTCAAGGACAGAACCCACATTGTGAAAGTAGCAGACTCCAAATCTGACTTCAGACCAGTGACAAGTGGAGCACCACAGGGTTCATTCCTGGGTCCTCTCCTGTTTGATATCTACTTATCTGAAGTACAGGCTAACACAGAAGGCCTTTGGCTAACGAAGTTTGCAGATGACTGCAAACTGGGAGCCATAATCGAAGCTCCTAACGATGTGGACATCCGACAAAAGGGCCTCACTGAGACAGATGCCTGGTGTAAAAGCCATGGCCTGAAGCTCAGTGCCAAAAAGTGCATTGTCATCCCCTTTGGAAAAAACTCTGTACCCATGAACTACCACATAGGTGGTAGTCTACTTAACACCAAAAGTGTGATAAGAGACCTTGGGACAGAGGTGGACAGTAGTCTCTTCTTTCATAATCCCATCACCACAGTGGTCAGGAAATCCTTCTACGTGGCACACCTCATCACAAAAGGTTTCTCATCTAGAAAAAAAGAGGTCATTGTTCCCCTTTACTCATCACCTCATCACTCATTAGACCCATTACAGAGTACAGCGCCCCTTTTGGTATGTACCTCACAAGACATCTACTGCAACTGGAGAGGCCACAGAAATACCTCACAAAGAGGATTACTGGCCTCAAACAGATGCCCTATGCAGACCATCTCAAAAAACTCCAGCTTTACTCCATCGCATATCACCTTCTCAGAGGCGATCTCTGCCTAACATACAAAGCTATATCAAACCCAGAGCTGCTGGACCTGCTCCACTTAAAGAAATCCCAATCCCTCCAAGCTACACGCTTTAGGGACCTAAACCTTGTCACCACAATAAACAGAACATGCTGGAGGGATAGATTCCTGTCCCAGAGACTTCCCATTTTCTGGAAAAGAGTATCTATCCTTGTCAAACAGAGCTTCTCATTAGCACTCTTCAAGAAAAATCTTGATGACTGGATGGGAAATGGAAAATTCACCCCAGGGATCACTTCTGTGGCTCTGCTCGACAGGGACACAGGAAAATAATTTTCTTGGGCGGCGAAAGCCAAGGTACCTTTTTGGCTAGGCTTATATAGGCCCTAGGGCCAATAGCCTAGTACCTACCTATGATCCTATGAGCCTATGAATCATGCTCTTCTTTATCCTTAGCTATATGTTCACAATCAAAATTATACTTCTACATTTAATTGTCTATGCAGATGACGTCATTGTGGTAAAAAGTAGTAAGGACGCCTAATATATATATATATATATATATATATATATATATATGTATATATATGTATATATATATATGTATATATATATATATATATATATATATATATATATATATATATATATATATATATATATATATAGTACACTCCAATCTGACTTTAGTAGGCTTCTCTCCTGACTCCTTGAAATTCATCTGTTTCTTAATTCATTCAAACCACCTTAACAATGTTTGGCACTCTTAAAACATTTCCTCTGCTTTACCTCTAAAACTCACAGACCCCACAAATGTATCTGTATCATCTGTTACCACCTACTAGTACATGGAAATACTTCTTGACACTACTCTCACATTCCATAACCACATTGAGATCGCCATCACGAATGGTCAAGCTCAGCTAAAAATGTTAGACACACACTCTCACAAGGCTGAAAATTGCCAATACCTAATGTTTGACTGCAAACAATGTGTTTATAATATGCTCTAATTATTGCCTTATGCAGTTCACAACACCAAAATAATTCAGTAAGCTCTGAAAAGTGGAAAGAGCTCACCTACCTATTGGTGTTCAATGACCAGCTGCAAGGTATTCCTCCTTGTTTACTTTTCTAATTCTTCATCTGTAGAGGCTCCATCTTTTCAAACCAACTGCTTTAACTTAGATAATTCATTTTCTGCTTAAAAGAAGGTGACTGGACCCCCTAGAAGAGCAACTTTTAACTGTGCAAGATACATCATACAGAACCTTAAAGTTTAAGGAATGACAAACTTTGCTAGCAGAAATGAAAGCTAATAATCCTTTTGTTTTAATTTTGTTTGGAAAGTCCTGTTCATAATATATTTTGCTTTCCTTTATTTTAATTACTATTCCTGGAGGCCATATTGCTACAAAAACGTCTTCCTCTTACTGTGAAAGTCACTATTCTGACCCTTAATTGCTGAGAAAAATAGAAGTTATGTTCTTACCATAACGTTCCATGTTAGTTGTCTTCTTCTCGCCTTCTTCTTGCTGGATGGGTTCGGAGCCGACCTCAGCTCCGACTCGGCCACTCTAAAAGCTCGAGAGTTGGTTCCACCGGCTTGAGGCTCCCCTTATATCCCACAATGCTAGGCGAGAGTTACCTCAGATCTCGTTTGTAAGCTAACCCAGCTTATATCAATAACAGTATAACTGTAAAACAGAATCCACCTCTAACAGTAGGAAGAAAAGGGGTGACCTACATCCTGAAATAAGAAATATGCATAATAGCATATGACTAAGAAAGAGGTGGTAGAAAGAGAGGTCACGATCACAACTCCTCTAGGTCTGTCCAGGCCAGGGGGAAGGAGGGTGGGGCAAGAAGAAGGCGAAGAAGACAACTAACATGGAACGTTATGGTAAGAACATAACTTCTATATGTTAAGTTGTCTATCTCGCCTTCATTCTTGCTGGATGGGCACGCGTCCCTAGCACCTTGTCCCGGGTGGCCTAACGGAACAGACTCCTGAGAACAGTGGAACCAAAATTAGCTCTATGCCTAGAAGCTAAATCCAACTTATAATGGGAAATAAAAGTGTGAGGAGTAGCCCAAGTAGCCGCTGCACAAATGGTGTCAATAGGCAGTCTGTCTTGGAAGGCTAGAGAAGTAGCCAAAGCTCTGGTGGAATGGGCTTTAGGTTTATTAGGCAGTTTTTGGTGTCTAATCTCATAAACAAGGGTAATCAGAGATGTTAGCCATCTGGATAATGATACCTTTGAAACTGGAAGTCCCTTTCTGCTTTCCGCATAGGAGACAAACAGCTGATCAGATTTTCTGAATTGTTTCGTCCTGTCCAAGTAGTACCTTAATTGACGATGAACATCCAGGCAGTGTAATTTTTGTTCAGACCTATTTGAATACTCCGGCAAAAAGACAGGGAGGTCAATGCATTGGTTTAGATTTGATGTTGAACCCACCTTAGGCAAAAAGGACGGGTTAGTTCAGAAGAAACTCTGTCCTTATGGAATAAGAGATAAGGAGAACGACAACTGAGTGCTTGAAGTTCTGAAATTCTTCTAGCTGATGTGATAGCCACCAGAAAGAGAGTTTTCCATGATAATAATTTTAAGGAACATGAAGCTGCAGGTTTGAAAGGGGAAAGAATCAAAGAAGCAAGAACTAAATTTAGGTCCCAAGGAGAAGGAGGATTTCTTATAGGAGGTCTGAGAAGAAAAACTCCTTTCAAAAAGGCTTTGCAAAGTTTGTGGGACATAAGGGCAGATTCAGAAATGCCCACATGAAAATTAGAAATAGCTGCCAATTGAACCTTAAGAGTAGATGGAGATGAACCTGCATGGAAGAGTTCAGCTAGAAAATCAAGGACTAGTTGGATGGAAGCGGTGAACGGATCTATGTCCTTTCCTTGTGCCCAATATGAGAAGCGTTTCCACTTACTCAAATAAATCTTTCGAGTGGAAGATTTATGGGAAGCTATCAATATATCTCTAACCGAGTGAGATAATTGAGGAAGCCTGGCTACGGTTGGAACTGGAGGAACCAAGCAGTGAGGTTCAGAGAGGGAGGGAGCGATGAAACTGACCCGACTGGTGGATCAAAAGATCTGGAACTAGGTCCAGACTCCACGGTCGCTCCAAGAGAAAAAGATGTAGAAAGGGGAACCACACTTGTCGAGGCCAGTAAGGAGCAATGAGGATCAATGAGGCCTTCTGAGCGATAGCTTTCTGTATTACTTGAGAGATCAGAGGGAAAGGAGGAAATGCATACAGAAGTCCCGGGGCCAAACTTGGACTAGAGCGTCCCTGCTGGGTTGGCCTGGTAAAGGGAATAGAGTGAAGTATTCTCTGCACTTGCTGTTTTGGGGAGTAGCAAAAAGATCGCAGCAAGGCTGACCCCACTTGAGAAATATCTCTCACTACAGAGTCTTTCAGAGACCACTCGTGAGGCATGAGTATAGCTCTGCTCAACTTGTCCGCAATGTGATTGGACTTCCGGGATGTGCGTTGCTATCAGAAAACGCTGAGAAGAAATCGCCCATTGCCACAGTCTGAGTGCTTCTTGACACAGGGGTATGATCTGGTTCCGCCTTGTTTGTTGATGTACCACACTACAGACATATTGTCTGTCTGGATTGCAATCGTTCCCAAGGGAAGAGAGTCTTGAAGGGCTTGCAACGCTAAAAGCACTGCTCTCATCTCCAGAACATTTATGTGCAAGTGGCATTCGTTTGGTTGCCATGTGCCCTGGACTGTCCTGCCCTGATAATGCCCCCCCCACCCGATCAGGGAGGCATCCGTTGTCAGAGTAGCAACCGGAGGAGGTGGAACAAATGGTCTTCCCGACAGGAGCTGGGGGGAAGACATCCACCAAATGAGATGCTTTTTGCACGCTTGCGTGATCATAATGGTGTGAGACATTGGAAGTTCCTGGTATGACCATTGAGAAAAAAGCATCCACTGAAGGATCCGCATGTGGTATCTGGCCAATGGGAGGAGAGGTATGGCCGCTGCCATGATTCCCAACACCTTTAGAACTAACCTGGCTTTGGCTCTGTTGTTGTTGAGAAGAAGTGCCACCAATTTGTGAATGTCTGATATCCTTTGGTTCGTTAGCGTTGCAGACATGTTTATAGTATCTAAATTTGCACCTATGTAGGTAATAGTACGACAAGGCGATAAAACAGACTTTTCGCAATTTATTGAAATACCCAGTTTTTGACAAACGCGAAAAGTATAATCTCTGGCCATCAGAAGGAGATGCTTGGTGGGAGCTGTGAGAAGCCAGTCGTCCAAATATGGAAACACCTGGAATCCTTGTCGTCTCAGGTGAGAAGCTACCACTGCCATGCATTTGGTAAACACCCGGGGGGCAGTGGTGAGACCAAAGGGCAGAGCCCTGAACTGAAAATGACTGGTTCCCAGCCTGAAGCGGAGGAATCTTCTGGAGCGTCTGTTCATTTTTATGTGATAGTACGCATCCGAAGGTCTATAGAGCACATCCAGTTTCCTTTGCCCAAAAGGGGAAGAATGGATTGCAGCGTGACCATCCGAAATCTTGTTTTCTTGACTGATTTGTTCAAGACACTGAGATCCAAAATCGGTCTCCAGTCCCCTGTTTTCTTTGGAACTAAAAAGAACCTTGAGTAGATTCCGGATCCTTGTTGGTCTGCTGGCACGGACTGAATTGCTCTTTTGCAAGCAGTTTTGAAATTTCCAAAGCTGCTATATCCCTTTGAGCGGTGGAACATCTGGAAGGGATTTTTGACTGATTTGGAAAAGCGAAGAAAGGGGATAGAATAGCCTTCGAAATGATGGACTGTACCCATTTGTCTTGAGTCAGGGATAGCCAGGCTTCTGGGTACAGTGACAATCTTCCCCGACTGCCTCCGAAGATGGGCAGTCGGGCAACACCTCACCGGTGCTGAATGGGCTTCTCTGGAAAGGCCTCCCGATTGCCCTGGTTCAGCGGACCTCCCTGCCCCTAGGGCGGCGTCTACCATTGTTATTCCCACCTCTGCCTTTGGTAGGAAACGACTCTGTGCGTCAGGCGAAGACCCTTGAGATTGTTTACGGAACCACATCTTACCACCCTTCTGGGCTGTGGGGTAAGGCCTAGAAGGAGTCGAAAAACGGACTCCGGCGGCAAAAAGGGCCTTTCCATCAGTCTCGCACCTAGTGAGGGTTTCTTTCACTTGAGGACCAAAGAGATGATCCATCAAAGGGAGTTCGTGAAAGACGTCTTGAAAGGTTCCGCAAAGTTGCATAGCCGCATCCAGGCGTGCCTACGTAAGGCTACCCCTGTCCCTGGCTCTGCTCGCTCCATCAGCCGCATAAGAGAGGAGGCGCATGGAGGAGTTGGATATGGAATTAAGGGTAGCCAGCTGCGTGTTCATTTTTTCTTGGAAACCCGCAGCTGTAGGGTCCTTTAACATTTCACTCGCTTCCTTGATCAAGTCCCTTTGAAGACGAGTGAAATGGCACAGGTAATTCAGCGGACGCATGGTAAATGTCGCTGAGGAGAACATCCGCTTCCCGTACCTATCCATGGACCTAGATTCCTTGTTAGGTGGATGGACAGGCACTGAAGGATCAGCCAGTTCCTTCTTTGTGGCGGCAGCTACCACCATAGCATCCACAGAAACTCCTTTTGATAAAAATTGCTTGTCTGATGGAGCTGTGATGAATTTGGAGGGTCTCCTGGGAGTGGGGTCCACTGAATCAGGAGCCGTCCATGCCTTCTTAGCAACCACCTGCATGAGGGGGTCAAGGGGGACACCCACGAGGTGGCAGGGCGAGAGCCAAACGCCTCAAGATACACAGATTCGTCCTCCGAAGGGTTGAGGGCTGGCCAATTTCCCCTCTGTTTCAGGATCTCCAGAATGTCTGCAAATGAGACATCTTCAGAAGGGGAACGGGGAACCCTCAGAATCATCCAGATCTGTGTCTGACGTGATAGACTCAGGTGAGTCAATGTGCTTCCTCTTGCACTTCCTCTTCCGAGGGGGCTCTTCTGCCAAATCAGGAGAGGCCTCGGAAGAGGATGAAATCCCCACAGGGGCTTCCTGAGGAGCTGGCTCTCTGCGGTCCGGGATGAGAGAGTGAGTCGATTTACCCTGAGGCAGCATCGAGGGAGGGGCTGACGGAGCCGACTGTGGAGTAGAGCCAGGCTCTAACACACTCCGCATGACCTCGAATGCACCCCTGTCAGGCAGAGCCAGAGGTCCCCGCTCCGAGGAGCTAAGAACCCCTCGGCACCGACAGTGATGGCTCCAAGGCCGATGTCGGAGCCGAACTCACCAGCGCCAAGCACCGAGAGGGAGAGGGGGTCGGACAAGGGTCCGATGCCACTCACCCCTCGAGCCGACGAGGGAAGTCGCGCCGAGATTCCTCCACAGAAGAAAACAGAGCCGGCGACGGGCCGAAGACAATTGTCTCGGCTCGGAACCACAGTCTCGGTTCCGACACGACCCGGCTCCGAACTCAAAAGAGTCGAAGGAGGAAAGAGTTGATGGACCGGGGCAGGCACCGACTGATGAGTCGGGCTCTGAAGCATCTGGGCTAGTGCCTCGGACTTAAGTAGTCGACTCACTACCCTCTGAAGGTCATGATCGGACAGCCTCGATGACCTAGAGGAATGAGACCTTTGGCTCCGTTCAGACAGCAGGGGAGAACCTGGAACCGAATGAACGGAGCCAATAGATGGTGACCTTGATCTCTTTCTAGTTGTCGGCTCCGAAGATCTGGTCGGAGCCGACACGGGTACTCCAATAACCTCGGCCCCAGCCGGAGCCGAGGGAGCCACAGAAACTGTGGACTGAGACTTATCGGCTCCAGCCGGAGCCGATAAAGGCAAAGGTTGAACAACCTGAGGTCTCGGCTCAGAAGCCAGAGCCGAAGACCTCGATGCCTTAGAGGGCTTCCCTGTTGAGACAGACAGGGAATCCTCAGGCTTCAACAAGCCTCTCAAAATTAGCTTGTTTTTTCTTTCCTGCAGGACCCTGGGGCTGAAGCCATGGCAAACAGCACAGGAGTCCTGCAGGTGCAAAGGCCCCAGACAATAAATACAAGAAGTGTGAGCGTCTGTCAGAGACATTTTCTGACAGCACGCATCACACTTCTTGAATCCGGAGACCTTTGCTTCTTTAGACATTGCCTAACTGACAGGTGTACACAAACACACACTCAAACACACCAGTTATACCCTGTCAGAAAATATAACAATTTTAGTAATGATACTAGAAATAAAGTACAATAAAATGTAGTAAATTATAGTAAACTACACAAACACTCCCTTAGGGAAGAGAAGGCCTAAGGCCCAAGGGAAGAACCAAAGGTTCTTTTAGACAAGAAACGGGAAAAATTAGGGTCGGGGATAAAGTTCTATGATCTACACTAATCTAAGAAGAATTTAACTTAAAAAGGGGTAAAAAGAGTAACTTTTAGAAGAAAAAGCTAACACTCACCAGGAACCGGTAGAAGCAACCAACCTCGAAGCTGTAGCGGCAAACGAGATCTGAGGTAACTCTCGCCTAGCATTGTGGGATATAAGGGGAGCCTTGAGCCGGTGGAACCAACTCTCGAGCTTTTAGAGTGGCCGAGTCGGAGCCGAGGTCGGCTCCGAACCCATCCAGCAAGAATGAAGGCGAGATAGACAACTTAACATCAAATGTTTATCTGCCCTTTTTATCCTTACATCTTCAACTGGGATACCTGCCAATCCTATAATTTTCCTTCTCATGTAGCCCACACAGCCTGATCCCACTTCCTACTCTGGCACCCCAGAAAGTCTTAAGTTCTTTGTTTTTATCCTTCCCCTATCATCTACATCAGTTGGCAGAGCTTCAGTAATTCCAGCTTTTTATCCACGGCAACTAACCTGTTTTAGCACATTTAACAAACATATCCATTTCTACCAACTTGTCAGAATGAGCTTTAATCACAGTTCCCATTTTTGTCATCCTTTTGTCTAATCTATTCCTATAATTCACCACAATGGCATTAATGTTCTGTAATTCCACCATTATTAGTGAATGTTTCGACAAGTTTGATTCCATGTAATATAGCTGGTTAGCTGCCTTCCCATTTATCAAGCAATGGTCTCCCCTGTGATCAGCAAGTAAGTTGCATGGTCCCTCTTGCCTCTTCTGCACAACTGCTGATAATTATTTGTATGCTTTCTTCTTGATGTGAAATGGTCATGCAAGAGCTTGTATGTTCTTCAGTCACTGTTTTCACATATGAGCAGTTTTAACTAAACTAGACGCCTCTAAATAATAATCTTTTATTAGCTGGAAGAAAGGATAGTTCCTCAATCAGATAATACATAGCCCTGTCTCATCCAAAAGTCACAGCACCACTAGCTCCTTATTAAAGAAATTGAACATTCTTAATACTGCAAGGTCAACTCTCTCATTCACCATATTAATTTATAAACCATTTAATCTGAACTTCTAAGCCCACTAGCCAATAAACTCTTTATTTCCATCATTTACAATCTTCTGTGATATTAGCAAATAAGCTTGTTCTCTTTACAGACCATGCTTTGTGCAATCCACCACTGAAACAACGTTCTAAAACTTATCCCCAGCTGGCTAGAACTTGTATGTTAATTACCTGCTAACTTAGAGCTTACAGATTTTTTAATTGTCTTAGTAATACAAGTCTCTCTTCCTTGATATCTGCATGCATAATAACTCTGTCATCAGTAACCTTTTAGCTTTACATGCCCCTCCTCCTCCTTACCTCTCAATCTCTTGGTGCAAGAAATCTGTACAAAGTCTAAACTAATTGGGGGGGGGGGGGTCAAAGGCCCAAGAATTGGGACAGATTTTAAATATTGCTCTTATAAACTTAAAAGTTGCTAGAATAGAAGGATATGTATTAGCATACATTTTCTGAATGATATGAAGTCTGAAACTCAAATGTAACTCATTATTTAGTGATTTCAGTCCTCATTGATTTTCCAGAAAAACATACATTTTATTAGGAAGAGACCAAAAATATGAGACAAAAATCTGGACATCCTGTGAAAATTTGGACAGTTGAGAGATATGACCCCCCACACATACACACACACACACACACACACACACACACACACACACACACACACACACACACACACACACATTACAGTGTAACACAGTATCTTAAATACAATGCTTATTTTGTTTCAGTAACTGCATGTCAATGCAAAATTATTTTTTTTATATGAGCGCATTCTATCTGCTCATGCGCACAGGCATTATCATACCAGTGAATATGGCTTTTTTCAGCTTCTGTGTTAGATAGGTGGATGTGCTCAAACTGTACTCTTGATGTTATTCTTCTACTGCTGAATAGTTTGCCTGTCTTTTGCTGCTGAATAATCCAATAAAGCTGTTACACAAAGAAACGTTCTTATACCTTGAAGATCACTGCTGTCTGCACTTTGTCTTTACTTCTGTTGTTTTTCATTATTGAATTCTGTTCATAGTAGCTTATTTGTCTTTGGCCAAGGTTATAACTGAAAAAAGCCCAAACCACTGATCTGCTAATTAAATAAATAAATAACTCTAATGTATTTAATAAAGTTGTGCCATAAGTTGCAACAACTCATAAGCTCATATAAAACTTACAGCAAACACCCCTTGTAAACAATACAAGAAGCTTGCTTGTAATAAGGAAGTAAATAAATGCTACTTCTCTGCAGGTTGTCTAAGACATCATCATCACATCACACAACAGAAGTCATTCACAATAAAGCCAACGTACACATAATAGATTGCCACAAGAAAGATTATTTTTTTCCATGATGCACTGGTGCTTTGCTCTCTGGCACTTTTGTAATCCTTCATTAAATTTTCATAACTTCAGACTGCTATCACAATAACAGTTTTTCGTTCAATGTTTCTGAGTGCTGTTAACAGCTGTCCGTCTTTGCCTAAGATAATCAGCAGTACAAACTGAATACCTACCGTATGTAGCTTATGAGATGTGTGGTTAAACCTTATTATTATTTCTGTGGCAAGGATTTTGAGTTTCAGTAGTTACTATAACTAATGCATTGGCAGGATATCTTTATCCAATTCTACTACTATCATAGGAACTTACAACTCATACAATACTCCTGGACTTATAAATTGCTGCAGTACACACATTTTTTTCTGTTTTAAGACCTTTTCTAACATGACATACTACTGATTCAAAACCCATATTATGTGTTGTACTAGTAGAATAAGAACAAATATAAAATGGTGTAAATCCACTGCTGTAAAGTGTTAGGAACTCCAGTCACATAACAGTTCCTCACCCATATAAATTATATAGAGACAGTAGTCATACATAGCCATGCCTAACATGTTTATATCATACAGCTCTGTAATATATTAGCAACTGCAGTTATGCACAGAACTTCCTCACAAATTTATGTTATACACTTCTGTAATGTGTTTTGAAATGCTGTCAAGAAACAACATAGGTACATGGACAAGTACTAGGACAGCTGCCCTTGCAGGCCATTTTAAGCCTAGCCAGTTTGCCTTGCTGTGCTTAAAATAACATATCCCATTTGGTTATAGATTGGCATTGCCCATCCTATGATCGACAATGAGAAGTTATGTACTTACCATAACGTTCTATGTTAGTTGTCTTCTTCTCGCCTTCTTTCTTGCTGGATGGGTTCGGAGCCGAACCTCGGCTCCGACTCGGCCAATACTAAAGCTCGAGAGCTATTTTTACTGGCTCGAGGCTATGCTATGTCCCATAATGCTAGGTGTCATATATCCAGATCTCATTTGATAGCTAACACTATGGACATATACGTCCCACCACAACAGAGAATAATCCACCTAATCATAGATACAAAAATAAATATATATATATATATATATATATATATATATATATATATATATATATATATATATATAGGTTCATAGGTTCATAGGTTTATACTAGGCTATCTGCCCTAAGGCATTTATAAGCCTAGCCCAAATTTTTGTGGCTTACGCCACCCCTTATATGAAAAAATACTGTGCCCATTAGTTTGTTGTGCCTCTGTCCAGCAGTGACACAGAGATGATTCCCGGGTAAACCTACGATCTCCCATCCACAGGTCTAGATTTCTCTTGAACAGAGTCAGCGAGGTGCTCTGCCTCACATGGACTGGGATTTTATTCCACAGCATAGGGAGTCTCTGAGTGATAAATCTATCCCTCCAGCACGTCCTATTTATATCCGTGCTAAGGTTTAAGTCGCTTGCTCTAGTGGTTTTGGTGGATTTGGATTTTTTGAGGTGGAGCATGTCCATTAATTCTGGGTTGGACATGGCCTTGTATGTCAGGCACATGTCACCTCTGAGCAGACGGTATGCGACTGAATAGAGCTGGAGTTTCTTCAATCTGGCAGCATATGACAGATTTTGGAGTCCCTTTATCCTTTTGGTGAGGAACTTTTATATATATAAAATATATATATATATATATATATATATAAAATATATATATATAAAATATATATATATATATATATATATATATATATATATATATACCCCTCTAGAAGAGCTAGCAAAAAAGAGGGAGCAAGGGAGCTAGCTGGGGATATAACTGAGGTGGCAATAACTCTCACAAGGTACTCTAGATCTTCCCAGGCTAGGGGGATGGGGGTGGGATGCAAGAAAGAAGGTGAGAAGAAGACAACTAACATGGAACGTTATGGTAAGAACATAACTTCTCAATGTTAAGTTGTCAATCTCGCCTTCATTCTTGCTGGATGGGACAGCGTCCCTAGCACCTAAGTCCTGGGTGGCTCAATGGAACAAACTCTTGAGTACAGTGGAACCAAAATCAGCCTGACTTCTGGAGGCCATATCGAGCTTGTAATGAGAAATGAAGGTATGAGGAGAGGCCCAAGTGGCCGCTGCACAAATGGAATCCATCGGCAATCTTGCCTGAAAGGCTATTGAAGAAGCTAATGCTCTGGTTGAGTGGGCTCTAGGCTTAGTAATAAGTTCCCTGTTCCTCAACTGATAGACCAACATGATAAGACAGGACAACCACCTGGACAAGGTTACCTTAGAGACTGGTTGGCCTTGCTTCTCTTCTGCATAAGACAGGAAGAGCTGGTTTGATTTTCTCATCTGCTTAGTTCTATCCAGGTAGAAGCGTAATTGACGGTGAACGTCCAAACAATGTAACTTTTGTTCAGCTCTATTGGTATAATTTGGAAAGAAGACTGGAAGATCTATGGTCTGATTCATATTTTTCTCTGAGATTATTTTGGGTAAAAAAGATGGCTTAGTCCTAAGTGACACTCTGTCTTTGTGAAAAACAAGATAAGGAGGGCGAACGCAAAGGGCTTGAAGTTCCGAGGCCCATCTTGCTGAGGTGATGGCTACTAAGAAGAGTGTTTTCTATGACAGCAACTTCAACGAACAAGAAGCCGCCGGCTCAAAGGGAGGAAAAATTAAAGAAGACAGTACCAAATTTAAGTCCCATGGTGGGGGAGGGTCCTTAACCGGGGGCCTAAGTAAAAGGGTTCCTTTTAAAAAGGCTTTGCAAAGTTTGTGGGACATGATGCTGGTCTCTGACAAGCCAACGTGGAAATTTGCAATAGCTGCCAGTTGAACTCTGATGGTAGCTGAGGAGGAGCCCAATCAAAAGAGTTCAGCTAGAAACTCTAGAACTGTCTGGACAGGAGCCGTAAAGGGGTCCACGTGTTTTTCCCCTGCCCAGACAGAGAAACACTTCCATTTGCTAGCATAAGTCTTTCTGGTAGTAGACTTGTGAGAAGCGAGGATGATATCGCAAACTGGTTGAGAGATAAGGGGAAGTCTGGCTAGGGTTGGAAGTGGAGCAACCAAGCTGTGAGGTTGAGAGATCGAAGGGACTGATGCAGCCCACCCGATTGATGGGTCAGAAGATCTGGCACTGGGTCCAGATGCCAGGGCTGCTCCAGTAGATGGCGTTGCAGGAACAGAAACCAAATTTGTCGAGGCCAGTAAGGGGCAATGAGGATCATCCTGGCTCTCAAGGCAGTCGCTTTCTGGATTAATTGAGTAATCAAGGGAAAGTGGGGGAATGCATACAGAAGACCCTGGGGCCAATCATGAACTAGAGCGTCTCTGGGGGGTAGATCTGGGAGAGGGAAGAGGGAGAAGAAGTCTGGGCACTTGCTGTTTACAGGTGTTGCAAAAAGGTCGCAGCAAGGCTGACCCCACCTTCTGAAAATTCTTTCCGCTACTATCTGGTTGAGAGACCACTCGTGAGGCATGAGAATGGCTCTGCTCAGTCTGTCCGCTATGACGTTGGACATCCCGGGAATATGTGTTGCTACCAGAAACCGTTGAGAAGAGATCACCCATTGCCAAAGTCTGAGTGCTTCTCGAGATAGGGGGTAGGATCTGGTTCCGCCCTGCTTGTTGATGTACCACACTACAGACATATTGTCTGTTTGAATTGCAATAGTCCCGGTGAGTAGAGAGTACTGAAGGGCCTGCAACGCTAAAAGTACCGCTCTCATTTCCAAGACATTTATGTGCAAGTGGCATCCGAAGGGTTGCCATGTGCCCTGGACTGTCCTTCCCCTGAAAATGTCCCCCCCCACCCGATCAGGGAGGTATCCGTTGTCACAGTGGCAACTGGAGGAGGAAGGACCACAGGTCTGCCCTGGAGTACCTGAGGGGAGACCGTCCACCAAGAAAGGTGTCTTTTGCATGACTGAGTGATTCGAATGGGGTGTGACATGGGGAGCTGCTGAAAGGACCACTGGGAAAATAGCATCCACTGCAGGATCCGCATATGAAAACGCGCTAAGTGGAGTAAAGTGATTGCTGCTGCCATGAGACCAAGTGTTTTTAGTACACATCTGGCTTGGACTCTGCTCTCCTGTAATAGGATCTGAACATGGTTGCGAAGGTCTGAAACTCTTTGTGTAGGTAGTTTTGCTGAGAGCTCCACTGTGTTTAAAACGGGGCCTATGAAGGTAATAGACTGACAAGGTGACAATGCAGACTTTTCGAAATTTATAGAGATACCTAGCGCGTTGCACGTTTGTACAGCATAATCTCTGGATTGGAGTAGTTGGTGCCTGGTGGTGGCAGTAAGGAGCCAGTCGTCTAAATATGGAAACACCTGGAATCCTAGTCGAATCAGGGGAGCCGCTACCACTGCCATGCATTTGGTAAACACCCTGGGGGCTGTGGTGAGGCCAAAGGACAGGGTTCTGAATTGGTAGTGACTGGCTCCCAGCTGGAAGCGGAGAAACCTTCTGGAGCGCCTGTTCATCTTGATAAGGTAGTATGCATCTTGAAGGTCTATAGAGCACATCTAATTGTCCTGACCCAGAAAGGGTAGAATGGACTGTAGCGTGACCATCCGGAACTTCGTTCTTTGAACCAACTTGTTCAGCCTGCTGAGATCCAAAATAGGTCTCCAGTCCCCTGTCTTTTTTGGTACCAAAAAGAACTTGGAGTAGATTCCGGATCCTTGTTGGTCTGCTGGGACTGGCTGGATGGCCCTTTTTCTTAGCAGCTTTGAAATTTCTAGTGCTGCTAGATCCCTCAGACCGGTTGGAACGTCTGGAAGGGGCCCTTTTGGCTGTTGTGGGGTGTGAATAAAGGGAATTCTGTAACCCTCGGATATAATTGACCGTACCCATTTGTCTTGCGTGAGGGAATGCCAGGCTTCTGGGTACAGTGATAGTCTTCCCCTGACTGCCTCTGAAGGTGGACAGTCGGGCAGCTCCTCAGGGGTGCTGGAAGGGTTTGTCAGGGAAAGATTCTCTGCTACCCTGATTCTGCGGACCCCCCCTGCCCCTCAGGCGGCGTCTATTATTGTTCCCTCCTCTGCCTCTGGAGGGAAGCTCACCACGTGCGTCAGGCAGTACTCCCTGAGGTTTGCGGAACCACATTTTCCCACCTTTCTGACCCTTAGGGTATGGTCTAGAAGGGGTAGAAAAACAGACTCCTACGGCAGAGAGAGTCTTGCCTTCCTGCTCGTACCTGGTCAATGTATCCTTCACTTGAGGTCCAAACAAGGCAGAACCATCAAAGGGGGTGTTAGTGAAGGACGCCTTGAAGGGGTCAGCAAAGTTGCAAAGCCACATCCAGGCGTGTCTCCTTAGAGCAATGCCCATGCCTGCAGCCCTACTCGCTCCATCGGCGGCATAGGAAATGAGCTGCATGGAGGAGTTGACAATAGAGTTCAGGGTCCCCAGCTGGGAGTTGATCTTTTCCTGAGACCCCGCAGCTGATGGGTCCTGTAAGGTATCACCTAGTTCTTTGAAAAGGTCTCTCTGAAGATGGGTGAAATGGCACAAATAATTCAGCGAACACATGGCAAAGGTCGCTGAAGAAAACATCCACTTGCCGTACCTATCCATAGTCCTAGATTCCTTATTAGGAGGATGGACAGGAACTGAAGGGTCAGCCAACTCCTTCTTAGTGGCCACCGCCACCACCATGGCTTCAACGGGGACATCCTTAGTGAGAAACTGCTTGTCCGAAGGGGCTGTAATAAATTTTGTGGGCCTCTGGGGAGTTGGTTCCATAGTATCCGGAGCCATCCATGCCTTCCAAGCCACCACCTCCATGAGTGGGTCGAAAGTCTGGGACACCCAGGAGGTGGAAGGGTGAGAACCGAACACATCCAGGAACACCGACTTGTCCTCGGAAGGGTTGTGGGCAGACCAGTTCCCTCTCTGTTTAAGGATCGCTAGGATGTCAGAAAATGAGACATCCTCAGAGGGGGACCTTGGGGACCCTTCCAAATCATCCAGGTCGGTGTCAGATGTCACTGACTCCGGGGAGTCCACATGCTTCCTTTTGCATGTCCTTTTCCGAGGGGGCTCCCCCGCAGGATCAGGGGAGGCCTCAGAAGAGGAGGATATGCCCAATGGGGTGACCTGGAGTGTTGGTTCTCCATGCTTGGATTCGGGAGGGTAGGCAGAGGCCAAAGCAGGCACCATGGAAGGAGGGGCCGATGGGGCCGACCGTGGCGCCAGTATTAGAGCCAGCACACTCCTCATGACCTCAAAGGCGCCCCTATCAGGCAGAGAAGAGGGACCCAGCTCCAAAGAGATGAGAGCTCCTCCCGGCACTGAGAGGGACGGCTCCGAGGCCGATGTCGGGGCCAAACTCACCTGCGCCGATGCTCCGAGAGGGAGAACGGGGTCGGACAAGGGTCCGATGCCACTCGCCCCCTTGGAACCAACGAGGGAGTCCCGGCGCTCGGATTGCTCCAAGGATGGAACCAAGGAGGGGATCAGAGTCAACGAAGGAACCGATAAGGGTGGAATCGGTTCGATGCCCCCACGGTACCAACCCCGACGGCCTCCAGCTCCAAGCTTGAAGGAATAGTCAGAGGAGGAACTGTAGCAGGCATTGGGGAAGCCGCTGTCTGTTGAGATGGGCTATGTAATAACTGGGTGAGCACCTGCGACTTCAAAAGCCTACTGACTACCCTCTCGAGGTCGTGGTCCGAGAACCTAGAAGATCTAGAGGAGTGAGACCTATGGTTCCGTTCCGACAGCAAAGGGGACTTTGGAGCCAACCTGAATGACTCCAATGAAGGAGATCGGGAATGCTTTCAGCTTGGAGATGGCTCCGACACCAAGGTCGGAGCCGACTGAGGCCTCGATGTATCGGTTCCAGCCGGAACCGACGCGGCAGAAGAAGGTCCACTCGGCACCAGCTCCGGACATGGAGCCGACGGTTTGGCGAGCTTAGAAGGTTTTTCTGACAGAGGCTTGGTAGGAGAACCTTCGGGCTTTAATAAGTCCCTTAGGATGAGCTTATTTCTGCTTTCCTGCAGGACTCTTGGGCTAAAAGCATGACAGATGGAACAAGAGTCCTGCAGGTGCAGAGGGCCCAAACAATACACACAAGAAGTGTGACCGTCTGTCAGAGACATCTTCTGACAGCACGAGTCACACTTCTTGAATCCCGATATCTTGGTATCCTTAGACATGATACCACAGGAACAGGACAAAAAAGTCTAGACAAGTATACCAGATGCAACAAACACACACACAACACTTGAAAAGACACTCTCAAAGAAAAATTAAGTTTACTACAGTAAAACTAAACAAAATTCCACACACACACACACTCCGAATGGAACCTGTATAAAACTACTATAAAGGGGGGGGTAAAGGCCTAACCACCTTAAGGGTGGAGAAGAGTAAGGAAAACTATTAATAAAGGGAGGGAAGACTAGTCGAGAGACTACTAACACTACTAGAAAAGATCTCAGGGAAAAATATCTATCAAAAACTAACTATAAATATAAAAAATCTTAAATACGACCTGGAGCCGGTGAAAACGCAACCTCGTAGCTGAAGTGGCAAACAAGATCTGGGTATATGACACCTAGCATTATGGGACATAGCATAGCCTTGAGCCGGTAAAAATAGCTCTCGAGCTTTAGTATTAGGCCGAGTCGGAGCCGAGGTTCGGCTCCGAACACATCCAGCAAGAATGAAGGCGAGATTGACAACTTAACATCTATATATTACCCCTAATGAGAATAATGAGGATCATACCATAGATAATTTGAGGGGACCCATTCATGGAATAAAGCATTTAGGAGCTGTATCTGTTCATTAGTAGTACAGGGGCCAGTCCTGGGGTAAATTTTATGTTTCCCTAGATCTAAGTTGCACTTGAAAATGGATAGGGATGAACTTTGTTTTATGTGGATAGGGAGTCTGTTCTATAGCAGATGTATGCTCTGCAAAATATACCTGTCCCTCCAAACTGTTCCACTAATGTTGCAGAAGAGGTTTAGATATGCCAGACATAGGTCACCTCTTAGCAGTCTATAGGATACCAAGTATAGTGACAGGGTTTTGAGTCAAACCATGTAGGACATGTTGTTTAGGCCTTGTATTCTTTTAGTAAGGTATCTCTGTGGGCATTCCAGTTTCTGCATGTGTCTGGACGGGTCTACCTTGAATAACCGAACTGTCACTTCACCGACACGCAGAAGACCGAGATGAAACGACCGAAAAGCAAGTTGATCGAAAAGGTGATTTGCCGACAGCCGAAAGACCGACAAGGGCAATGTGTGAGCACGACTCGGTAAGTGTGCGATAGTGACTGATTTAGGAGCGGTCAGGTAAGTGTGCGATATTGAGGGATTTTGGGTTAGGGTGTGGGAAAGGTGAGTGTGCGGTAGTGTCGGAGTTAGGGTTCGGGTAAGGTAAGTGTGTGATAGTGACGGACTGTAGTTTAGGGACGGGTTAAGTGAGTTAGGTTTAGAGTGCGGGTAGGGTGAGTGTGCGATAGTGACGTGCTTTATGTTTTAGGGTGGGTTAAGTGAGTTAGGGTTAGGGTGCAGGTAGGTTAAGTGTGTGATAGTGACAGTCTTTAGGTTTAGGGGTGGGTTAAGTGAGTTAGGGTTAGGGTGCGGGTAGGGTAAGTGTGCGGTAGTGTCGGACCTTAGGGTTAGGGTTTGGGTTAAGGTTAGTGGATATGTCATTGTGTGTAATGTGTAGTTTACGTTTTTTGTGTCGGTGTAATGGTGTTCGGTTTTGTGAGTTGTCGGTGTTGTGTGTTTTCGGTTATTTGGGGTCGGTGTTTTGTGTGTCGGTTCGGTTATTTAAAGTAGACCCGTCTGGGCAGATACATTACAAATTATATTCAATGACTGGCCTAGTGAGAGCTAATTAAGAATAACAGTTTCAAATACATTAACATGATATACTACTGTAATGTGTTATTAAGTGCAGTCATGTACAACAGTTTTTAACATATCTCTATCATATGCAGCTGCAACATGTTATGAAGTGCAGTCATGTATAACAGCTCCTGGCACATTTTATAATTTGAACGTTGATATATTTCATATACTTATTTTTCATAACTTCATATATTTCTGGAATGTGTTGGGAACTGCAGCCATACACAGCAGATCCTAGACATTTATCTCATATATGTCCAATGAAGTGCAGTCATATACAGCACTTCCTGACCCATTTATGTTATTCATACATCTATTCACTGTTGTCAAGTCACATGTGACTCCTATAGTGAACTTAAGATCAGCCATCGCCATCCACAGTTTGGTAAGCAAGTAGAGAGTGGAATTGGATAGCCAGGCCTTTCTCCCATATCACAAACAGACACACACACACACACACACACACACACACACACACACACACACACACACACACACACACACACACACACACACACACTGCATGCACACCTGGGGAGAATTTAGAGGCACCAATCCACCTATGACATTTATTTGAGAAGTGAAAGGAAACCAGAGTACCCAGAGAAAATCCAAATGAACACAGAAAGGACATGCAGGCTCCACAAAGAAGGCACCCCAGCCAAGAACCGAACAAGAGAACCATTTGGTATACGATGACAATACTGTTCGCCATGCCACTGTACTGCCCTATTTATGCCATACTGGTCTGTAGCTTTTATACACTTTAATATATTTATTTATTTTATTTTATTTTACATTTGTTGACCGGTCTAATCCAACTGGATACATGTCCATTTTCAGTGGAGGCCCGAGGAGAAAAGCTCCAGTAAAAAAACATCTTAAAGACATCTTAAAGACATATTAAAAACATATTAAAAACATCCTTGGAAAAAATATACTGTATATACTTCATACATTTCTGTAATGTGTCTGGAATTTCTGTGCAAAACATTTTCTAACATATTTACGTTATATACAGCTGTAATGTGCTAGGAACTGCAGTCAAGCACAACAGTTCCTAACAGATTTGTGTCATGCAATTATGTGTTGTAGAAGCAACTGAGTCATGCACAGCAATACCTAACAGTTTTATGTCACAGATTGCTGTAAATGTGTCGGGAACTGTGGTCATGCACAAAGGTTCATGATATAAAACCTTATCATTTAACTTAACAGCGGAATATCACTTTGTATCATATAATGTAAAAATACTTTAGAAATCTACATGTTATACTACAGAAGTAACATTTAAGTCTTTATTGTATATTGCAACAACAACTTCAGAACAAACAGACAACAAAGCTGACACAGATAGACTGTTAATGTATGCAGTATGCCTAAAGGTGCAACCAGCTTCAATGCAGCTCCCTCTCACTCTTCTCAGTGTTCATTATCCTTTACATCACATCATTCTCCACACCCTTACCACCCTTTTTGTGAAGCACTGCCTCAGGCTGATTTTCAAGTTACACCCAGCCACTATGGATAGCCCATCATGTCACAGTCTTCCTCCTGAGCACTACCCTCAATGGCAAACTTTAAAATGCTTACAGTTCATATCATTGTCCCCTTTGTCTCTTAAATGTATTTCACTGAATGTATATCCAATATGTTAAGTCCATCTTCACAACCTTAGCACATTACCACTTTACCATCTTACTTCCTCCAAACATGGCTGGCACATGACTGATGTCTTTTTTGAGGTAGAGTCTCCAGAAGTGTACATGGTGCACTTCAAATGATGGTCTGAACATCTCTCAAATTCACAATCCTAGCAACACAACCCAAAGTTCTGTTTTGTGTTATCACAGATTGATCTTGTTGCCTGAGTGATTAACTCTATGACTAATTGCTGTACCAAGGAACCCATATGCATCTGCTTCCTGCTCTTCTGAAGTGTACTACCATCCCAAAAGAATGTTTTTCCCCTTGCAGCAGACAACTGCTCTTACTGAATCAACATACACTGCTTTGTGCTGAAAGTAAGCTGACTTATATGTATCAATGTTTATAGTATTTTACCCAGTCTGCAACTGCTGTGCATCCAGTGGTGAAGCAAGAAGAAGTGCATATGTCTACATCAACTGGGCAACCAGATGAGATGCAGTCACTGTAAATAAAAAACACAATGTATGTATATATATATATATATATATATATATATATATATATATATATATATATTTATATATATATATATATATATATATATATATATATATACACATACGCAACAGCTCAGGTCTGTGTCCATTTACTATTTTACTAATGCAATGTCAATGAGGAGGACTTCCAAGATGGCTGCACATTGAATACCAGATTAGTTACAGTTCTCCTACTACGAAAACAAAAATTCAGAGGAAAGATCCAGTAAACTCAAACGTTTTGGGTCAATTTCAGTAACTGGCTCACTACAAGGATGCCAGCAAAAACAGATTCAGAAAACCTTAATGAAAATCAATTACAAAAGGTGAGGAAAAAACACTGATTGGGAAGAATTCCACAGCTGTTCAGCAAAAAGCAGTGCAAGTTCCAGCTTTGGTGCAAGACACGATTTCCGGTAACCTAGAGGAAAAAAATAAGTCAGATGTACTCAGAACTGATTAAAATAAACAAAACACAGGTGGAGTATATCAACTCAAATAAAAGGCTGGAAAAATTGAAGATCCTTTAAACAGGTATTCAGCTGAGGTGATAAAACTGCAAAAATCAGAGGATGAAATAAAGAAAAGGCTGGCTGAATATGATACTGCTCAAGAAGAGATGTTTCAAAAATAACAGAATTAAAATGCAGAGCATGTGGGGAAAACCTGAGATTTTCTGCTGTACCAGAAAACCTGGAATGAACAGACTGCATGAATTTTATGAAAGCACAAATAAGCAACTGGACTAGTATTCCACAGCAGAAGTTGTTAACTGAAAGGGCACATTGTGTGCATGAGACGTGTCCAACCTGCGGCCTGCGGGCCGCATGCGGCCCTCAGAGCTCTTCCATGCGGCCCTCAACCTCTAACTGCAACATCGATGTACACATACCCCAAAACACTTTTTTTGTTTTGTGTTTTTCACTCCTGTGACCTGTAACACTAATGTTGGTGTGCGCATGTGCCAAAGCACCCTTCTAGTTTTGTTTTTGAGCCAAAAAAGGGTCAGTGTGTTTACACCATTATTTTGTGCTGAACAATCAGTGTGTGCGTGCGTGTGTGTGTGTGTGTGTGTGTGTGTGTGTGTGTGTGTGTGTGTGTGTGTGTGTGTTCTCGCTGAAGAGGGACTCATGTATGGATTTGCCGCTGTTGCCTTTGAAAAGGACAGCAATTACCTGTGTTAATAGGTAAGTACAGAGTGAGTGAGTGCATGTATGAAAGCAGAATTGTGTGCGTGAAAGTAGAAGAAGAGTGTGTGTGTGTATATGTGTGTATATGTGTGCATGACAGAGAGAGGCGCATGCACAAAGAGTCTAACAATGATCAGTCTACCTACTGAACACAAACAAGTTAGCTCACAAATATATCATACATTAAGAGTACACTTTCATTAAATTGTGGCTTTCCTGACAGGGAGAGTGTTGTATTGAACATGAACTCATACCTCTTAACTGTATGGATTTTCAAAGAATGTCTGAATTTTTGCCTCATCTTCCAATTTGTGTCTTTTGCTTAGGAAATAAAAGTAGTCATCCAAGGTAATGCAGTTCCAGGGAGTAAGAATGAGACAGCAGCCTAGGGTTAATGGGTCAGTAGTGGACTGACTATGTAGGACTGTAGCATATAAAGTTGTATTGTTTTTTTCAGATATACAAAAAAGCACCTAGTACTGTTTTTTCATTTTTGGGTTCTAAGCAGTGATAGATTGGACAACAGTAAGCATAGCTTTGGTGGATCATCAATACTGGCAAATCAAGTGGGCACAATGGCATTTTTTAAATGTTGGGGTTTTTAGTGTGTATGTGTGTGCTTATGTGTTGGGAGTGCTGCAACATTAGATGATTATTAAAGACAGACTTACAGACTGTGGAAAATATGTTTCTTTGTTTCAAAACCTAATACTTGGGTACGCAGCTTCTTGCCATTTACAGTGGATGGATATTTACATTTAATGGACAATGTATTAGCGTGGGCCTGTGGGGTTCTGAAGGATGCCAAGTCTACAACAGCCAATGTCTTGTAAAGTGACCTGGAAATGGATATTGGGATGTTACTGAAAAAATATAGTAAGTGGGCTTAGAAATATAGTTTAATTAAACAAAGTGTACTTTCAATTTACAGGCCATAATTTAATTTATTTCAGGTAGTCCAGATACTGGTAGATTGTACACCATTAGACTTAATTAGGGAGAGCTGTCATTCTGGGGAAACAAGAAGCCCTAGTTTCAGTGAAAGCTCTGTGGTTGCTTGCAGGTTCATAGTTTAGTACTAAGCTAACTGCCCTTGCGAGCCATTTTAAGCTTAGCCAATTATCCCTTGTGAGACTCAAACCCTGCACCTTGTGTTTGTAAGGCAAACACCTTAACCATTAGGCCACCCTCCCTAGGAAGTTGCAGGATGTTGACGCAATGTATTTTATTTATTATTTTTAATGCATTTGTTATTTCAAAGCATGGTTTTCTTTGATGCAAAAGAAGGCATGACTGAATGAGCCATATAATGTTTGACAATGATGGAATAGAAAGATTATAAGTGATGTATAATGTTTGCAGCTACAGTTGTTTCAATGGTGTCTGTGATGCATAACTATTTTTGGGGCTGTGCCCCACTTTCATTTTTCGCTTTGTCCAGATTTTTTGCTCTAAAATTGAGAAGTATGGTTCCATACTAAATCAGAAGTTGTATTTACCTTGGAAGACTTTTAGGCATAATTATGAAAAACAGAGCCTTTTTAATATCTCTGCTTATTTCCAATATAAACTACCATGTAACCTTGCAAATAGCCTTCTTATTAAGCTACTTTACTTCTTTTGGAATTGACAGGTATGATTCTTCTGTATGGACATAAGCATAGAGTGCTAATGTGACTTTGATTTCTTGCAGCAGTCTGTGGTTTACATAATCAAAATAACTTTTCTGTGTTTCTGGGTGTGTAATCAATTTAACAGTTTTAAAGATGTTTTCCAAAAATAAATAAATATATAATAAATAACTAATCCTCTCTACACTGAGCTATTGACAAAGTCTGGGAATTTGTTTTTTTCAAAAGTGAAGGTCAGCATTACAGCTCAGTAAACTGTCAGTCTGTGAGTAACTTCTGCACAAATTAAAATGTCTGAATGTCAAATGGCTTTAGATTGGAGGGAAGTTTATTTTTATTTATTTTATTTTATTTTACATTTGTTTACTGGGAAAGTCCGACTGGACACAGGTCCATTTTCAGCGGAGGCTCGGGGAGAAAAGCTCCAAAAATAACATAAAACAATATAATACAATACATGAGAGAGAGAGACAGCAAATTACGGATGTAGTACTCATACAATATGGCAGAGATTACATCGCATAACAGTGAGAATCATTGAGGTACAGAATAAACTTAAAAACATTTTTTTTACAGTTATAATTACAGCAAGGCAAATATCAATGATTTAAGGTTTTAGGAGAAAGTTCTGAAACAATCTTTTGGTATGGATAAACCTGGGGATTGGCACAAGTTATATGTTTACACCAGTATGTTGCATTATAGTTTATGGTTTTCTTATTGATTTACTTTTTGCTGAGCAGTTGTTTGTTGATTTATTTATGGTCCTTTTGGTGGTGGGAAATTACATGGATGAATCCATCTCTATTATGATTTTTTTTTTCAGATATTTTGACTTCCAGACAATTTCATTCAGTGAGTGGGTGTCATGTGATTACTGAGGTTGCCTATTTTACAAGTAGGGGCTTTATTGTGTGCGTGTGTGTGTGTGTGTGTGTGTGTGTGTGTGTGTGTGTGTGTGTGTGTGTGTGTGTGTGTAAGAGAGAGAGAGAGATTTAATATGTATACTGAATATAATTTTGCAAATGGAATTCTTAGTTAAACATGCCCCTCTTCTTGGGCAACTAGACTTGAGTAACCAATATTAGATCTTAGCCATCCAGCTTGGAAAGGTTAGTATGTGGATTTTCCATTTGGTTTGATGAAGGCTATGCTACTTACCCAAGGACTACGTTTATGGCTATCCATCCAGCCATCGTGTTGCTGGACTACATTGTTTGATAATGAGTGGAGCTTTTTACAGAAGCTGAAGGTTTTTGTGTCAAGAACCTGTCGATAAAAAGTGGCTTGTTTATGTTGCAGTGAAGGCTGTGGTCTTTGTAGTGAGCGTTTTAAGTATAACCAGTATTTCTGATGTAGAGGAAGTCTCTTAAGGCAGGATCTTTCTTAGCCTGGAAAGCAAGCCAATGATTAAATTTATAGGGGCCAGTGAGAGACAGAGGAAAGCAAGAAGCTTTTTAGTCTGTTTGGATAACTAAGCGAACTTAGTCCTTTGACCTTTTTTGTCAGAAATGGTTGTAGTCTTTGTTTTGGCAGGGTGTTTTGCTGAGGCACATGCCAAAAGGGGCATTGCACTCAATAATGGCTCTTGTAAAGGAAGAATACAGGGATGTTATGACCTCCTTGTCCCTGGATGAGATACACTTACTAATGAAGTGGGCCATGTAAAAAGCTTTCCTTACAACGGAGACAACGTGGTGGTCAAAAGTCAGGTTTGTATCAACCTGGGTGCCCAAGTACCATATGACTGATTGCGTGGTTACAACACTGTTATTAATGTGATAATTTGTGGGGACATCACTCTCCTCAAAGGGGATGATGATGCATTTTTTGGCATTTAGCTTGAGGCCATATTTCTGGCACCAGTTATTTGTTTGGGTGAGACCCTTTTGTAGTTTATTCAGAATTGTTTTATTAAGTCAGTAATGTGAATTCTTTACTTTATTGCAAATTTGTTGGCTTATTTTTGTGGATTATAGTATTGTAGGACTGCTGATGTTGACATTTTACGTAGTTGGACTGCTGGAATGGTTTTCCCAGTGAGAAATGCTAGTGCTGTAGTGAATATCTGTTTATTTGTAAAAAAAAAAAAAAATATATATATATATATATATATATTTTTTTTTTTTTAACTAAGATGTTAGAGTTAACTGTTAGATTAGAGAATTAGAATTAGAATGAGAATTAGAATTTTAAGGCAAATATTAGGCATTTATTACATTTATTCATTGCTCAAATGCACCTACAGTACAGCCAGGAGGTCGACTGTGGTCTTCCGGAGCAACAAAAGAGTTAACTATATGATATATTTTATATGCGGCCCCAAGGCCATTTCTGTTCACTCAATGCGGCCCCAGCAAGCCAAAAGGTTGGACACCCCAAACCTTGCCATAAGAAATCAGCCTAGACCTTTAATAGTAAAGATGCAATCCTACCAGTAGAAGGAGTTGATTCTGACAAAACTGTGGCAGAAGGACAAAGTACTAAAAGTGGGAGACAGTAGAGTGTTTGTGGAAAATTATTACTCACTGTACACCAGGCAGAAGAGGAGAACATTTATTACACTAATTAGGGAATTTCGAGAAACAGGCATGAGATTCAAACTGCTGTACCCAGCTATCTTCAGAATATTCTTTCCTGGAGGGAAAGAATCATTTTTTTTTTTTGCAGAACATGCTAAGGAAGAAATACAAAGGTTTTTCCAACAAAAAGTAAGATGTGAAACAGAATGATATTCTGCTTCTTGTTCCTTGGGTAATAAAGACTACCAAGAGCCTGTACCAGTGAAATCTTTTCCAAAGTTTCAATGGAAAATGATTGAGAGACAGAAAAAAGCACAACAGTTGATTAGAAGAACCAACAGTAATTTGGAAATGACGCAGAGACTGGATTTGGGAGATAGAGATAAACAGGAATAAAACCAGCAACTGTGAAATTGACAAATAACTGTGAGATTACAAAACATTAATTATATTTGTGAAACATGACAGAACAAAAAAAGTTGGAAATACTGGACTTTTTTGATTTTGTTAAACTTGTAGGGAATATGCCCTACTTCATGTATTTAATGTTTGGAGGAACACTTATGAGATGGGAATAGGGGGAGAGAGTTAAATGCAAGTAAAACCAAACTTTGTTCTTAACAGTAGTATTTTTATAGTGCATAATATAATCTGCATGCTATAAAGTAAAGTTTTCTCAGTTATTTACAAGTGTAATGGGGATACTAAAGTAAACATGTACCCCTGTTTTTCCTTCTTTTCTCTTTCTCCTTGTTCAGTTTTAAGAAATGTAGGCACTGCAATGTAAAAAAAAAAGAAAGAAAAGTCTGGTCAAAAGAGTATGACAAAAAAATGTGCTTTGTCCATTCTTGCATAGGGAGATGACTGGATTAAGTCATTGGCTTGATCTAGTAACAACTTTGAAGAGAAAGCAAATAAATAAAAAAAGAACACTGAATATAATAAAGCATTCCTCTAGCAAATAAATAAATAAATAAATGCTTGTAGAAGCAACTCTATATCTGGTTCTCATGTCTCCATGGAGACAATCTGATAAAGAGCAATAAAAACAGAATACACCTTTCTCTCAATGGCTACGAGATAATGTTTTCTGAAAGCATTCAAGTATTTTCCCATTCTGGGAGAATATTAACAATAAGACAAAACCAGACAGCAATTAGTAGAAGCACAGACTGTACCATGCATCTTAGCATGGATAACTTTCCTTTTAGGTTAACCCATGTCTGTGAGTCTGGCTGTCAGTTTAGGACAATTGTTCCCATTAAGCGAGTAAAACTTCAGTATTTGAAGATGTACATAGTTTTGTGTGTTAACATTAATAGGTTTTAGGGGTGTATTGAGGGTGTATTTATTATTATTAATATTAATATTATTATTATTTGACAGCTTTCAATAAAACAAAAAGTTTTGTAAGATGAGACATAGGCTCAAATGGATATAAGAAACCACTGTATAAAAGATCAACTGCCAAACATTAGTGTACATGTAACACAAAAGCTGGAACTAGATACTTAAAGTTGTTACAAATAAAAATTGAGAATAATAACTTTTAACATAATGATGCTTTCTATATAATCTTTATATATTAATGGTTTCACAGATATATACAAAAAAGAAAGAGTAGTGAACTATATTAAAGTATGTAGAGCACAAATAGTTATACTACAGGAGACACATTTGGAAAGAAATGAACATGTGAATTGGATAAAGAAAGGTTTTCAGGATGGTTATTTAGTAGAATGCCTAGGACAAAGAAAAGAGAAGTGCTTATATTAATTGCAAGACAAACTCCAACAGTGATAGAACAGGACAAAAAAATAATAATGGTAGATTTGTAGTAGTATGGGGCTACTGGCAAGGGAGAAGGATTACACTGGCATGTATTTATATTCCACATAAAACTGCTATAATGGAGTTTAAGAAAATTCTGGGAGAAATAATCAGTTTTTTCCAGGGAATATTACTTATAGGTGGGGAGTGGAATTTGATTTGCAGTAGTGAAGATGTGTCTGGGGGAACAAGAAGGGAAAATATAACAAAGGAGGGTAGATTTTTGAAGACATTTATGAAAATATATGGCATGGAAGATGTAAATTCAGTAGCAGGAGTTTGGAGTGAATTTACATATTGTTCTGCAAGATACAAAAACTGGGCTAGGTTAGACAGAACTTAATTTTCACAGGAACATGTGCATTTAATTGAAAGTTTTGATACTCATCCGATAACTATTTCTGATCACTTGCCAATAATAACTAAAATAAAAATGCAGGGTGATGAAATAAAAATAAGACACTGGTGCTTTCCCACCAATCTCTTGAAAAGACAGAAATTTAAGGAATAGGTAGAATAAATTATTCTGGAGTTATTAGAGAGGATATAAATTTCTTATGAAAATATGGCTATGGAGTGGATAAAATTAAAGTGAAGTTTAAAAATAGGGTAGAAATAAAAGAAAGGGAGACATGGTTAAGAAGTAACAATAATTATTTAGATGGTCTGACAAATGTTAAAATGCTGCAGAACAGGGGGGATCTTACAGAACAAGAAGAGAAGCAAATGCAGAATGTTAAGCAGAAAATAAAGGATTACCTTGATAATATGCACGAGTTTAGAAAGATTGCTGTTAAGCAACTGTTTTTGATAATAATGCCAGAGCACACAAAAACTTTTTAGTGCAACACCTAAGGCAACATAAAGTAGAAAGGGTTGTTGCCAAGCCTAGGGAGCCGATAAGAAATCCTGTAGAGCTACTAGAAATATTTCGGAAAATTTATGAAAGTCTGTATAAAGCAGAGAAATATGGAGATCAAGAAAAGGTACAGATGGAAATATTTACGGAAGAATTAAATATGTCAAGCTTAGAGCTAGATGAGGTTCGTTTACTAACAGGATAGGAGGAGATGAGATAAAAATGGTGATGTATAACCAACCCACAAGAAACTCCCCAGGAATAGATGGCATTCCTGTGGAAGTCTGGAAGCTAGGAGGAAAAAAACTGATAAAGATCTGGAAGGATTTATTTAACAGTATTTTAAGAGGAAGAAAAACAACAACATCCTGGAAGAAAGTGGTGGTTGCTGTAATACCTTATGAGGGTAAAGACCCATCAGATCCAGCTTTATAGAGGCCCATTTCTATCCTAAACCATGATTATATTATAAAGTATTTATGTCTATAATGGCTAAAAGAATGGCAAAGGTGATGCCAAAAATGATAGATATGGATATGTGTGGTTTTGTGGAGGGGTGGCAAACATTTAACAACATTAACAGAACACTGATTATCCAGAAGAAAGCTGAAAGTAAAAAAATAGCACTGTGGCTGGTGGGTCTTGATGCAGAACACATTTGACAGAGTAAGCTGGACTGGGAGTTTATGAGCAGAGCAATTGAAGAATTTGCATTCTCTGATAAAATTATAAGGTTGATTAGGAGTATATATGAGGGATCTGAGGCAAAAATTAAAGTGGGTGGGTTCTTCTCTGATAATTTCTGTTTCACAAGAGGAACCAGGCAGGGGTGTCCTCTTTCCCCTTTATTTGCACTATATTTAGAACCTTTGGCAAAGAAAATAAGAGACCCAGAAATTCAAGGATATAATTAGTATGGTAGTCAAGAAAAGCAGGCTCTATTTGTAGATGATATAATCTTATACCTGATAAAACTAGAAAAGGATATGTCAGTGATCTGGAATATTTTGAAGCAGTTTCAAATCTTTTCAGGATACAAAATTAATGAAGCTAAAATAAAGGCAATAGCTGTAAATTATCTACCCACACACAAACTGTTTCAACAATATCCATCATTTTTGGGGATGCTGTAAACTGAAGTAATTAGGAGTATAGATTAAACAGGATTCTGGTGTGGCAGCTAAGGATATGTGGGAAGCAACTAAACAAAAAAAATGTATAAAAACTGAAAAATTGGAAACTCTGTTATATGGATATAGACAGCAAGGTACAAACAGTTAAAATGTTTTAGTCCCTTTAGTTTTATACACAGGTCAGGCATATTTTTATCAACCAGAGGAAAAGTTGTACATAGCAATTAATAAAGAGCTGACAATTTTATCTGGGAAGGGAAGATAGCAAGAGTCAAGTGGGATAAGCTGATTCTCCCAATTAAACAAGGTGGTTTGGGATTACCCGATATAAAGAGATATTTCAGAGCTACACAATTAAGGCTCCTATTACATAGTACAAACAGAAACCTATAATTCAAAGTAGAAAGAGATGGTGATGAAACAGGGGGAAGCAAAAGAAACAAGGAAAGACTGTGATTTGGGATGCAGATTCTTGAGGAGAATAACAATAACCACACAGAATATTATATTCATAAAGTACTAAAAAATATTCTAAGAACTAAGCCAACACGGGAATAAAGAAATAAGAATTTGCCAATAGGGATGACAGCAATTAGGGATACAGCCAATAGGCAAGAGCGGGCTTAAATTTATTGGAGAAAACTGGTAAAAGAATCAATGTATTGGAAGCAAATAATCAGAGAGGGAAAGGTAATAGAATAGGAAGAGGCCAAGAATTTATTTGGACTATAGGCTAGAGGTTGCCTTCTATGTCAAGGATTGATATCTGAGTATAGGCAAAGAGAAAGAAATAGGAAGATCCTGAAAAAAAGATAAGCACTGGTAGAATTTTTAGTAGAATCTAGAAGAGAAGCTGTGGTTAAAAAATGAATGATTAGTAGAGCATACAAAATATTGCATGATAACTATAAGAATCAATCAGAAAATATTAGATATAATTGAGAAGACAGAATGGATAAGGAATTCACAAAGAAACAATGGGGGTATATATGTATAGCTCCCAAATATGCAACAAAGTCTAGAAGATTTAGGATCTTTGCTTGGAAGTCTTTACGCAGGTATTTTGTACCCCAAGTAGACTTCAAAGAATTTTTCTTCATGTAGACAACAAATGTTGGAGGTGTGATAGGGAAGAAAGAGGTAATTGGGAACATATTTTCTGGGAGTGTAATGAGTTGGCAGACTTTAAAGATTTCCTGCAGAGTACTCGGTGGGACATACTGGGTGAGCAAATTGGTGTAACTAAGGAAATGAGTTTTTTGAGCTATGATACAGAATCAGAATTGCTTAGACATAATAAGGCCCTGCTGAGTCTAATTATGATGGTAGTCAAAAAAATCAGTTACTAGAAAATGGAAATCAAAGTCTACACCAACATTACTAGAAATAGTGAATATAGTAACTACATAGAAAAAATGGGAATTGAGGGAACAATACATGGTGAAAGGGACAAGGTTTAAAAGAAGGCAGGATTTGAATGAGCTATGTAATATTAGACCGACAATGACTAGATAGATTATAAGTGATGTATAATGTCTACAACTCAAGTTAAGTCAATATGATGTAAATAATGGGAAGAGACCCAGAAAAAGGCAACAGACGATGTAAACTTGAAACCTTGAGGGACAGTTAGACCGAAGCCATTACAGGAAGGCTGAAAAAGAGCACACCATCAATAATTCAATTTTAATAAAAAAACTCATGCTAAGTGCTGTTGTCCTGTGGCAACTCTAGTTTGACTGTTTTTCTAAGAGGCCAAGAAGGCATTTGGATTGCAGGCTAGTGATTGCCTTCCCTATCAGGGACTGATGTCAGAGTATAGGCAAAGAGAAAAGGCTAGGGGAATCCTAAATGAAAGACCCACATTGGTTAGTTTTTAACTTGAATCTAGAACAGAAGCTGCTGTTGAAAAAGGAATAATTAGTAGGGTATATAAAATACTGCATGATAACTATAGGAATTAATTAGAAGAGGTCAGAAAAAGTGGGAAAACAAATTAGATATGCAACTCACAAAGAAACAGTTGAAGGACATATGTGTGTGGCTCCCAAATATGCAAGTAAATCTAGGAGTTTTAAGATTTTTGCCTGGAAGTGTTTGCACTAATACTTTTATACCCCAAGCATACTCCAAATATTTTTTTCCTCAGGCAGATGGCAAAAAGAAAGAGGTAATTGAAAACATATGATTTGGGAGGCTAATGAGTTGGCAGACTTTAAAAATTCATTACAGAGTACTCTGTCAGAAATACTAGATGAGCAAATGAGTGTAACTCAGGAAATCATTGTTTGAGCTGGGATACAGGATGTGAATTGCCTAGGCCTTGTTAGGCTTAATTCTGGTGGCTGACAAAAAAGCAATTAGTAGTAAAAGGGAATCAAAATCTAAACAAACTGTACTTGAAGTACTGAATATTGTAAAAGAGAAAAAAGATCAGTAAGTGGGGTCTTTTTTAAACAAAATTGTGACTTGCACCAAAGTCTCACCGCCAACAAAAAGCCAAATGCAACAAGTGAATATATATATATATATATATATATATATATATATATATATATATATATATACAGGGGAAAGCTATTCCCCTGGTGTGCCACATTAGCATGCAGATCTGCCTGTGAGACCAACTCTCATGCTGAGGCCCCTGCTAGAGAATAACCTTAGAGGTAGAGTGCTCCCTGAATTGTAGAGGCTTAGCATGATAGGGAAAAATTCCAAACTAAGAATTCCCCATTGTACTAAGCTTTTCTGAATCTCAGCCTTTGTCTTAGCATGAGTGAAATATCTATAGAAAACCTCAAAATGTTTAAAGTATATTTTGACTTTTAAAATTAATTATGGAGTATGAGTAAGGGGCACAAGATCGTACAGTAAAAATTTTGGATAAAACTATTTACATTTTTTATAAGGAAATACCTAGGAAGCATCAATCACAGAAATATAGTAAAGACTAGACATTACAACAACCTATATGCAGGATAAAACAGCATTTACTTATTAAAGGGATTTATTACTGGCCAAATACTGAGATAAAATTGGCCAATCCTAACATACCAGTAACATATCAAGACTGTGCCATACTGCTCCCAACCAAATGAGCTCCACCACACCAAAACCACCTAGGTCTTTAAAAAAAGAAAGGAAAAGGAAAAGTTTTCCCCCAATACCTCACAGGGAATTATTAAGTATCTAAGGTAAGAAGGAAGCTAACTCATATAGGGCCAAAAATACTAACATCAAGATCTTAAAGAGTATATAAAACCAA